>NC_067491.1:2075000-2383611 GCF_947179515.1 Apodemus sylvaticus
TAGGCAGGGCTCCACCCTTGAGCCCGTCCCTATCCATTCCTCTTTGTATTTGAAGCAGAGTATCTTAAGCGGCTGGGCTTTCCCAGCGCTGCTCCTAGGGTCCTGTGGAGAGTAATCCCTTCCCCTTCCACGGCACTTCTGAGGATGGGAGAATTTCATTCTGTGTGTGTGTTAGTCCTAACGCATAGAGCAAGTTCTGAAGGCTGGCTTGACGACCCTGCTGTTCCCGGGTGCTCCGTCGCTGGCCTCCAGCTGCCTCCTGTCCTCTAGCCCAGAGCTGCCGTGCACCCATCTGCAAGCTGACTAAGATGTATACAGTCTTTTATGGCCCTTGTCGCCAGACAGTCACAGTGACCTCTGGAGAAAGGGTGTCGCCCCCTCCATAGGTGATGTTCTCATTCTTCTCCAGTGATTTAGGTCAGCGGGTGGAGTTCTGGGTCAGGATTCAAGGCCACTGGGCCCCTCTCTGATACGGGCTTGACTGGCAGGACAACCTTGCCAACGATCTGTAAAACTGAGTCCTGCTGGGTTTAGTGGCTCACTCCTTTAGTTCCAGTGGGAGGCAGAGGCAGGAGGATCTCTGTGAGTTCTAGGACAGCCAGGCCTAGGCCAGTCAGGAGACCCTGACTCCAAAAAATAAATAAATAAAAACAACAATAAAACCTAATTCAGCCAGGCAGTGGTGGCGCACGCCTTAAATCCCAGCACTTGGGGGGCAGAGGCAGGCGGATTTCTGAGTTAGAGTCCAGCCTGGTCTACAGAGTGAGTTCCAGGACAGCCAGGGCTACACAGAGAAACCCTGTCTCAAACAAAACAAAACAACCAAACAAACAAAATAACAAAAAACCTAATTCAGCACTAGGTGCCTGGTAATACAGAAAGCACTCAATAGATGTTTCACACTGGCTGAAGATCTGATCACAGAGGCTCCGAATCCAGCGGAGCTTCAGGGTCTCCTAAGGGGCCAGGCTGAAGAAGCCCTATTGGCTACAAAGGGCCCCTTCAAGGTCTTCATCTCCCCACAGAGCCATCCTTGGTCCATCAATCCCCTTGAGCAATAATGTCCTTTTCAGCACTCATGAGAAGCAGGGACAAGGGGACAATTTTGTCTCTGCCCTGAAGGAATTTGGGCACAGACAATTGAAGCTGGACTTTCGCAAAGATGACGGAGTGCTTTCCAAAGCCCATTTCTTCCCAGTTACCACCAAGGCTCTGAGAAGCCTGCTCCGCCCAGCCGCACCCTGCAACTTTGACTCCTATCGAAACTGGGTTTATGGCCCCCATGGGTGCACCTGCCACTTCTGACCTCCCACCCGTGGGGCAAGGGTTCCTGGGTGGGACCAACACCTAATAGAGTGGTGCCCTTAGGAGTCCTCTCTCCTGTCCTTTAGGGCCTTTTTGTTGCCTAGATAGCTGGCCCTGGAGAAACCTGTCAAGGCTTACCTCTGACCCCTGGACCCTGGACAAGCCTGACTCTGAACAGCCAGGCAGGCTCTGCTGGTTTCTTCAAATCAGGCCCTGAATCCATGGGGCCTCACAGCCCTCCGGCCATGAGAGTGTCTTTGGTTCGAGTGTCTGTCTCAGTGAACTAGGATCTGGTCTTCTGGCATTTGGGTACAAATGGAAGGCTTACCCACACCAGGCCCAGCGTCTCTTTTGGGTCAGTGGGTGACAGAGCAGGTTCTGAGATCCAGGGGAACAGCGTGGGCCCAGCCAAGGCTAAGGGTGGTGAGGTACAGACAGGAATGGGGATTCCCTGTGGGTCCCCCACCCCCGTAGGCGAACCAACCCTGCAAACACTGCACCCCGCAAACAGACCCTGCAAACACTGCGCACTGCAAACCCCTTCTCCTCCTGTGAGCCCCACCCCGCCCCTGCCCTCCCCAGCCACCCAGCTCCCCAGACTCCCAGCGTCCCCAGCCTCACCTGCCAGCTCCAGGTGCCCAGGCCACCTCCCAGCCTCAGGCTCTGTCCTCTGCAGGAAAGGCCCCCGGGCTCCGCCCTGGTCACATGTTGCCATGGGGATGGAGGCCCCACCCAGGAGCAGGTGTGCCCCTCCTCTCCGTCCCCACCCGGACACGGGAAACAAAGTCCAGAGAAGACAGAAAAACGATACTCAGGCCGACGAGGGCGGGCACGGTGCCCGCTGCAGGCCTTGGCCCTACGGAACCGGAACTGAGCCTCTGCCTGGATTCCCACCTTTCTGAGTGAGGACGGGTGGACCTCTGCGGAACGAGGAGACTGAATGCCAAGCCTGCGCTAGCTTGTGGGACCCCTTCGATTCTCTGTTTCTTCTCTCAACCAATACCCTCTTTGATCCAGGTAGACCAAAAGACCGAAAGACAGATGTGCATGATGTTTCCAGCCTAGCAGATACCACAGCAGGATAAGGAAACTCGGGGCCTTAGATCTCAAATTGCTGCTCTCCCGAAGGAGTCTGTGGGGCTTCCGGCTGGATCCTGCCCAGCCCCGTGACCCTTGCTTTCTCCTCCAGGAAATGGGAATTCTCCCTGTCCCATTCACAGAAAAGTTCACACGAAATAATGACGCCTTCAGAAACACTCAGCAAAACCAGGTAGAGAGAAAGAGGCCAGCACCCAGCACGCAGGAGGCCGAGGCAGCGGGATTAGTTTGGGGCCAACTTTGGCTACCGAGTGAGACCTCTTTCAAAAACTCAAAAGTAAACATGTAAAGTGCCCAGGAACATTGGCTGGACAGGTCAGAGGCAGTCCCCACCATGCCCCGCTGGGTCACCACCCCTGCCCCCACTCCCTCCCCTCCCCCGCCCGTGGGACCTGAGCATACTGCTGGGGTTCCTGACTCCACCTCACACACACACACACACACACACACACACACAGACACATACACACATACACACACACACAGACACACACATATACACAGACACATATACACATACACACATACACACAGACACACACACACACATATACACAGACACACACACACATACACACACACACATACACACAGACACACACACACATATACACAGACACACATACACACACACACACAGACACACACACACACATATACACAGACACATACACACATACACACACACACACACCCCGCGGGCTGGCTTGTGGCCCCCTCTGAATCTCTGTCTTTCCCTCCAGTCAGTGGTCCCACAGCCCTGACTCCAGGGAGGTAACAGAGCCTGCCCATCCCCATCGCCCACCAAGGAGACAGTCAGAGCCAGGGTGGGGACAGCAGTTCTTCCCAGAGCCCTTCCGGCCCCTTCAACCCTATTTAGCAGAGGCAGGCATCGAAGCGCAGGGCATATCCCACAGGTTGGCAGGATTTGAATTAGTACCTCTCTCCCTATATCGTAGGCACTCCACCATACCCCAACCACCCTTCACAGGGAAACTGAGTCCTGAAAGGGCCTCCGATTCAGCCTACACACCTGACATCTCAATACTCAGGAAACTGATGCAGGAGGATTACTTCGAGTTCAAGGTCAAGTTGGTTATAGACTTTTTTTTTTTCTTCGAGACAGGGTTTCTCTGTGTAGCCCTGGCTGTCCTGGAACTCACCAGTAGAACAGGCTGGCCTCAAACTCAGAAATCCACCTGCCTCTGCCTCCCAAGTACTGGGATTAAAGGCATGCGTGTCACCACTGTCCGGCATAGATTTTTTTTCTCAAGTCTGGAATACCCAGTGTGTTGGGGGACACAGGACTCGAAGACAGCTATTTTATACAGCTAGGGAAACTGAGGCCAAGGAGAAAAAAATTATTCAAAACCACAGAGAAAGAAAAAGATGGGGGGGTGTCTCTTCTATTCTGCGTAACCTAGCTCAGAACTTGTGGGGTGTCTGTGAGGACCTCTCCATTCCCACATCACAGCCCAAGGACATTGGGTGTGGCAGATGCGGAGACTGAGGCCCTTGGGGTGGCTGCCCACCGCTGTTCCTTACCTGTCCAGGGGCTGCAGAATCCTGGAGAAAATGCCCAGTGAGGGGCTCACCCTGAGGGCTGCCGTGACGCAGAGGAGAGGAGCCTTCTCCTGCGGCCTGCACGACCCGGCCTTTTATGGCTCCGCTGCCAGAAGGCCGCGCCTCTTCCCGCCCAGGTGAAACCCAAGAACTTCAGCAACCTGGCTCCGTACGCTTTTTTTTTTTTTTTTTTAATTTGTTTCTCTGGGAAAGTCAAGAACAAGGGGGTGAAGGGTGGGGCCTCGTCACACGTCAAAAGCAGAAGGGGGCAGCAAGGGCACTTCAGCCGAGGCTCAGGGCTTGAGGAACTCAGGCAGACTCAGGAGGAGGAGGAGGGGCGCTGTGACCGCAACCACGACTCTCCCTCAGGGAAAGAGTACCTCTCCTCCAGGCCACGGGGGACAGGACGCAGACCCCGTGTGGCCTCTGATTGAGCCCCTACTGCAGCTGCGGGTGGCGACGGGGCCCCGCAGGTGGTCCTGCACCCTGCTGCACACCAGGCTCGGGTCCCAAGGAGAGGGACCTAGACTGGGCGTGGCCCTTCGAGGAGTGCCTGTGTGCAGGGTCGTGCCTCCGGGGACCAAAGTGGCTACTGCTGCCTGCCTGAAGTTGGTGACCCCCTGCCAGGCTCCCGTCAGGCCAGGTGGCAGATGGGGGGGGGTCCCTTACTCCCTCCCAGGTGTGGGTGGAGCAGCATAAACCCGCCTGGAAATGCTAGGCTTTGTGGCGCTGGCAGACAGACCCACTGACTTCTGGGGTACTGGTGTACGTGGGCAACCCAGGACCCTGGTCCATGCCAACTAGAAAGGAGGGCAGAGGTGACCCTAAAGGTCCCAAAATTAGCACCAGGAAGAAGGGCCCAGTGTGTGCATGGTGGGAGTGGGGGTGGGGACTCAGGACAGGGAGTGGTTTGGCTGACCAACAATGTCTCCATCTTGCGGGTGATTGTTTCATCCCCAGGGAAGGGCTTCTCCTGTTTTGAACTCCACTACCTACTGGAGGGGACCCACAGGTGCCCGTCCTCCATCCTAGGACTTCAAGACCTTGAGTCCCCAGAGAGGTGTGGTTTCACCCCACCTGCCCATAGTAGGCCGCTGGCGCCTTGGCCAGGGACGCCCTTTCTGTTCCCGTCGGAGACTCCCCAAAAGTAACAATAAGGCACAGGCAGGCTGGCCTGGGGCGGCAAGGGGACCCCAGGCTGGGGCCACGGTGGGCATCAGCCGCCTGTGTAAACCTGCTGTGACCTGGACTGGGGGTCCCCATTCTTAGGGGGGCTGATATGGGCTGGCCTGTCTCTCACCAAGGGATGGTGCACGGCTCAGAGGTTCGGGGTGAGTGTGGCGCGTGGTGACGGGCAGAGCATCCCCACCCGCGACTCGAGGCGCATATAGGGACCACACACGTGTCTGGGGCCTGTGAGGCGAGGGTGAGGGTAGGCAGGCGCCGGGGAGGGCCGGGCTGCTGGGTTTGAGAGTGGAGCATAGGATGGGGGCCGGGGACTGGGGTGCCCCGGCGGCTCACATGACAGAACAACATCTACAGCGAGGCTTCTTCATGTCAAGATCCTGGGCGTCGCTGGGTGTGGTCGTGGGCCCCGTCTGGTTCTCCTCCTTGGAGGCTGGGAGCTCAGCCGCGCTGCCATTGAGAGGGGCCGGATCCCTGGGGGTGGCCGCGTCTTCAATCACCACCAGCTCAGCCTTGATGGTGTCCTGTAGGCCCAGTACTTTCTTGGTCTCTGCCTCATCCTCCACATTCTGATAACCCATGAAGACCATGGTGACCGGGGGCTCCTGACCGGGCTGGATGCCTGGCGGGCCTGACGTGGCCTCTCCTGGTTGAGCCTCAACTCCTGTGATCTCCCTTCTGGACGGTGTGGTCCTGGTGACGTCCTCTGCGAGTCCCCGAGGCTCCGCTGACCCCGCTGCGGACCCTGCCTCGCTCAGTGTGACCTCATCGGCCTTGTGAATGAGTTCATCCACCTCTGATGAGCTTAGGGGCTGGACTCCGTTCTCGGTGATGCCGTCCACGGCGTGGACCACTGCGTGGGGGGCACAGAGAGAGAGTCAGCGGGAGGAGCTGGGGCAGAGCCGGGGGGCGGAGGCGATACCCACCGCGGCATACACCCGTCATGCCGGAGCTCAGGGAGGACAGCTCTCCCGTCCCAGCTTCCTGGCATGGGCCATCAGGCCTGGCTGCCACTTTCTCGAGTTATGGGGAGCTAAATAAGGACAATGGCCCCTCTTCGAGGGAACCGCGGTCTACAGCCCCAGAGCACCCCGGGATCCTCAGCTCTGCAGACTCCTCTGGGATCCCAGACTGCAGACGGTGCAGACAGGGTGCTTCCAGGGATCCGATGAAGGGTCAGGGCTACCATCCCCAGATATGAGCTTCCCACCCCCTGGAAGAGAGTCCCTGTGCCTGGTCTCTTGGTGACACTGTAAGTGCCACCAAGGGTGGGGGTGGGGTCAAATCTATCCCGTGGGCCTGGGCCCCTAAGACCAGAATCCAAGCCATCAGTCTCCAAGGAAACAGATCTCCTGCTGTTACCAAGCAACCAGGGTCCAGTCTAGCTGGTTCTGGGTCCCCAGAGAGACTGCGCAGGGGTGGGTGGAACGGTCGGGTGGAGCTCTGGGAGTGGCTCCGGGCAATGGATGCCAGCCTAGCCGTCCTTCAGAAACAGTCACAGCCATCGAGGCCGGCAAGTCCCACGCCAGTTACAGCCGCGATAAGGCACGTGTCCACACAGAAACACGCCCAGTACTAAACAACACAGCACGGTCTCTCTGAACACTGACACACACCACAGCGTGGAGGGACTCCGCGTTTGCTCAGTGGGAAACCCAGACAGCAAAGGCCACACACGGTGACGTCTGTGATCGGAACTGTCTGAAGCACTGCAGTCCCGAGGGGTGGCGGTGGATTCGCGGGTGTGTAATGGGGTGGGGCTTCCCTTGCGTGATGCAGTCTTCTGAAAGTATATGGAATTACTGTACACGGGGGGTGCTGCACAAACCTCATAAATCACAAACTGTAAAAAGGAAAATTATATGAAAAGCATGGGGTGGGGACCAATTTGCCTTTATGATTCCTGCTACAAAATGTCCCAGATTAGATGTATCTAGTTTCCTCAACATCACTTCCCCACAGGTCAGTTTGGGAAATATAAAACCAGTCAGGGCCGAGCGGTGGTGGCGCACGCCTGTAATCCCAGCACTCTGGGAGGCAGAGGCAGGCGGATTTCTGAGTTCGAGGCCAGCCTGGTCTACAGAGTGAGCTCCAGGACAGCCAGGGCTACACAGAGAAACCCTGTCTCGAAAAAGACAAAATCCAAAAAACCCCCAAAAAAAACAAAAAACCAGTCAGGAAAGCCAGAAATACGAACCTCAGGGGGTACGATGGAGGTGGAGGCTTAGGGGTGGGGCCCTGCCTAGAACCCCCCAGTGGGGGACTTGGGGCGTGGTCAGGGTGGAGCTCCGCCTAGAACCCCCCAATGAGGGGCTGGGGGCGTGGTCAAGAGTGGAGCCCCACCTAGAATCCCCCAGTGGGGGACTTGGGGCGTGGTCAGGGTGGAGCTCCGCCTAGAACCCCCCAATGAGGGGCTGGGGGCGTGGCTTAGCTGTTAGCCTTTACCCCGCACTCTGGAGGCTCTGATTTCTGTCCTCAGCATCACAGACACATAAACTAGATCTCTTCTCGAGGCAGCCCATCGCTTTCTGGCCACAGTTCCTTCTCCCCTGTAGCTCAAAGTCCCTCCCTTTTTAAAAAAAATTTATTTATTATGTATACAGCATTCTGCTTGCATGTATGCCTGCATGCCAGAAGAGGGCACCAGATCTTATCACACACGGTTGTGAGCCACCACATGGTTGCTGGGAATTGAACTCAGGATCTTTGGAAGAGCAGCCAGTGTTCTTAAGCTCTGAACCATCTCTCCAGCCCCCACAGCCCTTCTTTCAGAATTCACTTTCTGCGCACCTCAGGGCCTTTGCACAAGCTGTGGCTCCTGCCCGGTGCTGTTTCCTTCTCTCGGCTATGCAACTGGGGGCCCCCGAGAAGCTCCCTCCCCACTTGAAGTCTGGGTGGCGGGAAAGAGCTTTTTCACAATGGCTGAGCCTGCCTTTAGATGTTACCTCCGTGCTCAGCACACAGCCCGGGTTCTGAATGACTGGCCCCGGCGGGCGGGGCAGCAGGCGGCATCTCATACCTTTGGTTTCGTCTTCGTAGACTTTCACGCCCTGAGGGAGTGGGTCCCGGGGGAGCAGTGTGGTGCTGGACAACACCCTGGTCTCCCCGGTCACCTTGTCCTTCTCCACCGTGATCTCCACCGAGTACATGGCTGATACGAGAGGCACGGGGTTACCCCACGACCCATCAGGGGCCCCCCGCCGGGTTACGGCCAAGCCAGGAAAGAAGGGGAGCAGCGGCAGAGCCAAGCAGCGATGGCGGCAGTCGCGCCCCAGATGCAGCCCTTCCCACGCCAGAGCCTCCCGCAGCTCCGGATGACAAGGGTTCAAACCCGCAGCCCGTGCTAATGGCCCAGCCCAGGACCCCACGTCCTTCTGTCTACACCCGCTGTGTCCTGCTGAGCCACCAGACTCTTCCAGTTCTTGAACTCAGAGATCCACCCGTCTCTCTGCCTCCTGCGTGCTGGAATTAGAGTCGTGGCCACCATGCCCAGACGCTGACCATGTTTCCCGCCCAGAAACCTCTTCTTCTTCTTCTCAGGGCTCTGAGATGCCAAACCCCAGCGGCCGCGGCCGCCATCACACTGAACCCAACTGAGCTCCCAGGACTCCGCCTCAGCCGTTGTCCATTCCCATGGGCTGGGCCCTCCTGCGGTCACCTCCAGAAACATCTAGAACTTTCTACCGCTGACCCCAGCACCCAGGCTGGGCCCAGCATGCTTCCCTGGCACAGAGGTCTCCTCAGCCCTGGTCTGTTCTCTGGGCAGCTACAAGAGGTCGCTCGTAAGCACGCAGCCGACTGGGTATCCCCGCTCTTCCCAAGGCTATCCTGGGGGCTCGAGGGCCTGAGAACCTCTCACCCCTTCTCACTGCCCTCTCTCCTTTTCCCGGCAGTTAATTGAACAGCCACTTGCACCCACCAGAATACCAACTCCTCCTCTTTCATGTCTGGCTTCATAAGCGTTTGTTGAATGAATAACTGACTGTAAGTTAATCATTTGGCGCTGTACCTATTTACAAGGCTGCCTGCTCCGTTGGGTGGGATGCGTGCGCTCTCTACAAAGTCACCAGCTCAAAGAGATGGGGGATGGGAGCTACATCTGGTGTTACTACAACGGAGATTCTGAATTGCGAACAAACGAACAAACGTGAGCTTCTCGGCCTCCTGCCGTCCTCTCTCCGGGATGCTCTGATAGAGCACTCACTGACCCCTTGGTTTTCTGGGTTTTGGGTACAGAACATGTCAGGTCCTCCTACATGAGGTCAGTGTGATGCTGGGACCCCTGGAGCAGGCAGGATGTGATGCAAGCATGGTCAGGCATGTGGGAGCATGTTCAGCCCCTGTACCACCCCTGGGTCCCCAGGCTGAGGTTAGCGACAGAAGCCGCGGGGCACTGGGTTAGAGCCCCCATGCTGGGCCCGTCTTCTCAAGAAGCCTGGGCCAGTCACAGCAAAGCAAATGGCCTGAGGTCACCAGACAGCCTGCCAAGGGCGGGTCCAGGTGAGCCCACGCTGCGGGACCCGGACAGAGCCTCGGGTGGAAGCTAGACACGGGGGTGGGGGTGGGGGGGTGACCCACCTGCTTTCATCATTGTGGACCCCCCTGGACTCCGCACCGGCGTGGACGTGCGATTCTCTGCAGGGGGCACAGGGTGGAGAAACAGACGGAGTCAGAGACAAGATTGCCGGAGTCCCCCCAACATCCCCACCTGGTCCACAGACATGGCCTAAACAACCAGAACATGTGCTGGGACCCCAGACCCCCAACACGTGCATCTGGGTCTCAGACCCTCAGCACTTACACTGCACCCCCAGGACCCCAACACGTATGTCATCTGCACCTCAAACCCTTCAGACTTCTGATGTCACCTGTCGTCTGAGATCCAGACCTCAACACATGCACTGTTCTCCAGACAGCATGGCTACACTCGCCGCGCTGTGCACGCCCAGGCCTACGCCCCACGGCTAGCCCAGCTCAGCCCCCAGACTCCTCATTATTCAGCCCAAAATGACTTTCACAGAATCTCTGAGAGGCCTGCGTGGATTTTCTTTCTTTCTTTCTTTCTTTTTTTCCTTTTTGGTTTTTTGAGACAGAGTTTCTCTGTATAGCCCTGGCTGTCCTGGAACTCACTCTGTAGACCAGGCTGGCCTTGAACTCAGAAATCCGCCTGCCTCTGCCTCCCAAGTGCTGGGATTACAGGCGTGCGCCACCACCGCCCGGCTGGATTTTCTTTTAATTATTAATTTTTAATTCTACTGCAAGACAAGGGGGCACTCACTCCCTATGAATAATTAAGAGCAAATCAGGTCCCAGAGACCTAGGGCTGTACTGAAGGCCATGCCAGCTGCACTGAGCAGAAACACAACTCAGAAAACAGAGCTGAGATGGGCGTGGTGCACACCTTTGATCCCAGCGCTCAGGAGGCAGAGGAGGCGCCTCTGAGGTCAAGATCAGCCTGGGCTACAGAGGGACTTCCCGACAGCCAGGGCTAGGTAAAGACCTTGCCTCAAAATTAAATAGATAAATAAATAAATAGATAGATAGATAGATAGATAGATAGGGCTTGGCTTGGGCTCAGTGGGCAGAGCTTGCTCTGCATGGAGGAACCCCTGGCCACACCCTGGTCACCACACTGAGCAGCACACTGGCACTGTCGCACCCAGTAATTGGGAGGTAGGGGCAGGAGGATCAGGACTTCAGGGTCATCCTCAGCCACAGTGAGTTTGAGGCTAGCCTGGGCTATATGAGAATTATTTTTAAAGATGTATTTATTTTATTTTATGTAAATACACTGTAGCTGTCTTCAGACACTCCAGAAGAGGGCGTCAGATCTCATTACAGATGGTTGTGAGCCACCACCATGTGGTTGCTGGGATTTGAACTCAGGACCTCTGCAAGAGCAGTCGGCGCTCTTAATTGCTGAGTCATTTCTCCAGCCCCCCCCTCTCTTTTTTTTGTTTTTTGTTTTTTTGGATTTGTTTTTTTCGAAACAGGGTTTCTCTGTGTAGCCCTGGCTATCCTGGAACTCACTCTGTAGACCAGGCTGGCCTCGAACTCAGAAATCCACCTGCCTTTGCCTCCCAGAGTGCTGGGATTACAGACGTGCGCTGCCACCGCCCAGCTTCCAGGGTATTTCTTAAGTGTATTATATTTTAGTTAGGTGTCTGCGTGTGTACATGTATGCAAATAAATGCTCACGGAACCAGGTCCCCTGTGAGCCGCCTGACATGCGCGCTGGGAACTGAGCTCAGGTCTCCGGGGAGCACCTTGCAGGCCTAACCACTGAGCACCTCCCGGCACCGCCCGCCTGTCTCTCACGGTGCCTGAAGCTCTCTGACCAGGCTGACCCAGGAGCCCAGGTTCCTCCCACCGTGGCCTCCTCAGCACTGGGGTGACAGGGGCGACATTTTACAGATGTCAAACCGGAGGCCAGTCTGCTGGGGACCGTGGCACAGAACGTGGACGTGGCGGCTGGCCAGGGCACCCTCCGGTCTCACCACCAGCACAATCTGACCCCTTAAGGGATCAGAGTGATCGCTCGTCGCCCTCACCCGCCATCCCACCACTCACCACCGGAGGGCACCAGAGGCTGCAGTCCCGGCGGGAAGCTTACCTTTTGGGGTGCCCAAGGGAGTCTGCAAGAAAGAGGGAAAGGATTAGAACTGTCGCTGCAGACTCCTCCGCAGCCCTACGCTCGCTCCATCCATTCTCAGCTGGAGACTGAGGCCGTCCGTCCGCCTGACAGCCTTGAGGGACAGGCCGAGCCTCTAAGGAGGTCTTCAGCAAAAGCGGTGGATTAGTGCTCGGAGAGAATTCCTGTTTAGTCTCCAAAACTCAGAGCTTCTGGGCAGCCCGCCCACCCCCCTCAGGACCCTGGATGCTTTGGGGGAAGGGCGGGCCTCCCAGTGCCCAGGGATTCCCTGAGAATAGGTCTGGTCCCCTTCCCAGCTGACAGCGCTCATATGCCAAGAGGCATCAGCCGGTGCTCAGGTCCACACTGTGGTCCCCCCAAAGCAGCGGAGCATACAACAGACAGGCTGGGCCAGCTCTCCCTAACTGTAGCAGAGTGCTTTCCCGGTATGCACAGCACCGTGGGTTCATCCCCAGCCCGGCCCAGCCCCCACAGACCTCCCGTCAGCTGTGTGGCCTGGAGTCAGGCCCTCAACCTCTCTGGTCTTGGGTTTGGTCCTTTTCTCCACCACACAGAGGGGTTTAAAGCCTAAATAGTGAGATGCTGTCTCAAAAAAACCAAAACTAAACACAAACCAGACTGCTTATAATAATTTTAACTGGAGAAGCGGCATCCTGGCTACAGATGGAGAAATAATTCCCACCGGAAAGGTGTGTACGTTGTGGTTATTTAGTTCATGGGCATATACACAGGACGTGTTCAATAAAACGCAGACAGCAGCAGCAGGGCCGGGGAGACGGCCCAGCTCACAAAGCTATGTCAGACAAGCAGTGGGGCCTGAGTTCTGGTCCCACACCCAGGCCTGCAGACCCCACGAGGGAAGGTAGAGATCGGATCCCCGGAGCTCCCAGCGGAAGTGGCAGACAGCTTTAATGGACAAACTTGTCTCCAAAATAAAATAATAAATAAATAATAAATGAAATTAGTTGGGTGAGGGCGGGGAGAGGGCTCCCAACCTAAGAGCACTGGCTGCTTCCACAGAGGACTCAGTGCCAGCTCCCAGCACCCACCCTGGGCAGCTCGTGATCACCTGTAACTCCAGTTCCCTGGGGTCTGACGCCCCCTTCTGGCCTCTGTGGTCACTGCGTTCATGTGCACACATAGAAACATAATTTTTTTGTTTTGTTTTGTTTTGTTTTTGTTTTTTCGAGACAGGGCTTCTCTGTGTAGCCCTGGCTATCCTGGAACTCACTCTGTAGACCAGGCTGGCCTCGAACTCAGAAATCCGCCTGCCTCTGCCTCCCAAGTCGGAGAATTAAAGGTGTGTGCCACCACCACCCGGTTGAGGCTATTTTTTTTTAATTATATTAAGATGTGAATCAGTAATTAAGGGGTTGTCTAACAAGACTCAGGTCCTAGGTTCAATGCACAATACTCCCCCCAAAAGAAAGAAAACAAAAACCCCTGAGAATTAAAAAAAAAAAAGCAAAGGAAAGTCTGAGGGTGGGGTCTATCTGGGACTAAGGCCTGACTGTCTGCTAATGCATCAGACTGTAATCTCCAGCACACAGGCAGAGAAGTTGCCTCCGCAAACAACAGGAAATTGAAGCTCGGAGAAGTCAAGCAACTCCTCTTGGGTTGCACAGCCTCCAGTGCCTGTGCACTGAGGTAGGGGTTGGCGCTGCTCGGAACCACGCCGCCTCTTCGGGAGTGTCTCACCTGCTGATCGTTCACCAAGGCTTCTGACTTTTGCTCCTCCTTGGCTGGGCTTGTAGCCTGGGGTCGGGCCGGGCTGGGGGCTGCTGAGTTCTCCTTTGGGGCAGCTGGGGCCGACTCTCCAAACTCCAGAACATCGATTTCCTTCTCAAGCCTGTGGAGGGTGACAGAGCTCACACACGGGCCACAAATTTAGTTTGTTTTTGTTTTTTTTCTCCCCCCCCCCCCAAGACACGGTTTCTTTTTTGTTTGTTTGCTTTGACACAGGGTTTCTCTGTGTAGCCCTGGCTGTCCTGGAACTCACTCTGTAGACCAGGCTGGCCTCAAACTTAGAAATCCGCTTCCCTCTGCCTCCCAAGTGCTGGGATTACAGGTGTGCGCCACCACTGCCCGGCTAAGACAGGGTTTCTTCTTTTATAGTCCTGGCTGTCCTAGAAGTCACTACCCAGACCAGACTAGACTCACCTGAGAGACCCGCCCGCCTCTGCCTCCTGAGGGCTGGGATGACAGGTGGCCAGCAAAGCAGGCAGCTCAAACTTAGCTTCCTCTCTTTCTCCTTACATTTACTTGTTTCCACACAGTGTCTGCATGTGCACGCCACAGTGTGGTGTGCGGGGCACTGTGTGAGTTCTGCGGATAGAACTCAGCTTGGCAGCAAGCGCTCTGCCCACTGAGCCGCCAGGCCAGTGTCGTACGGAACAGCCTTGCTGTGTAGCCCAGGCCAGCCTGTGACCTGTTTGCTGTTGGGGCAGCAAACAGCAGGACTGGGATCCACCCAGGCCTGAGTCTGCTTCAGATGAAATCCCCTCCCTGTTTTCCCACTCGAAACTGACAGGAAATGTTAGCATTGTAGGGACAATGGAAAAATACGTGTCACTGTCACAAGCGTCAGAAGGCTTCAGACAAACAAACCACCGAAAACAATTAGGGCAGAGGCTGCGACAGCAGCGCACCCGGCGTGAGGCAGGAGGGTGCAGGAGGGAAACCGCCAGTCGTTGGTCAGTCTGAGCTATAGAGATCCTGGTTCAAAATAGCAAAAATAACAAAAAATAAAAATAAAGGGCTGGAGAGATGGCTCAGCGGTTAAGAGCACTGACTGCTCTTCCAGAGGTCCTGAGTTCAAATCCCAGCAACCACATGGTGGCTCACAACCATCTGTAATGAGAAACCAATAAAAAAAAAATCTATAGTTTGAGCAATTGGGGCCCAAGCAAGAGGGAGAAGGGAAGGGGGAAAAAAAGAAGATGGAGGCAGTGAGGGGCTGGGGATGTGGCCAGAAGGTGGTGGCCCTGATGGACTGTGGGTGTGGTCAGGGGTGAGCCTAGGCCTAGGCTGGGTTCTTAGTTCTACCAGCAGGGCAAAAACCAAACCAAAACCTCAATGGGCTTTCTGACCGGTTCACAGGAGGGGAAACTGAGGCCCTGGAGACCGTTGGTTGGTTGCAGACGCAGGAGAACCCCAAAGGCTTTCTTTAACTGCTCCACCTGGACAGGGAAGCCCTGGCTAACCCCACAGGCAGGCCTCAGGGCCTCTCGCGGCCAGGCTGCACGGCCCTCACACCCTCACGTGGGGGTTCTTCCCTTCCTTGCAGGCACCGAAGCACTGAGTCATTTCCTGCTATGCCGACCCCTCTTCTCCAAGCCAGACCCCTACCAGCCCCTGTAGGAAACACTTGCGGTCTGTTCCAGCCCCCACGGGAAGGCTGTTCTCCCTGTCCTGTCCCCTCTACAGCTTCCTGCAAGCCCAGCGGCCTCGGTGGCCTCTAACAGAGCCGCAAAGGCCAGCTGGGCTGGCGCCAGGAAGCCCTCCCGGTGGCTGTCCCTCCCTTCCTCAGGGACTTCTGAGTGCCCGGGACTCACACCTGCTGTGTAGGGACATCACAGAGGAGGAAGCCCAAGACAAGGTCTGCCTCGCAGTCCACACTGTGACACCTGCCCGTTCCTGATGGGGGTCCTCAGACCGTCCACCTGGACCCCCTGCACTGGACAGGTGCCCCCTTCCCCTCGCGCTCACCTGGTGATGGACTCCTCCAGGCCCCGGGCCTTCTGCTCATCCTCCTGCATCTGCTTCCTCATATCCTTGTCACCCCCCGACGCTGAGGACGGAGTCCCCTCCAGCAGCCAGCGTTCCCGCAGCGCCTTGGACTGGGGCGGCAGGGAAACCGCTCAGAATCGAGGTACAGTTATTCGGGTAGGTCGAGGTTAGAATCGGGACTGGGGTCAAGAGCAGAGTTGCGAATGGGGGGGCGTGTGTGTGTGTGTGTGTGTGTGTGTGTGTGTGTGTGTGTGTGTGTGTCACTGTCGGGGTTGAGGAGAGTCCGGGTCAGGCTGGAGGTCATAACTGAGGTTACAGTGACCTAAGCCCCATCCCAAGGTCACAAATGCCAATGGTCCCATGCAGGCCCCACACAGAACTCCACAGACCCACCTTAGAGAAACAGCCCGCACAGGTCTGGGTCCATTCCAAAGACCAGGGCTCAACGAGACATGGAACCCCAAAGTGTCCCTCCAGGCCCCGCCCAAGCCCCACCCACAGGCCACGCCTGCAGGTCTCACCCAAGGCCCCGCCCATAGGGTCCACCCAAGGCCATGTCCACCACAGGCTCCGCCCAAGGCCATGTCCACCACAGGCTCCGCCCAAGGCCATGTCCACCACAGGCTCCTCCGCCCACAGTCCCCGCCCACTGGCCCCTCCTGCCTTGCCCCTTCCACCTCCGCCCTACCTTCAGGTACTGCAGCTGTCTTCGGTCATCCTCCAGTTGTCTCCGCTTGCTCTCAATCTCTGCCTGCTTCCTACGCTTCTCCTGTGGGTGCAGACCAGGTCAGGACAGCCCAGGTCCCCAGGACCACGACCACCCCCGTGTCACCCAGGAGACCCAGCACCCCTGGGAACCGTACCCAACACAGCCAGCCTCAGTTTCCCCACCTGTCCCCCAAGGTGACCAACGGTCACGTGAAAACAAGAGGGCCTCCATTTTCATGTCTGGGAACCCCAGAGGACTCTCCGCTAGCTGCGTCCATGTCCTGAAGTCTCGACTGTGCATCAAGAATCCCGAAACCTTGCCCCGCCCACCCTGCTCATGCCCCCGGGTCCAAAACGTGTGGAACTCACAGCGATGGCTTGAAGCCGCTCCTGCTGGGACGCAGTGTCAGTTGCCAGGACTCTGCATATAGGAGACAAAGTCAGATCCTTTACTGCGTAGCAATCCAGGAGCACCCCTAACCCTAGATTCCCCATCAGGTGGGCCTCCCCGGGCTTTCCCAGAGGCTCTGCCTAGATGGGTATAGGAAAAGAGGGCATTAGGTCTGGGCCATGAAGGATACATAGGAGTTCGCCAGGCAGTAAAATTAAAGAGGGGTGTCACCTCCAAGGGCAGACTGGAGGACGCGTCAAGATGATCCTTAGGGACCCTCCCCTTAACCAAATCAGGCTTAAGGAGGATCAAGGACCCCACGCCCCATCGACCACATGACCCTGCAAAGCACTGGACAGAATGGTAGGATCTCAAAGCAACCCAAGGTCGCGGAGAGAGTGCGTCTCCCCAGCACACGCAGCAGAGCGCCCGCAAAGCCAAGACCATCTCCACCTCGTTCTCAGACAGCTGGCAGAAAGGGTTGGGCTCGGACACCGCCCCAGCTGCCCTCCTCTCCTGAGGCCTTATCTTCACAGACTGAAATTACAGCCACGTCTAACCAGCCAGGCCTGGAGTAAAGCCTCCCAGAATCCCTGCATTTGCTTCTCTGTACCTCTCTGGGCCTCAGTTTCCCCATCTGGGCAACTCAGGAGCAGGAGACACATCTAACTCTGAGCTGGCCTAGGACGGTAGCGGGGAGGAGGCCCGGCCACCCCACCATCGGACTGCCTCACCCAAATCTGCCCAGACAACCTGGAGCCAGCGACGGCTCCCCACCCCCAACTCTCGGGTTTGGTTTCCTGACCTCACCGAGGCCTGCGAAGTGACCTGGCTCCCACGCCCTGACAGGTGACCCTGGACAGCGGCTCCCTTCCGGGCAGGAAGCATCTTCCCCCAGTGCCTCCTGGGGCCCGGCACAGCGAGCCCGCGCTGATTTATCTATTTTTACAGGCCTGGGAATGGAATCCAAGAACTTTTACCTGATAAGCAGGGTCTCTACACCTGACCACGCCCCAGCTCGTCATTGGGGGAATTCTAGGCGTGGCATGGGAGGGTGTGCATCTCTGACCACACCTCCAGACCCTCCCGGAGGGATTCTAGGCCACGCCCACGGCCCTAATTCTTCCTTTGCGTGTGTGCACATCTGTACACACCGCGCTTAGACACAAGGGCGCGGAAGCCAGAGGCCAATCTCGGGTATCATTCCTTAGTCACCACACAGCTGGATTTTTTTTTTTCGAGACAGGGTTTCTCTGTGTAGCCCTGGCTGTCCTGGAACTCACTCTGTAGAACAGGCTGGCCTCAACTCAGAAATCCACCTGCCTCTGCCTCCCAAGTGCTGGGATTACAGGCGTGCGCCACCACCGCCCGACTTCCCAGCTTGATTTTTTTTTAAAGATTTATTTATTATTATTATTATATATAAGTACACTGTAGCTGTCTTCAGAGGCACCAGAAGAGGGTGTCTGATTTCATTGAGGATGGTTGTGAGCCACCATGTGGTTACCGGGAATTGAACTCAGGACCTTTGGAAGAGCACTCAGTGCTCCTAAGCACTGAGCCATCTCTCCAGCCCCCTCCCAGCTTGATTTTTAAGACAGTTGATCACGGGCCAGGAGCTCGCTGATTGGGTCAGGCTGGTTCCCTGGGGAGCTCAAGGGGTCCACCTGTCGCCCCACCCCCACTGCTGGGGCTACAAGCACAGGCCACAACCACACGGCCATACCTGGCTTTTTAACGCGGGTCCTGGGACTGAACTCGGGTCCTGGTGTGTAGGCAACACTACCAACTTCCGACGATGAGGGAGGGATAGAGTCTCATGGAGCTGCCCATTCTAGTGTGAAACATGCAATCCTCCTGCCTCAGCCTTCTAAATCCCTGAGTCACCCGGCTAGCGTTGGTTTGTCCTAGTGAGGCTGGCTTTCGGGGCCCTCCGCGGGCGGGGAGCCGGCTTCTTACTTTCTCCCGATGGGCACCGCCCACTTATTTCCGACTCTCCCTGAACCTCCCGCTTCTCGGCCTCAGCAACCTAACAACCCAAACAACCCCCTCACAGCAATAATCAGACCCCGCCTCTCCTTCAGTCATCCCCGTGAGAAGCCCCGGCCTGGTCCTAACCCACATCCCCCTGCTCCCGTCCCGGCCGCTCGGGCGGAAAGCTGTGTGCAGAGCGGGCTGGACGCAGGGCTGGACGCAGGGCTGGACGCAGGGCTGGACGCAGGGCTGGGCGGAGGACAGGGCGGAGGTGAGACGTCCTCCCCGAGGCCCGGCCACCCAGGACCGCCCAGCAGTGGCGCGTTCACATCTCTAACCCCAGCTCCCAGCTACAGTGTGAGTTCCCAGCCAGCTAGAGCTACAGTGGGACTGTTCAACAATAAAGTAAAACAGTAAAGACCCTCGGAGGGGGGAGGGCCACACTGAACGACGCACCCAGGGTGCAAACCTTCCCCCCCCCACACACACCAAAGAGTCAGGTGGCCGCAGGCCGGACACAGGGACAGCTGTGTCGCCAGTGGGCGGGCGAGACAACAAAGCCATCAGTGTCCCCAGGCCGGAGCCTGATGAAAGTCGGGCGGACACAGCCGGACGACACAGAGACGACGTTCTCAGCCGTCCGAGAACACGACGACTCCCATCCCTCGGTCCCTTCCTTCTCCGTATGGTCGCCGCGTGGTCACAAGCACGGGCGCGGGCGCGCGCCCCTCCCCACCCCCGGGCGCCACCGCCGTGATGGATGGCGGACCCGCGGGAGGCGGTCGCCCTGGCAACCGCGCTGTCCCCATGGCAACGCGAGGCCCCGAGTGTGGAGGCGGGGCCTGCGCTGAGCATCCGCCCCCGGCCCAGTGCTGGGGGGGCTGCGAGACTTCCACTAGCTTTGAGAGGGGGTGCGGGGAGAGGGCGTTTTTCTCCTATTTTGGTTTTTGGTGTGCCCACGCATCTCCCTAGAAAGGGTCTGGACCAGGCAGTGAAGGTTAAGAGGGAAGAAATATGCAAATATTAAGCCCAAATCGTATCTAACAGCTCAGCCTGTGATTTCAGCAATAGCGAGACTGAGGCAGGAGGATAGTGAGTTTAAAGCCAGCCTGAAAAAAACTTGGTGAGACCTGGTATCAAAATACAGAGTGGAAAGAGACTTTGGGGCTGAGGTAGAGAGGGTGGGCGCTGCCCCAAGCGTGTAAGAGGCCGGGGTCATCACAGCACTCAGGAGGGTGGGGTTCGGGGAATCCTCAGTGACATACTGAGTTTGGGAGCAGCCTGGGCTATGTGGGACTCTATCTCCAAAAATAAAAATAAGCGGGAACAAAAA
This sequence comes from Apodemus sylvaticus, assembly GCF_947179515.1. Lineage (NCBI taxonomy): Eukaryota > Metazoa > Chordata > Mammalia > Rodentia > Muridae > Apodemus > Apodemus sylvaticus. The sequence goes on from NC_067491.1 coordinate 2,094,939, forward strand.
AAAATAAATAAAAATAAGCGGGGCCATGGTGGTAAAAGCCTTTAATCCCAGCACTCCAGAGGCAGGCAAACTTCTGAGTTGGAGGCCAGCCTGGTCTACAGAGCGAGTTCTGGGAAAGAGAAACAATGTCACAAAACAAAACTCTCTCTCTCTCTCTCTCTCTCTCTCTCTCTCTCTCTCTCTCTCTCTCTCTCTGTGTGTGTGTGTGTGTGTGTGTGTGTGTGTGTGCAAATAGAGCCGGCCATAGCGGCTGATGCCTGCCATCCCTGTCCTTGTGAAACTAAGGAAGGAGACTCAGTAAACTTGAGGCCAGCCTGGGCTACATAGATACCACCGAGAGACCCCCCCCCCCAATGACGTTTTGGGTTGGGGCAGGGGCTGGGAAGGCCAAACAGAGGCCTTCTCTCCAGAGATCTTGCATAAGCATGGAGAAGCTGACGGTTAGTTTTAGGGAGATGGAAGGCGCTGCGGGCTGTGTGTCCCCGTCCAGGTGACTTGTGGTCTCTGAGCCTGTCCTGGTGCCTCTGGAGATGGAGGCGGTGGGCACCAGCTCAGAGCATCGCATGCCCACCCAGCCTGACACTCGAGGAGTATTTTCAGGAGGCACCAGTGGGGGATCTGGGCTCCCTGGCTGCTTTGTGTGGGTGCCTGAGGACCAGGGAGGCCTCATCTCCCGGCTCCGGAGAGAATTCAGCTCCAGATGAGATAATGCGAAGCCAGCGACAGCCCAGCCCAAGCCTTGGCTTCCAGTTTTGTTTTTGCAAGGCCCAGAGAGGTTATGCAACAGGCCCAAGGTCACCCAGCGGACAGGGCGGCCCTGGCAGGGATTGGGGAGGGGGAGGGGCACAGAGGGCGTTGACCACGCGTCTCCTCCCACAGCCTGGGCAGCTCCAGTGTCCCGCAGGACAGCAGTGAGAGGTATCAAGCTGGTCAGGCGTGGAGCCCAGCGCCCAGAACATTCCTGCAGCTAAACGAAAAGGAAACCGCTGATGGTAACCTCGGCCCGGAGGGGAGGGGGCGGCATGGGGGCGGGGCGGGGTGGGTGGGGACTGACAGGAAAGCTCTTCCCCCACTGAGGCCTCCACCGTGGGCTGCCCGACCCACCTGCCTGGCATCCCCCCTCTCGGAGCCTCCTCTTCATCAGCTTCAGCCTCCCTGTCCTCAAGCTAAACGGAGCCCAGCCTCTTCCTCCAGGGAGCCCTCCAGGGAGTCTCCTAATATCCAGACCCAGCACTACCTGCAGGCGCAGGCTAGAGGAGAGACTCAGTCTCCCAGCAGGGCAGGCCCATGCCAGGGGAATAGAGGCTTTGGCCACTAAGGATCGTCACAGGCGAATGAACACTCGGGCATATTCTAATGTAGAGGTCGGTTTTCACAGACACATCTCCCCAACACTTCCAGTAAGTAGCGAGCGATCCTCGAACATCTGGGACCTGCTGTGACCCCAGGACCTTGGCACTTGCCATTCTGCTACTCGGTGCAGTCTCCCCCAGATCTCCCCACCAGGCCACCCGACCACCCTACTTCTCAGCCTCAAACACCTCTGTGACTCACGCCTACACTTCCGCATCCCCCTAAGAACAAAAAGTGCAAGAAGCTCCAACGTGTGTCGCCGGGCGGAGCTGCGGCAGAGTCACACTGCGGGACACCATCTGGAGACCGGAAGTGGGTTCAGGGGTGCTGGAGACCGGGATGGAGTCAGCAGCTGGGCGTGCACTTCATTTTGGGGTGACGGAGTGTTCTAGAGCAGCGGTTCTCAGCCTTCCTGCTGCCGCAACACTTTAACACCGTCTCTCACGTTGGGTGACCCCAACCATAAAATTATGTCATTGCTACTTCATAACTGTAATCTTGCTCCTGTTAGGAGTCCTGATGTGAGCCGGGAGGTGGTGGTGGCGCACGCCTGTAATCCCAGCACTTGGGAGGCAGAGGCAGGCGGATCTCTGAGTTCGAGGCCAGCCTGGTCTACAGAGTGAGTTCCAGGACAGCCAGGGCTACACAGAGAAACCCTGTCTCGAAAAAACAAAAAAAAAAGGACTCGTAATGTGAACATGTGTGTCTGTGTCCCATCGCCTTAGGCGACAGCTTGTGTGGCTGTGACCCATGGACCAGAGCCACTGCCGGAGAGCACATACGTGTTATGGTCGGATACGTTGCAGCAGTGCAGTAAGAGGGGTAGTGAGTGTCCCTTTATGGGGAATGGAAGGTTCAAGTCTCGGCACAGAATGCGTTGATTCAGGTATATACAGAAAGCCATCTTTTCTCTGGGACAAGGGTCATGGGTAATCCAGGGCACCGCTGCGCTTTGTGGGAAGCCAGGGCTGACCAGGAAGTCCTGACCTCTGCCTGTGTCCCCACGCCTGCTGAGACGCCGGACGGAGCCCAGGGTCATGTGGTGCCAGGAGCGTGGCCTATCCAAGAAACCTCAGAAGCCTCAGCCCAGGCACGCTTCTGCTGCACGCTCAGCTGCTTCAGGAGGGACCGTCGCAGCGCCAGCACGAAACGCCTGCAGTACGATGTCTCACGTCTTCATACGTGTGCCTGTGTGATATATATATATGTATGTATGTATGTATATATATATATATACATACATATATATATATATATATTTGGTTTTTTGAGACAGGGTTTCTCTGTGTAGCCCTGGCTGTCCTGGAACTCACTCTGTAGGCCAGGCTGGCCTCGAACTCAGAGATCCGCCTGCCTCTGCCTCCCAAGTGCTGGGATTACAGGTGTGCGACACCACCGCCTGGCATGCTTGTGTGATCTCATGTGCACCAAATGCATGCACCGCTGGCTGGCTGAGGTGCTGGATCCGTGGATGCGGCTGGCAGGAGCTGAGGACCAAACCCAGGTCCTCTGCTCTCAGCCCCCGAGCCGTTCCTGCAGGATCCACGCTGCAGAGTTTAATCCATCTTGGAGGCACAGCCCGGTTCCCTAGCACTCAGGAGGCTATGTATGTGTGTGTCCCAGGCTAACCCATCTCAAGGACAGTGTGTCCCAGGCTAACCCATCTCAAGGACAGTGTGTCCCAGGCTAACCCATCTCAAGGAGAGTGGGGAGAAGAGGACATTCAGATTTAGAGATTTTTTAGACTCCCAGTCCAGACGTTCGGTTCAGACTAAAAACCACTCTGTGGACCAAGGAGAGGGCTCAGTGGGTGAAGGCGCTTGCAGTCAAGCCTGGTGACGTGAGTTCAAGCCCCAGAACCTACAGAACACAGTCCCCTGAAAGCTGTCCTCTAGCTGCTGCTCATGGGCTGTGTCACGCAGGCCCACTCCACACACAGTCAAAATGTGACTAAAAAATGCTCTCAGGAAGCCGGGAGAGGGCTCAGTGGTCAGAGCAGCAGCTGCTCTTCCAGAGGACCTGGGTTCAATTCCCAGCATCCACATGGGGGTCACAGCATGGGAAACGTCGGCCCTAGGGGATCCAATGTCACCTTCCGGCTTCTGGCACTAGAGTCACGTACATGCACACACAGACAGACAGACAGATACACACACACAGAGAGAAACATAGTGAAACACACATACAAACACACACACAGACAGACACACAGACACAGACAGACATACTGAGACACACATACAGGCAGACACACACACAGATACACACACAAAGACATACAAATACATAACAGATATACACAGAGACAGATGCACACACAGACACACACATACAGACACAGACATACTGAGACACACATACAGATACATATTCAGATACACACAGACAGACGCACAGACACATAGACACACACAGACACACTGAGACACAGACACACACAGACTGATACATACACACACACAGACATGCCCACACACAGAGAAACACAGACACATACACACAGACATACAGATACACACAGAGACATGCATACACACATTCATTGTTTAGATTTTTTTGTTTTGCTTTCGAGTCTGCTTGTGCCCCGTGTACAGTCAGCACCCTCAGAGGTCAGAGAAGGGTCAAGTCCCCTGGAACCATGTGGGTGCTGGGTCCTCTGCAAGAGCAGCCAGTGCTCTTAACAGCTGAGCCGCCTCTACAGACACATACATACATACATACATACATACAAATAAATATACAAATAAATACATCTGCACAGGTTGGATATATGGTTCAGCGATTAAGAGCTTAAGAGCACTGGCTGTTCTTCCAGAGGATCCAGGTCCAATTCCCAGCAACCACAGAGCCACACCCGTCTGTAACTCCAGTTCCAGGGGGTCCAGACATACACGCAGGCAAAACACCAATGCAGATAAAATAAAAAGCAAATCATTTTTAAAAAGTCTGCATGAGCCGGGCGGTGGTGGCGCACGCCTGTAATCCCAGCACCTGGGAGGCAGAGGCAGGCGGATTTCTGAGTTCGAGGCCAGCCTGGTCTACAGAGTGAGTTCCAGGACAGCCAGGGCTATACAGAGAAACCCTGTCTCGGAAAAAAACAAAAAACAAAGAAAAAAAAGTCTGCTGCATGGTAGTGCAGTTCTTTGATCCCAGCACTTGAGAGAGGCAGAGCAGAGGCAGGTGGATGTCTCTGAGTTCCAGCTCAGCCAGGAGTACACAGTTAAGACTTTCCCCCTCAAAAACCAAAAACCACACACAAACCAAACTTGAACAAATCCTTTGATTAGGAGGCTGTGGAGAAGGGGCTGACGGCGACTGTGGTGGTTAACACGGTCAGCCCGATGGTACCCGGATCAACAAGGAGACAGCTTCCGGCCGACTGAGCGGAAGTGTCTACACCTGGTTAGCGGAGTGGGACGGCCCGCGTGACGTCACCGGTTAGGTTCCCCAACAGCGGTGCAAGGAGACCAGGAGCAGAGCCTGGGGCGTGGGTGATCACCTCTCCCTGCTTCCCGACTGTGGACTCCGCCCAGCCACGCCCACCGTCACGCCCCACCCACTGCCACGCCCCCGCCACATGATGGACAGTGGGAACTGAGGTCAGAGTCAAGCCTTCCTTAGGCTGCTCTTCCCAGACAGGTCGCTGATGCAGCGCCTGCTCGCCAGCTCCCATTCACGGGTACAAAGCCATCCTTTGCTCCAAGGTCCAAGCCAAGGGCAGGCCGGGAGGGTCCCCGGTCCCCGCCCACCTCCTGGTCCTGCCCCGAGTCGGAGGATTTGAACACAAAATGGACAAAGTGGGGTGAAAGGGCTTGCTGCACAGGCATGAGGACCTGGGTTCAAGTCCCCAGCACCCACATAAAAAAAAAACAAAAAGGGCTGGGGAGATGGCTCAGTGGTTAAGAGCACCTGACTGCTCTTCCAGAGGTCATGAGTTCAATTCCCAGCAACCACATGGTGGCTCACAACCATCTGTAATGGGATCTGATGCCGTCGTCTGCGGTGTCTGAAGACAGCTACAGAGTACATAGATATCTAAATAAATAAATGAATGAATGAATAAATAAATCTTTAAAAAAAAAAACAAACCCCAACCAAACCCACAAACAAATGAGGAAAAGAAAAAAGACAAAGGGCGTGGTCTCATCTTCCTGCGGCGGGTCAGGGGTCAGGCTCCTGCCTCTGTGCGCCCTGGTCCCTCGCCTCTCCATCTCGCCTTCACTGCCTCCTTGCCGGGCGCCCAAGGCCTGGCCACACCCTCCACAGCTGTTCCTCACAGCTGGCTGCACCGCCTGGCTGCCCCGACGCTGTGTCCTCCGGTTCCGAGCCGCAGGCCCCCCGCAGCCCAGGAGGCCAGCACTGGGACCCGAGCGCACGCCCGCGCCAGTCTGTCATCTGGAGTCTCCTTTATAGAAGAGGCTCCGACGGAATAGACAGAAGCAAAACCAAAACACTTCGTAGACTAGGAGACTGAGGCAGGAGGGTAGAGAATCTGAAGTTAACCTGTGCTACACAGTAAAAGCCCACCCTGGGGAGAGGAGCATCTTTAAAAAAAAATAGGCAAAAAGCTGAGGCAGGAGGATGAAGAAATCGAGGTTGATGCCACCCAGGGCTACATGTCTCTAGAAACTCAAGGAGAAACCATGGAACAGCCGACAAGGCCGGCAGGATGGCGCAGGGGGACCGTGTGTGCTACGAAGCCTGAGGGCCCAGGTTCAAATCCTAGGTCCCATGTGCTGGACAGACGGAATGACCTGCAAGTCCTTGGACTCCCCCAGACACGTCACACACCCACAATAATAAATAACAAACTAAAGACCCAACAACAAAAATCTCTAAATGACTAAATTGTTTCTCCAGCCGCCTTCCCCGTTCTGAGGCTGGCCGGGCCATCTGCCAACTCCTTCCTTAAAAGCCCACGTTTAGGGGATCAGCGAGAGGGCTGTAGAAGGGCTTGCTGCCAAGCCTGACGCCCTGAGTTCAATCCCCCAGAACCCACATGGTGGAAGGAGAGAGCCGACTCCTGAAAGTCAGACTCTTGCGCTCGCACAATTGCCCACACACTCACCCACACTCCACACAAATAATTATTTAAAAACAAACCTCACATTTCAAACTCAATCACCTTATATTGTTGAAAAACATGGCAGAGTTACCCAGACAGACACGCTCAGCTAGAGTGTGAAGGTGCAGGGACCAAATAGAAACAAATAGAACCAAAGCTTGCTCTGAAATCGAATTATCAGTGCAGACCTGGCACCAAGGGAGACTGACGCACGGGGAGAGGGAGGGGCAGCGGAGGGGGAGGGGCGGCGGAGGGGGGACAGGAGGGGAGGGGAAAACCTGGTAGGTGGCTGGGTTAAGATCTTCACTTCTGAACATCCCCATCCCTCCATTCTGGTTGTTCAAACTTGTTTCCCCCAGCACTCCAAGAGGCTGAGGCAGGAGGATTGCTTCAGCTTCCTGGTCACCCTATCTGCCACCTCTATTCAAAAGTAATTTTTATTCGGTCTTTACATTTTTCAAAGATTTATTTCATTTTTAGAGCCTGTGTGTGGGCAGAAGAGGGAGGGCCCAGACCCTTTGGATCAAGAGCTACAGGAGCTCGTGAGCCACCGTGGGGGGCCAGGAGTCAAACTGGGGGGCCTCTCCCTGTCCCCATCTCTCACCCGACACACAGGGTTTCTCTGTGTAGCCCTGGCTGTCCTGGAACTCACTCTGTAGACCAGGCTGGCCTCGAACTCAGAGATCCACCTGCCTCTGCCTCCCGAGGGCTGGGATTACAGGCGTGCGCCACCACCGCCTGCAGCAGTAAGCTCTCTTTCATAGGCACGGAACCATCTCTCCAGCTACCTTCTTTAATTCTTTAATGCATATCTTTCCCTTTCTTAAATTTTAAAGTGTTTTCTTGTTGTTGTTCTTGAGTTGGGGTTTTCTATGTAACCCGGGCTGACCTGGAACTCATAGAGACCTGTCTGCCTTGCCTGAGTGGGAGAGAGAGAGAGAGAGAGAGAGAGAGAGAGAGAGAGCACACGCGCACACACACAAACCTTTAAAATACAGCATGAACATCCTCTTCCGCTAGCCTTTGCTCTCCTGTCTGGGCCACCAAGTTCATCACAGGAGTGAGTCGCAGGAGTTTAGCCCTTGTGGGAAGGGACTGCGATGGAAGGTCAGGTGCCCAAGGCTGGCCTGGGCCAGATGGGATTCCCCCACCTTGTGTCAACCGGAAACCTAAGGTTTTCTCTCATTCTCAGCTACACGGAGCCAACCTCCCGCTGAAGTCGCCAAAACACCACCACCCAGGGAGAGGCCCCGTGAGCCCGTGTATCAACAATCCACACGGCCGAGCCTTGCAGCAGGTGCTAAGGGCCTCTGGGCATGCTGTGTGACCCTGGGGCATCACCTAGTCCCCTCTGAGCCGTAGGATCCCCAGTGGGAAAGAAGGGGCCAGAAGAACAGGAAACAATAGCGGCCAAAGTAGAAACAAGCCTTTCATCTGCTGCTCCAGGTGGCCGGCTCTGCCACCCGTGTGCAGCCCACTGACCACAGCCACACCCAGGCCTGGCCCCCCGGCTGTCAGAGGCTCCCTAGGGCCAGGCCAGCAGAACAGATAAACAAGCCAGGGGACCTGGGGCAGGCAAGTGCAGGTCCTGGCTCCCCTGAGCCCCTGGCCGGGCTCCCGGGGCAGGGCGGAGGAGCAGCCAGGCCTTTGTCTGAGCTTTCTCAAGTAATGGTCGCAAGAGCTGGGTGTCAGCCTTCTTGGCCAGGGAAGGATGTGACAGCTTCCACCCATCGGAGGGTGTGGCGGGTCACGGGTTAATCCCAAGAGGAAAGTAGTTGTCTTGCACAAAACACACCCCGAGAGGGAAGGGCAGGGGAGCGGTCACCAGCCAAGCCGGGCTGGCCAGACTGCTCTGTCCCAGCCCAGGCTGAGTAAGGACGGGCTCCCTGTGTGGGGAGCCCCAAGACACCGAGCGGGCAGATTTGTGACCAAGAAGATGTTTTCCTATCACCAGGCCTGCTAAGCACCCCTCGACCACCTACCTATCCATCCCACCTGTGGAGTAAGGGGTTTGGGGGACACCCTCACGTCGCCCAGAGCCGGCTGCATGCCTGAACAGCCCAGGCTGCGTATGAAATCTTCCACTGACATCTCCGCTTCTCAGACCCACACAAACAGACCCCGGCTCAGTCAGGCTGTTTGGGGGACTGGGTTCCACCATCATTTTCAACCTCAACCAGCCACTCCTTTTGAGTCACACCATCTGGTCCCCGCTTTTTCTGGGAAGGGGGAGGGGATACTCTTAGAGGGAAAAGGAGAAAGCAGATTAAAGCTTCTGACAGGGAACCGCCCGCCTAGCTCTCCACAGAAATCTACATCTCCAGCCAGTGGCGACTCAGGACATCTAAGGGGTCGGAATTGGTTTGGCCAAGAGGCTGCGGACCCAGAGGAGGCCACGAGGAGGGCAGAGAGCAGGAAGGACCGACAGAAGCGCCGGGTGCAGCAAGCCGGGGCTGGGGGGAGGGGAAGCGGGGAGCACCCCGCTTCTTGAGGAAGGGTCCCATTACTCCCGAAGTCCCACAGGCTCTCGGGGGACGCCCACCCACAGGTGGCCCAGCTCGGATAAAGGGTCGTGCGCGCGCGTGGGCCTCTCTCCATTGCATCCTGCAAGAGATGTGTGGGCGCAACCCAGGTGCCCCCCTCCAGCCTGATTGGGGACCGGGCCTGGAGCGCGCGGCCCAGCTCGATCCTTCCCTTTTGCAGCTGGGCACGGTCTCCCCGCGTCGCCTCCGGGTTCCCCGTTGGGGGCCTGGGGCGGCAGAGCGCGCGCGGCCGGGTACTCACTCCATCTCCCGCGAGGTCCGTGGGCGGTGCAGCGCGGGGCAGGGCCGACTCTAGGGCCTGGCGGCCGGGGCTGTGCGGCGCGGGGGCGGCACCGGGGCGGGCATCGTCCCCAGCGCGCCGGGTATTGTCCGGGCGCGGCCGGGTGGGCTCGTGTGCGCGCCGCCTCTGCGCGCTCCCTGCGTCCCGCGCGCCCGCGCGCGCCTCCTGCTGGCCGCAGACGCCCCGCACCGCGCAGCTGCACCCTAAAGAGTCGCAGAGATCCCGGACCAGTCACCCTAGGATGAAAAGCGGAGTCCAGAGACAGCTCAGGGCCCCGAGTGGGGTCCCCGAACCGCAGGGGAGCCCCAGCAGCAGCTGTTGAGGAGTTCAGCTTTTGCAGAAGGCCCAGCCTGGGCAAATGGCTGGATATGGTCTGTTGAAGTTTAGTCAGCCCCATGATGCTGCCAGACCGAGCAAAGGGGCATTGGGGGAATTTAGACTTTGTTCCCAGGGCACTGGAGAGCCACAGTAAGGAAGACACAGGGCCTGTCTCCCCCAGAGGGCACACCACGTGACTTCCCGTGTTTCTGCCTGGACTGCAGCCCCTTGGCCCTAGACACTCACTGGGCCTTGGGGCAGAGCAGGGAGTGAGTCATAAAACTCGCTTCTGTGATAGAGTAGTTGTCCTTTGGTTTGGTTTTGTAAACTGTGTGAATGTGGAGATCCCAAGATTTCCGTGTGGGATTCTATATCTGTTTCTCAGCCTTTCCTATCTGCCCACCCCACCTCCTCACACTGCTAGAGGGCTAACGGTGCCTTCTCACCTGGACACACTGAGGGTCAGGTGAACTTTTCAGATAAAAGGCCAGATAGTAAATATTGCCAGCGTTGTTGGCCAGGTGGTTTGTGTTGCAAGGGCGGTACACCAATCATGGACACAAAGCAGCTGGCGGAGGTATGTGGACGTGGTTGCGTGTCGACAAAACTTTATCAGCATTGATAGGCTATATGCTGTGTGTCAATAAAACTTTACTGACAAAGACAGGATGTAAGCTGTATTTTGTTTGTTTGTTTATTTATTTAATATGAGTGCACTGCAGCTAGCTGTCTTCAGACACACCAGAAGAGGGCATCTGACCCCATTACAGATGGTTGTGAGCCACCATGTGGTTTCTGGGATTTGGACTCAGGACCCTCAGAAGGCCGTCAATGCTCTTAACCTCTGAGCCATCTCTCCAGCCCGTAAGCTGTATTTTGTTGTGCCTGTATTAAGTGCTCTAACTGACAGCTGGTATCTTTGGTGTTCCTGGATGGCTGTCTTTCTCAGTCTAAAGAGAACTACTGAGTTCTTACTGTATGCACTGGGGACTCGGGGCACTGCCTTTAGAAAGACAGAGTTCTTTGTCTCCTACACAGGTAAGTTAAGACTTGAAACGCTTTCTGTGCAAGCGTGTGGGTCTGAGTTTAATCCCTACCCATGTGGTGGCATGCTCCTGTAAGCCCAACAGCTGGCGAGTGGAGACAGCGTCCGAAGGCCCCCTGGCCACCCATCGTAGCCAGACTGGCGAGTTGGAGGCCAGGGAGAGATCCTGCCCTAAAAACAAAACAAAACAAAACACAAAACAAAATAAAGCAAACATGTAGAAGGTAAGGACAGCTGGGCTGCTCTCCAGATCCACTCTGTCCTCACACCCGCACACAGAACACGCGTACATGCAAAATAAAAGATCTGAAAAGTAAGGAGTGCTGGCATGGTGACACGTGCCTTTTCTCCCTGACCTAAGGAAGGAAGGTCACCACAAGTGCCAGGCCTGCCTGGGCTACACAGGGAGACCAATATATGTGTGTCTGTATTTATATGTATTTTTGGATTTTTTTTTATTTTTTTATTTTTTATTTTTTGGTTTTTTCGAGACAGGGTTTCTCTGTATAGCCCTGGCTGTCCTGGAACTCACTCTGTAGACCAGGCTGGCCTCGAACTCAGAAATCCACCTGCCTCTGCCACCCAGAGTGCTGGAATTACAGGCGTGCGCCACCACCACCCGGCTTGTATTTTTAAAGACAAAAAACCCATGGGGCTGGTGAGATGGCTCAGCGGTTAGAGCACTGACTGTTCTTCCAAAGGTCCTGAGTTCAAATCCCAGCAACCACATGGTGGCTCACAACCATCCATAATGAAATCTGACGCCCTCTTCTGGAGTGTCTGAAGACAGCTACAGTGTACTCACACATAATAAACAAATAAATCTTTAAAAAAATAAAACAAAAATGGGCAGTAATGGTGCACACCTTTAAGGCCAGAACTCAGGAAGCAGAGAGGCAGGTGGATTGCTGAGTTCAAGGCCAGCCTGGTCTACAGAGTGAGTTCCAGGATAGCCAGGGCTGGAGAGATGGCTCAGCTGGAGACTGCTCTTCCAAAGGTTCTGAGTTCAAATACCAGTAACCACACCGTGGCTCACAGCCATCCGGAATGGGATCTGACGCCCTCTTCTGGCGTGAAGACAGTGACAATATACTTATATGTAATAAATAAATCTTCAAAAAAGAAAAAAAAATATCCAAGTGAGCCAATGTGGCCATGCAAGTCTGTCCCCTCGGCACCCAGGAAGTGGAGGGTCAAGGTTCGAGGTCACTCTTGGCTACATAGTGAATTTGAGGGCAACCTGGCTACATAAGTCCTTGTCTCAGCAAAGAGAGAGCCACTTCCAGGAAAGCCCGAGGAAGTGGAGAAGCCAAGTCCAGGTTGGCGAGCTGGGGCGTGTCCGAGCCTCGCACGCCTTTCCTCCCTCGACGTCAAGGCCACAGACGTTCCTTCACTGGGTCTCTATACACACAGTGTCCCAAAAGACACAAAACCCAGTCAATTAGTAAATTAATTCATATCTCAGAGATGTCCCAGAACGGAGATGGGAGACCTTCCTGGGTTTCTCAGACAGTGCAAGGTCCTGAGGGCTGCTGTGAGCTTGACCGTTGGCAGTTGAGGTGAGCGCAAGATGGTTTCGCAACTGTTCACCAAAGGGGAAGGAAACGGAGAAGCACAGAGTCCGAAGCCTGACAGTTTCTCCGCGTAGCCCTGGCTGTCCTGGAACTCACTCGGTGGACCTGGTTGGCCTTGAACTCACAGAGATTCGCCTGCCTCAGCAGAGTGCTGGGATTAATTGCATGTGCCACCACTCCCACCCTGCTTCACACACCATTCCACTCTCTTTGTCATTGTCATTGTCACTGACTTTCTTTTACTCTCTGTCTTCTTATATAGCTGTCTCTTTAGCTTGTCTCTCTCTAATTTATTTATTTTTTGTTGTCATTTTTTAAAAAGATTTATTTATCATATGTGAGTACACCATAGCTGTCTTCAGACACCCCAAAAGATGGCCTCAGATCCCATTATAGACGGTTGTGAGCCACCATGTGTTTGCTGGGATTTGAACTCAGGACCTCTGGAAGAGCAGTCAGTGCTTTTAACCTCTGAGCCATCTCTACTTTATTTTATTTATTATCTTCTGAGTGTTTCCTGTGAGAGCTCGAGAGATGGCTCAGTGGTTAAGAGCACTGACTGCTCTTCCACGGGTCCTGAGTTCAAATCCTGAGTGTTTCCGTGTGAATCTACCACGTGCATGCAGTACCCACAGAAACCAGAAGAGAGCGACAGATCTGCTGCAACTGGAGTTACAAACTATTGGGAGCCACTATGTGAATGCTGTTAACTAAACCCGGGTCCTTTGGAAGGGCAGCAGATGCTCTAAACTGCTGAGCCCTCTTCCCAGACCCTCTTTCTGTTTGTTCGTCTGCCACTGTCTCCAGAGAGCTGGAATTAACGGTGTGCATCAGGCTTGGCTTTCTGTCCTTGTCTCTGTGTCTCTCTGTCTTCCCCGCCACCTCTGTCTCATTCTACCCCCATCTGTTTCTGTCTCTCTTTCTGTCTCTCTCTCTCCCTATCTCTGTCTCTGTTCCTCTTATCTAGGGTCTCTCCCCCTCTCTGTCTCACACTCTGCTGTCTGGTCCCCACCTTCCCGAGCCCTGGCTCCCACCACTGTCCCTGAGGCTCCATAGACCTCCAAGGTCTATGGTGAGAGCTTCGAGCTTCTCCCTGCATCCTCAGTGGCGGATGGAAGGACCCTTTCGTTGTGCAGACACAACAGTGCCTTCTCCTGCAGGACGGCCTTGCTGACTGAGTCCTCTCTCCTCCCGGAGCTGTCTGGGGACCTCACGGCCTGATCGCCCTGAGTTCACCCAGGCTCATCTGTCCCTTCCTCGCTATTAAGCACGCAACGTTTGCATCAGCACTGGGGTGGGTCCTACAGGCTAACTGGGGCACAGCCTGAAGCAGACTTAAAGCGCCATTGTCTGTTAGCAAACACGGACCAGTGCAAGGCCACTGTGCGCTCTGGCTGCATCCCACAACCTAGGGGAAGCTTAAGGGCCCACCTTCCGTGGGTCCGTGGAAGACAACACCTGCGGTCTTAGCACTTGGAGGACAGAGGTAGGAGAGGCAGAAGTTCAAGGCCACTCTCGGCTGGATAGCTAGTTCAAGGTGCATATTGAACTCGAGGCCAGCCTGGGCTACATGAGAAGATAGCTGAACCTTCTTTCCCCAAGGTCTCCACCACGAGCAAACCTAAGCCGGCACACATCCTGAGGGGTGGTCTCCACTGGGACTCCGGACCTTAGGATCACTCTCTGCCATGTCCCCGGTTCTTCCAAGGCAGTAAGGTACACAATATATGCAGCAAAGGCAGCCCAACTCAGAGCCCGCCCCAAAGAACTAGCTTTATTGTCCTTGTTGACCTGAGGCTCATGATGGGGAAACTGAGGTCAAGGGTCAAGATGCTTGCCCCAGGGCTGCGTGGACAGACAGATAAGCAGAGTTGGTGCTTCCAGGATGACTGTCCCCTGAGAAAGTCTGCGGGGCAGTAGCGACTGGCCTGTGTTCAGCCTGGCAGGGGTCAGCTGTGTAGTAGGAAGGTGTAGGGGCGTTAGAGCTCACACTCAGATCTTGGTTCTAAGCTTTTCACGAGCAGTACACTCAGGGACAAGGAACAGTAAAATTGCCTTCCCTGGTTTCCAGAAGTGCCTGCCCCACCTTCTGACCACACACCACAGACCACAGGCCCGGAACAACTTTCTAACTTTCTGGGCTGAACCGTTGGGTGAGCGTGCCTCCTGCACCTGCAGACCTCGCCAGGAAGACACCATCCTCCGCAGCCATGGTGCCTGGGACAGGAGGCGGCTGGGACTGCCTGGTGCTGGCCACCGCAGCAGCCCTGACCTGGTTCATGTGGCTCCCTGGTGAGCACCCCAAAGGCCATGAGACCCATGCAAGGTGACCGGGCTGCCACGCAGGCCCACATGTGCTCTTGCTGCTGAGAGGAGGCTGTGGGCTGGGGTGTGAGGCAGGCAGCCAGCGGGATCTCAGCCACCTTGGGTACCTTATCCAGGAGCCCGGGTTTCCCTGCTTTTGTTTTGTTTTGTGTATATTAGTGTTTTGCTTGTATGTCTGCCTGCAGTGCCTGGAGAGACCAGATGGTGGCATCAGATCCCCTGGGATTTATAGTTGGTTGGCACAACAGTGTAGATGCTGGGATTAGACTCTAAGTCTCAGTAAGACCAGCCAGGGGTTTTAAATAACAGGACATTTCTTCAAGACTCCTTTTTTTTTTTTTTTTTAAATCACATTTATTTCTTTTCATTTATTTATTTTGAGAGGGTATATGTCTACTGTGCTTGTCACAACCAGTGGAAAACCTGCAGGGTCGATTCTGTCCTTCTACCATATGGGTCCCTGGCACTGAACTCAGGTTGTCAAGCTTGGTAGCAAGGGCCTTTACCTACCTAGCCATCTTCTCACTGGGTCGTCCCCTATTCTCGCTCTTTCATATCTGTCCATCCATGTCCATCTGTCTGTCTGTCCGTCTGTCTGCCTGCCTGTTTGCTTCAAGATAGGGTTTCTCTGTGTAGCCCAGGCTGTACTGGAACTTACTCTGTAGACCAGGCTGGCCTTGAACTCACAGAGATCCGCCTGCCTCTGCATCCCAAGCGCTGGGATTAAAGGTGCGAGCCACCACCTGACCTGCTCTGTCTGTCTTAATGAAAGTAGGATTTCTGGTTGTCCAGGCACCTTGAAATAGCTGTACAGCTGAAGAGGGGAAAGACCTTGAGTTCCTGATCCTCCTGCCTCCACTTCCAGAGTTCTGAAATAACAGGCATGCACTGCCACACCGAGCTTACGCGGTGCGGAGGGTGTAGTGCTTTATGCACATTAGATGAGTGCTGTACCCTGTCCCTGTCTCTCTCTCTCTCACACCTCTGTCTCTCTCTCTCTCTCTCACACACACACACTTAGGCAAAGTCTCACCATGTAGCCCAGGCTGGCCTATAACTCTCCATGTAGACCAGGCTGACTTTGAACCCACAGAGATCCTCCTGCCTCAGCTTCCTTCAGCCTGCGTCTATGTTTACCCCTTCCTCTCAGCCGAGCCTACACACACACACACACACACACACACACACATGCTCCCTGCCAGGGCTGTCCTCCATTGGCCTCAATCTCTCATCCTCATCTCTCACCTCGCCCTGCCTCTCCCAGGTTGCTGCGGATCCCGCATTGTTGGAGGCCATGAGGTGGAACCACACTCCCGGCCCTACATGGCCTCCGTGAGCTTCGAGGGCCATCACCACTGCGGAGGCTTCCTGCTTCGTGCCCACTGGGTGGTGTCAGCCGCCCATTGCTTCCGTGACAGGTGACAAGCTGGGGCCACTGAGGGATCAGCCTAAGGCCATCGGGAAGCCAGGGTGTGACACAGACAAGACCAACTCCCCACCCCCACCCCAGCATTTCTGGTGATAACAATCAAATATAATAACTATGATCGTCTTCAACACAAGCAAGGCGTGCTTCTGTCTGGACTCGCATCAACTGCTGGGAGAACAGCGCGGTCCGGGAATTGCAGCTAGCCAGAAGGCTGAGTCAGGGGGACGGGAAATTGAAGCTCAGTTTTAGCTGCAGTCTGGAACCGTGTCTTGACAAATAGACAGAGGGTTGTAGGATTGTAGTTAGACAGCAGAGACCCTAACTGTGGCCTACTGGGAAGCCTGAGGGCTTTGGGTTTTTGGTTTTATTTTTTTAAGGTTTATTTATTTTGAATTCTTTTTTTAAAAGATTTATTTATTTACTTATTTTATGGATGTGAGTTCATTATCTCTGTCTTCAGACACACCGGAAGAGGGTGTCAGATCCCATTACAGGTGGTTGTGAGCCACCATGTGGTTGCTGGGAATTGAACTCAGGACCTTCGGAAGAGCAGTCAGTGCTCTTGACCACCCTTAAATTCTTTTTGTTTAAGATTTATTTATTTATTTTTATGTACATGAGTGCACTGTTACTCTCTTCATACACACAATGCCCAGAAGAGGGCTTTGGATCCCATTACAGATGTGTGGTTGCTGGGAATTGAACTCAGGACCTCTGGGAGAACAGTCAATGTTCCTAATCTCTGAACCATCTCTCCAGCCCTGCCCCACCCCTACCCCACCCCCCGAGGATTTTTAAGCTTTATACTCAGTACTACAAAATAGTATTATGAAATTAAGAATTATAACAAATAAGGTTGCATTGTTTTCAGTTTAAGTGTATTCTTATAACTCTGGAAGTTAATATCGCAAGGGCTGGAGGTCACCTGGAGATGGTGGGGTCGTATGAACGCGCGACTTCAGGGCAGTCTGATGGCTTCGCTCCCTTGTTTGCCTGCAGGGACCCCTCCACTGGCCTGGTGGTGCTTGGCGCCCACACACTGCTCACCCCGGAGCCCACACAACAGAGATTTGGCATTGCAGCTGCCATCAGCCATCCTGATTTCCAGCCTGCCACACAGGCCAACGACATCTGCCTGCTAAGGGTGAGCTGAGCTGAGGCAGGAGATTGGCAGATCAGGGCCCATTTGATTTCTGAGTTTATTCATTTAATTTACTTGTGGGGTTGGGGATGAACTTTCTTTTCTTTTTCTTTTTTCTTTTTTTCTTTTCTTTTTGAGACAGGGTCTCACTACACAGCCCTGGCTATCTTGAAAGACTATATAGACTAGGCTGGACCCGAACTGACAGAGATCTGCCTGCCTCTGCCTCCCAAGTACCACCACAACCAACCTGGACCCCTTATTTTGCATGCCAGGAAAAGGCTGGGCTTCGAGCCCATGGCTGGGGTCCCCAAATTCTGTTTGAAAATGGCTAGTAGGGGCCGGGCGGTGGTGGCGCACGCCTGTAATCCCAGCACTCTGGGAGGCAGAGGCAGGCGGATTTCTGAGTTCGAAGCCAGCCTGGTCTACAGAGTGAGTTCCAGGACAGCCAGGGCTACACAGAGAAACCCTGTCTCAAAAAACCAAATCCAAAAAAAAAGAAAGAAAGAAAGAGAAAAAGAAAAAAAATGGCTGGTAGAGCCTGGAACCCCCCACTCCTGCCATTCATCTGCCCTGAACCCCCACACTCCCACCTGTCAGAACAAAAACCAAAGCCAAGCAGCCTGGGTTCTGTTTCTCGAGGGTGTGTCTGTCTCAGAGCTGGCCTCGGGCACCTTTGCGAGCTCTCTGTGGACTGTGGGCTCGAGGGTGTGGTGGTTTTTTTAGGACAAAAAAGGGACAGAATGAGGGTTTCCACAGTTAGAGGCTGGGGGTGGGACCCCTTTATCCAGTACAAGTGAAGAAACTGAGGAGGCTGGGAAAAGGGGAAACTGAGGTGCATCGAGGTGTGCGTGGGTCTGGTCATTTTTCTTCACACCCTCCAGTTGAGTGGCAGGTGACCTGGCCCAGCTCCCAGGCAGCCACCTAGCAAAGTCACACAGCCTATGAGGCGCACAGGGGTCCTGTGATGCCTGTTTGCACTGCGGAGTTTCAGGACCTTTCAAGACAGGGTTTCTCTGTGTAGCCCTGGCTGTCCTGGAACTCACTCTGTAGACCAGGCTGGCCTCGAACTCAGAAATCCGCCTGCCTCTGCCTCCCAAGTGCTGGGATTGAAGGTGTGCGCCACCACCGCCCGGCTGCTGTTACTGATTCTTGACACTCCAGGGACACTAAGGTGCGAGGGTTAAAGAGTCGGGTGCACTGAATCCAGCCTTCTCCCTGCAGTTGAATGGCTCCGCCGTCCTGGGCCCGGCTGTGAGGCTTTTACGGCTGCCGCGGAGAGGCGCCAAGCCGCCCGCTGCGGGCACGCGGTGCCGCGTCTTGGGCTGGGGCTTCGTGTCTGACTTTGAGGAGCCTCCGCCGGGGCTGATGGAAGTCGAGGTGCGCGTCCTGGATCTGAGTGTCTGCAACAGCTCCTGGCGGGGCCAGCTGAGCCCTGCCATGCTCTGCACGCGCAGCGGGGACCGCCGGCGGCGGGGTTTCTGCTCGGTATGATTCCACACCGCCCTTGCTTGCCACATGGGAAAATCGAGGCACACAAAAGGGGTCAGAGTTGGAAGTAGACTACCTTCGGGAACTGAGTCCCATTAATGTTGGACTGGATGGCCCAGGAAAGTGAGGGGTGATTGAGAGTCCTGCAGAGTTGCTTTCATTTCTGCAGCCCTGCACAAAAATGCCCGGGAGGTGTATTCTACACATACGAGGCACGTCCAGTAGGGGGCGCAAACGGACATTTCTCCCAGGCCCTGAGCTCCTAAAAGATGACATAGCACTTTGTTTTTGTTTTGTTTTGTTTGAGACAGGGTTTCTCTGTATATCCCTGGCTGTCCTGGAACCAGGCTAGCCTCGAACTCAGAAATCCGCCTGTCTCTGCCTCACGGCGACATAGCAATTTCTACATAGCAATTATGTCAGTGAGTCCAGTCAGTGAGTTGGGGGTTTTGGCTGAATATCGAGGGACACTAAAAGAGCAGTCCAGAAGCTGAGACTTAAGGAAAACTTCGGCTTCTTGGAGAGGCGCGTCAGAAGGCTGCTGCACACACTTAGGCTGCACACAGCTCAAAAGCCACAGACCCGTCTGCTTCTAAGAGACTCCTGGTGGGGCGGGGCCTAAGACCTCAAGAACAACTCCTTAACCTCAAACTTTTTTCACTCCAGGCAGACTCTGGGGGGCCCCTGGTCTGTGGAAGACGGGCCCATGGCCTTGTGTCTTTCTCGGGCCTCTGGTGTGGTGACCCCAAGACCCCGGATGTCTACACTCAAGTGTCAGCGTTTGTGACCTGGATCTGGGATGTGGTTCGGGCAAGTTCGTCCCCTGGTTCTATGGGACACTCTGTGAGTGCTGTTTGAGTTTCAGCCCTCTACTGGGGCAGCCTGTGCCCATCGGCCCACATCTGGTAAATTCCGTGGCTTGGCCCTAAACCCTGAGAACTTGGGGCTTGGGCTACGGGTATTCATCCTAAATGAACAGCTGTACTGAAGGCTGACTAACTAGAAACATGGCTTATGGCTTGATATGTAGTCAACTCCGGGAGCCCCCTTAATCCACAGCGTCACCCTTGTAGTCACCCACTGTGCTGCCCCTCCTGAAGTCGGCACTTCTACGCTGTAGTCCCCGTTCTGGGTGGCCCCTGGGCCTTTGCACCTGCTCTATCCCTTATCTAGTCTATCCTGACTAACTCCATTAACACGAACAAGGATTAATATGTGTAGCGAGGACAAAAGTCCAAAAAGCTATAACTCCACTCCTGGCCTCCCAGCCTCAGCGTAACGATTGTCTTATTGGCCATCATTCCTCCTGGTCTGAGTTCAAGCCTTCACTCCTGAGCCTGGACAAACCGCCATCGTAGGGCCCTCAGCCCCTGGACCCCCAGGACCCCTGAGGGCATACTTCCTTTCCCTCCCACCCACTCACCTCCCTGCTTCCCAGGGATTCTTTTTTGGGGGTGGGGGGTTTCAAGACAGGGTTTCTCTGTGTAGCCCTGGCTGTCCTGGAACTCACTCTGTAGACCAGGCTGGCCTCAAACTCAGAAATCTGCCTGTCTCTGCCTCCCAAGTGCTGGAATTACAGGCTGCGCCACCACCACCTGGCCTTCCCAGGGATTCTTGAACCTGTGCCACGCGCCGAGTGTCTGCCCACGCTCCACTCCAGTCCCAGGTCCAGAGGAAGGAGGCAGGAGGAGGCTGGTCACACATGCTGGTCTCTATTGTCTTTTATTTCCTTGGTGAGGCAGAACTCCAGGGTAGGAGAGGTTGCCGTAGCTCCCCGCTAAGGACACTTCTGGGGATGTTACAAGAAAGGCACAGCTGAGACTGGAGGGCGGTAAGAAAGACCCTGTGGACTCCCTGCCCCAAACTGGAGGACTGCATGTCCCCATGGTCTTCTGTGGTCTGCCATCCTGTCTTCCGTTTTAAGGTCTTTTCTTTCTTTCTTTCTTTCTTTCTTTCTTTCTTTCTTTCTTTCTTTCTTTCTTTCTTTCTTTCTTTCTCTTTCTCTCTCTCTCTCTCTTTTTTTTTTTTAAGATAAGGTCTTATATAGCCCAGGCTGGTCTTGAACTCACAGCATGGCCAAGGAGGATGACCTGGAACTCCTGATCCCCACGCTTCTACTTCTCAAGTGCTGGGATGACAGGCCTGAACCAACATGTCTGTTTTCTGTGGTGCTGGGGCTGTGTGAACAGTAGACAAGCACTCTACCCACAGCACCACAGTCCCCCCCTCGGCTTCCTTGAAGGCACTTGTGGGTATGGGAAAGTTTCGGCGGCAGCTGTCAGGGTGAAGGCTGAGTGGTGATACAGTCCAGCCCCAAACAGCATCTGGGCTTGTGAGGCGTGGGCCTGGTTGGGAACTGGATAGTAGCTAATGTGGCTGTCCGGGGACCAGGGCAATAGGTGCTAGAGCGACTCTGGGTGATCTGGGCACAGGGAATCCTGGTGTCCACTGGCTGTCCTGGGCCTGCGAGTCAGCTACATCCCACCCTGAGTGGACCGAACAGGAATGAACCCAGTGTTTCTCTGACCCGACACTGCCTGCTCTGGTCTGAGGCCGGCCATATGGAAACACCAACTGAGGGGGATGCACAACCATGAGCTGTGCCCCGAGACAGCTTCAGCCTAGAAAGCAGGTGGGGAGATCAAACGAAGCTGCCCTCCCTGTGTCTGGGGTTCTAACTTTGATCCCAGCATCTGGTGATGGTAGATACCAACTCATAAAAAATCCTTCAGTCCTTGGGATATGTGCTCAGGATCCTAGGGGATCCCCAAGTGGTTCCAGGCCAGGTATGGGGAGTGTCCACAAATGACATAAATTAGACTCTTTCTGTAACAATAAATAAAATCGGGACGGCCTCAGACGCCAGGCCCAGTGGCTGCAGCTCACACGAAGTTCTCTTCCTCCTCTGCTGGTACTTTGGGGCCACCTACAGGTATGGAGGGGAGCGTAAGCATGGCGCACCGCCCCTCGGTGGACCGGATGCCCAGACCCACCCACGTCTCTCACCTGTGCAGACGCCTGGGTGCCGGACTCCAATGGACCGGCCAAGGAAGCAAGTGGCCTGGCGCAGGTGACAGGACGAGATGTAGGTGACGTTGTTGTTGCCACAGAGTTCTTGGCCGGGGTTGGAAGGTATCGGGCAGGGCGCAGCGCGACACACCACGCAGTGTGCGCTGCCGGTCTGATCCACGAGGCACGACTGGGGCCGCGGGCACACTACCTGAGCGCACGACTCTGAAGACCCGAGAGAGGGCGGGTCAGGTGCAGGATGGTGTCTCCTCCCTGTGAGCCCAGCTACCCTCAGACAAGGACTCCACCTGACAGCCCAACTCCTAGGACGTAAACGCACCGCCACTCTTCGAGCCCCGCCCTGGGACACTCGCCCCACCCTGCTGTAAATATCCATCTGCCAGAACTCAAGCGCGCCTCACCTGTTAAGCCCCGCCCCTGAACGCAGCCCCTTCAACTTTAAGCTCCACCCCTCATAGAGAAGTCCCGCCCCCAGGATGACAGCCTCACCCAGTTGTCAATCCCTGCTCCGTTCACCGAAGCTCCACCCATCAGGTTGCCTTCATGGCCACACCCACATTCTCCCCTTCCCCAATCCATCACAAGCCTCTGCCCGCATCTGCACAGCTACTGCCGCGCGCGTCAGCACTTGTAAGGGCACGCTGGCCCGCAGGGCTCACCCCGCGCACAGCTCTGCTCCTGGACACGCCCGAAAGCCGGGCGCTCAACCGGGGCTCGGGCTGGATCTTTGCAGCCTGCCTTCTTTGGTGCGCACCTGACCTAACCCACTGTTTTGCATAGCCCTGCCCCTCCCTCAGGCCCCGCCCCCATTGTCAGCAAGGAGTAGTGTCCTTGGAGTGCAACCAGCGTGGCCACGCCCCTTCTTTAGGCTAGGTGTGGATTTGGGCAACAATCGGACAGAGCCCACTTAGCAACTTCGCCCGACCTCTTGCAGGCCACGCCCCCCAAAGCAGCCAAGCCCCGCCTTTTCCAGGCCTTGCCCTTGAGTAGGCCCATCGCATCCCAGGTTCTGCCCCTGCATGGTCACACCTTCCCCTAGGCCCCGCCCCTCAGCCGTCCTTACCTCGGTCTTGCCATTTGCCAGGCCCCGCCCTCTCTCTAGACCCCGCCCCTAAGCCCGCCCTATCTTTTCCCAGGCTCTGCCTTTTCCAGGCCTGAGGTGCCTCCCTGTCCTCCTCTGCATAGCCCCGCCCCTCAGGCCCCGCCTGCTTCCTTGGCCCCGCCCCGCCCCGCCCCTCCACAGCCAGTGCTCTTACTTTGGCAGCGGCCGGGGTACATGACGCGCAGGTCTGGGTGTCCGCGACAGCGCGCGGCGCGCAGTTCGCATTCGTCCCGGTAGGTGGCGCCGTCAGAGCCGCAGACCTGGAAGCCCGCGGGAAGCCCCTCGCAGTTGGGCACGCACTCGCAGTGTGGACGGCCCCCCAGCATGCGGCACGACTTGCCGGGGCCACACTCCACTCCGTCGCAGGAATCTGAGGACACAGAGTACACACGAGTGGGGTTCCCACGTGTCACTGGAGTCCAGGCGCCGGGATGCACCATCACTGGGTGCACGTCCATTGCCGGTTTCCAATAGGACCTCCCCAAAGAGGCCTGGGGGAGGGGTTCACCCCGCACATCCTTATATCCCAGGTGGGGAAACTGAGGCTCGCCTAGACACAGTCTTGTGTTGGGGTTTCCACCTGGCTACGCACTCTTCATTTTGTTCTTTTGAGATGGTCTCAAGTAGCCTAGGCTGTGCAAACTTGCTTTGTAGCCAGGGCTGGCCTTGAACTCTAGATTCTCCAGGAGCTGGGGAGGCCCACTTCACAGGGTCACACCTGGGTGCCCCCGGAGGGCCTGCCCTCCATACATCTGGAACTGACCCTCTAGCCAACTTTAGGAAACCAAAGTAAGAAACGGGAGCGGACAGATTGCCATCCCCAGCCCCCAGGGCCAGAGGAGCCCTGAGGGGGGCAATTAGGCCCTCGAGCCCAGGACGGGCATTTCCTGAAATCCTTCCTCTTCCCAGAAGCTCGAGGTGGGCCCTGGAGGAGGGAAGGGCTCGGAACCCCAGCCCGGGGATCAGAGATTAATCCTGTCCCTGAGGCCAAGGCCGGTTCCTGGGTTGGCCTGCAGGTCTGCAGCCTTACCTTCCCGCCTTCCTCCTGCATAAGCGGCCGGATAGCACTGCAGCCCTGAGACCAACCCTAGACCCAGGCCACTCTTCCTCACGGGCTCCACTGAGCAAACTCCTGCCCATCACCCGGAGCCCTCGACCTCATGCCCGCTCCCTCCGAATCCTTCCCATCACGTTCTCCTGGGTGCCTGCCGCTTCAGCCGCTTCAGCCCCAAGCACTCGGGCCGGGCGGGGACACAGCCTGAGCGCCAGGAAGGATTTAAGGCTGGGGTCCTCCCCACCAGGTGAGGTAGGGCGCAGGCGAGGGGCCCCTCCCCGCCCCTCCCCCTCGGGAGCGCCCACGGCTTCACCTTTGCAGGGGAGGCAGTGGACCAGGCCCAGAAAGCCCAGCAGGCTGATCTTATTGCCTGGGTGGGTGAAGTTGGACCAGGCTCTGTTGATGTCGCCGGAAGCGCAGCAGTCCTCGCGGCTGACCTGCGTCTTCAGGACCAGGCTGCAGGTGGCCTCTCCGCCCTGCTGGAGCCAGCACACGCCACCTATTCGGAAAGGGGGTGCGGGCGGGGGTGGGGGAGGCTCCAGACCCCATCTCTACCTAAGAATTACCCCGTATGCATGCTCTTTGTGGAGCAAACTCCTCGCCAACCCCCAACACCCCAGATCTAATTGCCCCGGCCAGTTCGACGATGTCCATAGCCATCATGAACGGCCTGTACCCTGCACAGGAAGAAGAGGCAGACAGCCGCAGCTGTGGCCCGGGCTCTTCTGTGCAGGGAACCCTCTGAGCCGCACCCCGGTGCTCCACCACCAACTCCCGCCTGGCCTCCAGGCCTGAGAACTGGCACCCTGCCCAGCCCCTTCAAATGCCAGGCCCTCGGCATGTGAGGGTCTGTGGGCCTGCACTGGCTTCCCGCCTCTGCCCTCTGTCTAGACAGCGCCCAGGACAGCCGAGCCCCCGGCCTGCAGCCCCCCCTCGCCTGACCCGCCTCTTACTCACTCCAACTGGGGAACATTCCCTCTGCGTGAGCTCACTCCCCTGGGACGGCGGGGACGGGGACGCGGCCCTCGGGGAGGGGGCTCGGCTCCCTTGGAGGCCAGCAGAGCCCCCGCCGGGCTGGTAGGGGCTAGAACACCGAGCCGCCGGCGGCTTTCTTCGCCCGTAAATGAGGACAGCCGCACACCCACCCCTCCTCAGGACTCTTGCTCAAGAGACGCTGCCTAATGCCTTCCACGAACTGGGCCCCAGCACCTCGGCAAAGGCTTTGCAAAAAGGGATACTGAGGCTGGCGGTC
Source organism: Apodemus sylvaticus (assembly GCF_947179515.1). Lineage (NCBI taxonomy): Eukaryota > Metazoa > Chordata > Mammalia > Rodentia > Muridae > Apodemus > Apodemus sylvaticus. The sequence goes on from NC_067491.1 coordinate 2,119,941, forward strand.
TCCGGGCGAGATGGAGGTATACCTGAGGCGTTTCATCCAGAGTCCTAAAACCCTCTGCCTAAGTAGCACTGGCAGGGCCAGCCCCCCAGACATGTCTCCGTAGGGCCTAAGGAGCCACCTACAATGTCACTTAAAAGGTTCATGACCCTGAGCCTCAGTTTACCTATCCTGAAAACGGGGAGGAAAAAGTGCCCACAAGCGTTGGCTGCTCTGTGGACTCATGGGAAAGCACTTAAACAGTAAGAGCTCGATAAATACATGTCAGTCTTCTTTTGAGGCTGGAGGCGTGGAGCCCCGCATTCGCCCACCCAGCCAGAGCACACCCCAGACATCCCCCTGCCGCATTCCTCAGGCCACGTGGGTGGCCCGCTCGCCCGCCCCTTCCGCCCAGCCCCACTCACCGGGCACAGAATCCCCCGAGCCCATCACGGTGCACACGGATCCCATCGCCCAGACCAGGGCTCCCCAAAACAGCGGCCACAGTGCCTCGGGACGCATGGCGAGTGTCGGGCAGCAGCGGGGACTCAGCTAGTGCAGACGCCTCGGCCTATAAAAGCCCAGGGCGGGCGGGGCCGGCAGCGGGCGGGGCGGGGCGCAGCGGGACGGACGTGTCCCCGAGGCGCAGGGCCCGGGCCTGCGCGGGGGTGGCCACCGGGGGCAGGCCATGTCCCATCTGGGAACCAGACAGTTGTCTAGGAAGAACAGTCCACAATGGGGTCAGGTCACAAACTGTGGCCCGGAGGGCGAGTTCTGGGAGGTGGACACCTCCAGGTGTCCAGTGTTCCTTTGGGGCTCTCTGGGGTGCAGGTGAGAGGCCAGGTGTGGTACTGACCTTCACCCTGGCAGTACCCACGGTGGCAAAGGGTGTCCCCGTGCTCCTCCAAACTGTTAAGACTCAGACCTACCATGCTAGCCTTTGGGAGGCTGAAGCAAGAGGATTGCTGGGAGTTTGAGGCCAGCGAGGGCTTCAGAGTGAGTCAAACTAAAGTTGAGGTTGTCTGGAGCTAGCCCTGTGGTAGAGTGCTCGCCTGTAGAGTCCAGGTTCCTGAAGTCCCCCGGCATGACGGTGGACGCCTGCATTCGGGGTCTCAGGAGGGAACTGCCCGCCAAGAGTTCAAGGTCATTTTCAGCTACCGAGGGAATTCAAGGCTAGCCTGGACTACCTAAGACCCTGACTCAAAAAGGGAAAAGGAAGCCAAACCCGGAGTTTAGAGGATGACTCAGGGGCTAAGACTGACTGCTACATAGACAGGAAGACCTGAGTTCAAATCTCCAGCATCCGTGTAAAGAGCCGATGGGGGTGGAGACAGGAGGATTACTGGGGCTTGCTGGCCACCTCAGCTCCAACTTCAGTGACACTCTTTCTTGTCTCATAAAGCCAAATGTGGGAGAGGGGAGACCCGATGGCTTCTGGCCTCTGTGGATGGGTATGTGCACACAGACTGCCCCCTATACTTATGGGGGCTACAGGTTCAAGTTCAATCCGGTTTACACCGAGAGCACAGGCCAGAAAGACTCTAACGAACAGCCAGGATGGGAGCTGAAGAGACAGCTCAGTGGTGAAGAGCACTGACTGCTCTTCCGGAGGTCCTGAGTTCAAATCCCAGCAACCACGTGGTGGCTCACAGCCATCTGTAATGGGATCCGACACCCTCTTCTGGTGTGTCTGAGGACAGCGACAGTGTACTCATATAAATGAAATAAATAATTAAAAAAATACTTTAAAGAAACAGCCAGGACAGGACAGCTCCGTGGCCTGGCTTGGTGGGTGACACTGCACCCACAGCTCTTGGGAGAAAGAGGCAGGCATATCTCATCTCTGTGAGTTCGAGGCCAACCAGACTTACACGGTAAGACCGTGCTGCAAAATAACCGTCACAACATGGTTTTGCAGTAGCTGAGTGACCATCCCTGCACTCGCGCTTGGGTCTACGGGTTCCCTCATGGATTTGAGATACTGAGTCCACAAGCCACAGTGTTGGGAAATCCCAGTGACCCTACTCCTGTCCTCACAAAGCTCATGGTCTAGACAACCAAATATATAAATAGGGCCCGAGCAAGCAGGCCGGGGAGAGAAGAGAAAATATTTATAAATAAAGGCTTGGAGAGGTGGCTCAGCAGTTAAGAGTAGTGGTTCCTCTTCCAGAGGCTGTGTCAGTTCCCGGCACCATGGACCCGTCTGTAACTCCAGTCGCAGGGGATCTGCCGCCCCCTTCTGGCCTCCTCAGGCACTGCATACACATGGTGTATGCATCCATACATGTAAAGTGTGTATATTTTAATAAACACATAGACAAATTAGTTTATAACTGGAAAATATGGGTGGTGGCGCACTGGGTTTTCTGAGCCCATCCTTCCGTCCACTCCAGGTGGATGTCACCTTCAGGTGACATCTTCCCTAACTGTCCCGGCAGATCCACAGACTGCAGAAACCATCTTTTCCCTCACTATCCAGGGCCGGTGGGGGAGGACACTGACCTGGCCTTGGTCCCTGGCAGTTCCCCAAGGAAGCTCCCAGGCTGGGTCAGGGCACAGGACCCTGTGTTCTCCCCAGGGGCTTGCAGGAGGGAGTGGAGGGGTAGACAGCTCTGACCTTGGCCGAGGCCTGACCCCTCACACTGGACTGCCGTGGCCTGGGCTGGGTGAATCAAAGGGCCATTGTGTGGTTGGCATGGGTTCAAGTCCCCTCTCTGTCCTGCTCCCACGTACTGGGAACCCATGAGTTCCCCAGGGACACCCTTGGCACCAGTGGCCCCGACTCAGCCTTCCCTCTCCTCAGCCCTGCTGCGAAGCTCTGGGAGTCAGGTGCTCTGGGCCACGACCCATGATGTCTGCTCAGCTCCCTGGGTGTCCCTCTCACCCAGACTCAGGAGCACAGAGGAAGTGACAGGCCATGACCCCTGACAGCCGGAGGCTCCTAGAGCACGAAGGGACAGACAGAAGAGGTCTGCGCTGACTGACAAGAGACGTGTGTGTACGTGTCTGTCTGCGTGGAGGCCAGAGGCCAGGCCCACACCCGACTGCTTTCCACCTTCTATTTTGAAATGGGCTTTCTCGCTGCTGCTACGAGTCACTAACAGCCACACTGCTGGCCAGGAAGCTGCAGTGACCATCCTGTCTTCATTCCCAGCACTGGGGTATGGCTGCCAGGGTGCCGCCCCTCACCCACATCCCCAGCCTTCATCTTTATGATGTCAAGTCTTGTCGCTCAAGTGGGTCTGACACTCAGGATAATCCTGCTACAGCAAGGCAGAAAGAAAGGATCTGGTGCAGATCATAAGTCTGAATGTCTGTGTCTCGGGGTGGACATACGGCACTTTAAGTGGGGCAGACAGGACAATGGCCTCTAGTTATCCAGGCCCCTAGTTCAGAGCCTGGAGAATCTGTCCATTTCTGTAGCTACAAGAAACTATCAAGCTAAGGACCTTCAAAGCCTTGTGTTTGATGGCATGCACGTAACCATACCAGGCTGAGGCAGGAGGATAATATGTTTTGACTAGCCTGGGCTGTCCTGGAAGACCGTAACTCCGAAAACAAACAGGGCCGGTCAGGTGTGGTGGCACACACCTCTAATTGCTGTGAGTTCGAGGCCAACCCAGTCTATGTAGAGAGTTCTAGGTCAGCCAGAATTACATATGAGATCCTGCCCTTAAAACAAACACACAGGGTCACAGCTCTAGCTCAGGTTGGTCTGACAGGAAGCCCTGGGCTCCATCCCTGGAACCCTGCCACACACACTAGCATTCAGAAGGTAGAAGCAGGAAACTCGGGGTCTAGTGTCATCGTCCGCTGTATTTTGAGTTCAAGGGCAGGCTCGGCTGCAAGGAGGGCTGCCCTCTCGGTTTCCTTCTTAGACTGGGGCTGGCCCGTCCGTCTGTCTCTAGCTTTCCAGGCCGGAAGGCTCAGCTGCAGGTTGCTCCTGCCAATGGCCAGAAGCCAGCCAGGCAAAACACCTGCTGTGGCATCTCAAGTCCTGAACTCAGCTGCGCCTAAACTCCTTCCCAGGAAGCTGGTGTTGGTACCCGGGAAGTTTCTGCAGCATTTCCAAAGAATTGCTTTGCATTTTATTCAAATGGCGTCTTCGGGGCACAGAGAGGTAGGTTGATGCCTGGTGTGCACTCTCCAGGATGTGTGGGTGGGTGGGGGCGGGGCTCTCTTCGGGATGTTTCAGGCCCTACACTCTGGAAATGAGAACTTGAGGCCTCCCGGCTTCAAGGAAGAAGTGATACTCAGAGCCAAGCTACAGCCTAAAGACTCCACAGTGTCTCTCCCTGTAGCCAACACCCGGCCCAACACCACCCACAGCTCTCTGCAGCCATAGGGCAAAGTCTGGGTTTACCCGCTGAAGTTCTAGGCCCTTCCTGTGTGCATCCTAATAACAGGCTCTTCCCACAGCACCTCTCCTCTGCCCCATAGGGGACCCAGTCTTAAAACAAAAGCAGGTCTATTTAAAGTCATCTGCAAAAATTATCCCCTTGTGTGTCTCTGTGTGTGAATGTGTACATGTGGGTGCAGATGCCCACAGAGGCCAGAAGAGGGCGCCAGAGGTCCCAGAGCTGGGCTTGTAGGCAGCTGTGAGCCACCCGATGAGATTGCTGGGAAGTGAAATTTAGGTCCTCTGTAAAGGTGTTTGTATTGTTAACCGGTGAGCCATCTCTCCAACCAAGGGAGCCATGTTTTTTTTGTTTTTTTTTTTTTTTTGAGGGAGTCAGGCAGCCATGTCTATCAGAGAGAGCAGGCCCTGCACTCAGGGTCAGACGTGAGTCTTTATTTTCTCATCAGTTAAGGACCCCCATCTCAGCCGCCTCCACAGTCATCTCATTTGCTAGTTGCCCGGCTCTGGCCAACGGCAGGGAGGGTGTTTCCCGGGGGATAGAGTCCAGCCTGCAGTGTCAGCACAGGGCTGAAGGAAGCCACAGGCATGGCTTCTGTCTGCTGTAGTGACAAACTTGCAAACTTTGTTTTCCATTTTATTCCTTGACAGTTCTGGGGACAAATCTCAGAGTCTTGCTACACTCAGACCCAGTTTGTTTGGGTTCTCAGAGTAATTTTTACTACATTTCCTTGGGTGTGTGTGTACCTGTGTGTGTGTGTGTGTGTGTACCTGGGTGTGTGTGTACCCGGGGAGGTCGGAGAACAGTCTGCAGGAGTTAGAGCTTTCTTTTCACCAAGGGTTCTCAGCTGTCAGGGATCCCTGCTGCACTTAATCCACGGAGTCGGTTTACAGGCTCCGATGTTGTCAGTTTCTGCTTTCTAGCACTCAGACTTTGAACACGTGACGTATTTGCTCTACCCTGCCCACACCCCATCACTTAGGGGTCCTAGGCTAGAGCGGGTTTCTAAGCAGGGGCTCCGTCTTGGAGGCCACACCCTTGACTCTGACTCTGCTTTTAAAGACAGTTTCACTAAGTTGCCCAGACTGCCCTGAGCTGGGATACTTCTGGCCGGGTGGCTCCGACAGCCAGGACGACTCGTTCCTCTAATAAAGCAACTGAACGGGGGCCTCCGATGTCCCTGGAAGCCGGGTGCCTGCTTGATGCAGAGACTGTCGGGCGGAGAGCTGAGCGGCTGCGTTCACTGTGCGGAGACTGAGGCCGAGGTTTGGGACAGCTGGGTGAGGACTGGGAGCCATGCACCGGACATGGCGTCGCTCAGAGAACACAGTCCCTCTGGGAATGGGACACGCATCACACAGGGAAGGCAAGCTTAGTGAGACTGTGTCCCTCTGCGGATGAGGACTGAGGAAGGTAGAGCTGGCCTCCTGTGAGGCAGCAGGCTGGTGAGCCCTTGGTCTGAAGAAGGAAGAGATCCTTGCCCTGAGGTTCACAGGCCCAGCCTCCGCTCCCCACCATACAGCCCTGAAGCCTTCCCCAGCAGGCAGCAGCACCTGTGTCTCTGGCTGACCTGAGGCTTTGGGAGCCTCACGAGGCCTGGATCTAGGCTATTCCCGCCTCCATGGTCTGTTTTACCCTCCACAGATGTCACAAAACCACCCGGTTAACAGTAAGTGGACCCGTGCAGGCTGTGGCACCTCAGGTTGCTGGGTCCCATGTGGGGTCCCGTGTGGGGATCACTGGACCCCGCCCTGCAGAGACAGAGTGGATGTGAACCCGGGTGGCCACTGGCAAGCAGCAGGGTGCAGAGAGAGAGAGAGAGAGAGAGAGAGAGAGAGAGAGAGAGAGAGAGAGCGCGAGAGAGAGCGCGTGCGCGTACATGTACGCCTGTGTGTTACAGACTGCCCGCAGCAGGTCAGGTCTGGATGGAGACATCTCAGTAGCCTGAGGCAACTCCTTGTAAGAACAGTTGTTCCCGCAGGGCGGTGGCCGCGCACTTCTGTAATCCCAGCACTCTGGGAGGCAGAGGCAGGCGGATTTCTGGGTTCGAGGCCAACCTGGTCTACAGAGTGAGTTCCAGGACAGCCAGGCTATACAGAGAAACCCTGTCTCGAAAAACCAAATCCAAAAACAAAACAAAACAACAACAACAAAAAATAGTTGTTCCCATTTCTTCTAATCTTAGCCCTGGACAACAGCTGTATAGATTTCATTTGTGCATGACTGCTTTTCAGTTGGCCTTGGTGTGGTAATTATTCTGTTATGTCTGACTTTCCTACTCCCTTCTCCTTCTCCTCTGATGAATTCTGTGAAACTAGATGTTCCTTGATGTGATAATTTTTAAACAATTAAGAATTCAGGCAGAGGGACAAAACACAGCACACACAGCATAGCACACACAACACAGCACACACAGCATAGCACACACAGCACAGCACACACGGCACAGCACACACAGCACAGCACACACAGTACAGCACACACGGCACAGCACACACAGCACAGCACACACAGTACAGCACACACAGCACAGCACACACAGTACAGCACACACAGCACAGCACACATGGCACAGCACAGCACACACAGCACAGCACAGCACACACGGCACAGCACAGCACACATGGCACAGCACACACAGCACAGCACACATGGCACAGCACAGCACACACGGCACAGCACACACAGCACAGCACAGCACAGCACACATGGCACAGCACAGCACACACAGCACAGCACACACAGCATAGCACACACGGCACAGCACACACAGAACACACGGCCCAGCACAGCACAGCACACATGGCACAGCACACACGGCACAGCACACACAGCACAGCACACACAGTACAGCACACACAGCACACACAGCACAGCACACACGGCACAGTCCTAATGGTCCAGGTGCAGGCTGTGTGCTCTCATCTTGAAAACAATGTAATAACTGCACAATGGTGGTTCTAGAGTAATGTTTGACTTGCAAAGAAAGTTTGAAGAAATCCTGTTTGGAAATATTAGAAGATGAAGCAGAGCCATACGGGTCCATTATCATAGAGTGAAGGGATTTATTGGAATCACGAAAAAGCATTAGAATGAGAGCTATAACAACGGGATAAGGGAAAACAGAATAAGGGAACACAAACACGGGGCACTTTAATTCAGAAAGGAAAAAGCTATTGAAGCTAGGAAATGAGTTTTGCACAACATTTGAGAGTAGCTCCTGTCTCCTCTGGATATTTAAGAATAAGGAAGTATAGAGAAAGCCGGGCATGGTGGTGCACGCCTTTAATCCCAGCACTTGGGAGGCAGAGGCAGGCGGATTTCTGAGTTCGAGGCCAGCCTGGTCTACAGAGTGAGTTCCAGGACATCCAGGCTATACAGAGAAATCCTGTCTTGAAAAATGGGGGAAAAAAGTTAAAAGTTAAAGTTTTAATGATGTTTGCAATTATTATTATTTGGTCACAGGCCTGGGAACAGGAGGGGCTTGAAACTTTGAGGAGCAACTGTGATTCTTGCTTCCTTGTGGGATGTGGTTATTTTTTGAATTTGATTTGGCAATTATTATTCCATGTCTTTTTCACCTGCTTCTGGAGACCAGTAAAAGACTGGGAAAAGAAAAAGGCAAGAGAGTGAGGCGTGCGTGAGGCGAGTGTGAGTGAACAGAGTGTGAGGTGTGTGTGAGAGTGTGTGTGGAGAGTCAGTGTGTGAATGTGAGAGAGGGAGCGAACACACTAGAGAGCACGACCCCAGCCTGGAGTACACACTGCTTCCTTGCCTGTCAGTTTGTACCTGAAAAGTTGTCTGTGTGAGTTTATTACGCACCTTCCAGATATCCCTGGAACTTCGATCCTGTGCGTGTGCGTGTGTCTGTGTGTGTGTGTGCGCGCGTGTGCGTCTGTGTGTGTGTGTCTGTGTGTGTGTGTGCGCGTGTGCGTCTGTGTGTGTGTGTCTGTGCGCGTGTGCGTCTGTGTGTCTGTGTGTGTGTGTGTCTGTGTGTGCGCGCGCGCGCGCCGTGGTTCAGAGAGAGGTTAAGCTACTGCCCACAGACACAGCACTGCCCAGTAACTGTTATCACCTGCCCTGGGCTGCTCGGAGCACGCTAGCTCCATTGAACACCGGTGTTTAATCGACCCAGAGCTGCTTTGGAGCCGCCACCTCAGCGGGCCGACTCGGCTGTAGCGGGATAATTAGTTTCCATTGATGGGGGCCATGTGCCCTCTGGTGGTCAGTGCCGGAACGAGTGGGAATGGGAACAGAAAGAAGGCTGGGCGTGAAGGTTCAGTGTCCGCTTCTTGCAGGAATCCTAACTCCTTTCTTCAAAACTCTGGTTCCAATGTACCCTCCTCACCCTCAGGAAGTCATTCTGTGTCACCAGATATATCCAAGGTCAGGCTAGAGTCCGGGCCTCTCCTCCTGTCTGCCTTATGGTGCTGGAGTGTTTGTGTGCATTTTTTCTTTTTCTTTTTCTTTTTCTTTTCTTTCTTTTCTTTTCTCTTTCTTTCTTTCTTTCTTTCTTTCTTTCTTTCTTTCTTTCTTTCTTTCTTTCTTTCTTTCTTTCTTTCTTTCTTTTTTCTTTCTCCTTTTCTTTCTTTCTTTCTTTTTCTAGACAGGGTTTCTCTGTGTAGCCCAGGCTGTCCTGGAACTCACTCTGTAGACCAGGCTGGCCTCGAACTCAGAAATCCGCCTGCCTCTGCCTCCCACGTGCTGGGATTAAATAAAGATATGGACCACCACCGCCCGGTGTTTGTGTGCATTCCATAAATGCTAGATGGATGTTGAGCGAATAAGTAAACAAATACCGGAACTGACCTCGGGGACATTCTGGGCCTAGCCAAGGCTTCATTCACTCCTGAAGGGTCACGCGGGCTGCCTGCGGGCTAGCGGGTCCTCCTTCCACCGGAGAATGGATGCCGCCTCCATCCTTATCTCGGGTGTTGTGGGACGCCTGGTGTGTATCGCCCAGACATAATACTCCCTTCTGACCGGCACTGTCTTTACAGTTTATCAGGTGCACACGGGGCATGAAGGAGGCTTGTGGAGACCGCGTGACAAGGCAACGTTGCAGCTGAGACTTGTACACGAGAAACGAAGCTGCACGGGAGGATGCGGGACTGCACAGTCGGAGAGGCACAGGCCGTGGAAGCGAATCTCCACAGGCAAGCTCGCCTAGTGGGCTGAATGAGGGGAGCAAGCAGAGAAACGAGGGCTTGCAGCTTTGAAGAAGGGGAGGAGTCTCTTAGGCTCCGCCCCTCACCTTGGATTTTTTTTTTTTTTTAGGAATCGTCCTAACAACCTAAGCCGTTGCCAAGGCAACCAAGTCCCGCCTCTCGAGGACTTCGTTTCGCGGCTGTACTTGGCTTTCCGAGGTCTCTACATCCAATCCCGGATGCTGAAGAAACTCAGCCCTGTCGTCGACTACATCCCTGTAGTCACCCGCCTTCAGGCTTGCCCATCCTGGTTGCCAAGGAGACGGCCCCGCCAGCTTGGAGCTCCGCCTCCAGGTTCACGCCAAGTTCCTAGACGAATTCCAGGATTGGGCCTGTCGCGGTCTCGTCACTATGGAAACCCGGCCCGCCCTGCGCAGGCGCTCAGCCTGAGGACCCTAAAGCTTTCCAGCTGCCTACAGGTTATAACCTACCCCAGGTTGCCAAAGAGACATCCCGGCCCCCACGAAGGCCCCGTCCCACCCAGGTTACCAAGATGAGTCTCGTCCTCCGCGTAGCCCCTCCGCTCGCTGGTCCCCCCCCATCTCTGACTTGACTTCTCCTGCATCCATGTCTGACTTCACCTCCTAAAGTCGTCGTCAAGGCGACCCGCCTTCGCTCTGTCCCAGAACTTCCGCACTCTTCAAGCGTGACTCCGCCCCCCATCGCCTCTAGGCCCCGCCCACACCAGAGAGGTCACGCCCCCAAGATGCTCTGCAGTCTTGACCTCACCGCCCATCCCGGTTACTAAGGAGACTAGGTTCCGCCGCCTCGCCCCCAGGCTCCGCCCCACACACTCGAGTCTCTGGCTTCCGGCAATGCTTACTTTGTCCTAGTGCGGCCACCGTTCTCCCCAAGACAGCCCCCAGCAGCGCGTTGCCCGCGTTCCTCCGCGAGCCCCACGCCTGCCGTGCGTGCCGTGCGTGCCATGCGTGAGCGTGCGCGGGCGCGTCGGCCGGCGAGGGAGCAGCAAACGGCCGGCGGCAGGCGCCGCGCGGGGGGCGGGCGGCGCGGAGGCGGCGGTGGCCATGGCCGAGGCGTCGCCGCAGCCGGGACGGTACTTCTGCCACTGCTGCTCGGTGGAGATCGTGCCGCGCCTGCCGGTGAGACCCGGACGGGAGGGCAGTGGAGCTGTGCGCGCGAGGCTGGCTAGAGGGAAAATTGAGACCCGGCGGGGTGCGAGCGGCGTGGCGGGCAGGTCCGAGAACCTGGGGCGGCGGCGGGGTCGCTCGGGGAGGGGTTGGGGGGACGCGGCGTTGGTCGGACCCGGTGGGGATCGGGAGCTGAGCTCCGCGCTGGGGACGGCCGCCGAGCGCGTGGCCAGGACGCGGATGCGCGCAGCGCGGCCTCGAGCGCCGCCCCGGGCCTCGGTGCTGCGCCCACAGGAGCTGCGAATCCGATGGCGAAGCTTGAGGGTCTGGGCAGGTCGTACCTGCAGCTACCTGCTTGTTACAGGCCTTGTGCTAAGGCTTCACTGTGGCTTTGACCGCTTGCAACCCCAGGGGCTCCACCTGGGTGTCTCCTGGTCTCCTGCTTCTTCCTTGAAGCATTGGACATGCATATCCTGAGGACCCTGCCTGGGTGTCCTGCCTGCATCTTCTCCACTTCAAGGTGGTTTTGGCCAGGTGCATGCCAGGGATCCTGCAAGTTTCTTGAGAGTGACTTTGACTAGCCTGGTATCCCCAGACCTCCTCCTTTTCCCAGATCGCTTTGGCCAGCCCAATACCTGACGGGCAGCTCTTAGGATCCCAGAACAGAATCCTCCCACCTTCCAGGCATCCCATGTTTCATACCCAGGTTTAAGGCGCAATCTTGGAAAGGTTCATCTCTCTGGACTGGCCTCCCACCGTGGCCTTTCCAGGCCATGCATGAAGCCTGCTCCTGCCTGCTCTGCCAGGTGGAAGACTGGGTGTGTCCTTTAAGAAGTGGTAGCTAGTCTGATGGAAGCCACACTGCGGAAAAAGGTGGCAGAGTGATATCTGAATCCGTCAGAGTCTGTCAGTGACAGGATGGGTGAGGAGAGGTTACTTCTGGTCTCTGCACACTCCCCCCAGATGGTGACACTGTGACATTCTTCAGGGCGATTAACTCCAAGAATTAGTTAAAAGGTGTGGTGGCACACACCTTTTATTTCAGAACTCGGGAGGCAGAGGCAGGCCCATGTCTGAGTTTGAGTCCAGCCAGGAACCCTGTCTAGGTAGTGAGTGGGGGCAGCTTGGAGAGAGCGGAATCTGGGGTGCCAGGTGAACCTGGAACGTGGGGTCTCTTTCTTATTTCTACTTCTGTTTCCTGTGCCTCAGCCTTGTCTCCCCAGATCTGCCTTGACCCCCTTTCCCATCATATCAGGGATTACCCTGGACCTGGGACTGTGCTGCCTCTTGGAACCATTGTGAGCTCTGGGAACTGGTCTCTGTGGGGAGATGGCCTGACCCACGTGTGCACCTAGCTGTCACCAGGTTCTGGCCCTGACCTCTCAACTGCCACTGTGCCTGGCAGGAGCCCCTGGAAGGCCCAGTGACCCACATGGTCTTTGTTGTGACGCAGTTTGTATAGGCCAGCCACTCAGGGAGTGACAGGTGTTTAAACAGCATGGGGGATGTTTTGTTTTGTTTCTCCAGACAGGGTTTCTCTGCGTCTTGGAACTCACTGTAGACCAGGCTGGCCTTGAACTCACAGAGATCTGCTTGCCTCTGCCTCCCAAGTGCTGAGATTAAAGGTGTGCTCTACCACCACCTGGCCAGCTCGTGTGGGTAGAGGAGCAGGGGCAGGTCTGTGCGTTCAGTGAGACTTGGCACAGCCCACAATCCAGAACAGGCCACCCTGTGCGGTTGTAGTGACAGCTGCTACTCAGACACCTAAGGTCATTGCCAGAGACACCCACTTCCGGGGGCATCTCCCACAGGCCCTGTGCTACCCTCTTGCTCTTGAGGTGTAGGATCAGAAGGTCTCAGCACAGGGCTGCTTGTCAGCTGGAGCCCTGAGGGAGCACACCCGCAGTGCTCCAGCTGCCCATGCTGCTGCTCACCCAGACAAGCGAGCAGCTCTAGTGTGGTGGCTCTCAGCTCTGTGACAACCGAACACAGTCCTGTGGTGACCCCCTCCGTAGTTACTGACTGCTACACCGTAACTGTGGTTATGCTTCTGTTATAAATTGTAATGTAAATGTATCTTGCTGGCAGACCATCTGATGTGGGGCCCCTGTGAAAGACCCTTCATCCTGAGAGGGGTTGTGACCCACGGACTGTGAACAGCTGTTCTAATAGGTAGCTTGTGTCAGGCAGTGGCAGAGCATCAAGGTGTTGGGAAGATGGCTTGTCTGGGAATGTGTCAGCAGATGAGTCGGCGAGAGGTGTGGGCCCTGCGAGCCTGGACTTGATCCTCTCTCTGCTGGTGTGTCTGTTGGTGGAGGCCATGTGACATACAGGTGTAGACTGGGGCATCGCTGCAGGGGACTGCAGCCTGGCTCGCTCCTCGGGTTACCAATCACGGGTCCAGGGAAGCAGGTAAGGGCCACCGGTGCCTGCTGCTGGTGTGAGCACAGTGCCTGGCATGGGCTTGAGCACACGGGCGGGGACCTGGCCTGGCCCTGGGCAGAGGCCCCTGCGGACAGGGTCCAGGCCTTCATAGTGGAAGGGTTCAGCCTTCCTACGGAGACCAGAGGGCAAGGCCATGTGCCGCACAAGGTGCTGCACGGACTGGCGACACAGGTAGTGGCTGGCTTCTGGGGATGTGTCACACACACATGAGCAAGGATGACGGTTTTACACTAGGAGCCTTGGGCAGGGAGCTGGGTCTGTGGCTTCCCATGTCTCACACGCCATCAGTTCCAGAAGCTGCTAGTCCCTTGCAGACTCGGTCCTGGGAATGAGTCCTCCAGCCCCCTCAGCCCCCTGCCTGTCCTGTAAGCACTCAGAACGGCCCTCCAGTGTGTGTTACAGGGTCAGCTGAGTGTAGGGCGCCCTGTGTCCGTGATGTCGTACCGTCTCAGGTCTGAGATTGTAGGGGTGGGAGTGAGGGGTCTTCTCTGGAAGATGTCACTGGGCCCATCGAGATAGCTGCTCCCGGAAGCAGAGTCACTCTTGTAGTGGCCTTTGCTGGTGACCCTTGGCATTGATGCAGGGAGTGCGAGCAGTAGACAGACATTCGGCAGCTGACACAAGCTGACCCCAGCCATGTCCTGGGGTCATGTGAAGCCAGTGAAGGGCTGGGTGTGGGGTTGAGGCACAGTATGCCCAGCCATTGATGTCTTCCTGTGCCAGAGACGGTGGTTCTGGCCTGACCAGCCCCACCTATGGTGGGACCACCCAGTTCTCCTGAGGCCGGCCCTGGGCCTGCTTGCTGCCTCAGGCCAACTCAATCACTCTAGCCTTGCCCTGGTGACTAGTGACCTGCCCCTTGCCCTGTTCACGGCAGCCAGCTGTGGAGGTGTGCCTGCAGGCCTCAGTCAGATTATCCTGTGGGCTGCCCTCCCTGCCTGCTCTATGGCTTACAGGCTGCCTTTGGTGGGAGCAGGGCAGAGTGTGGCATGTGCTGTGTGTGGCCTGGGGGTCAGGCCCACAGCCACTCTTGGTTTAGGATCCATTGTGTCGATAAGAGGCCGGTGGTCACGGCTGCTTGTCTGCACCATTGCCTTAATACTCGACATTGGTGGTCTTGTGGGAAGCATGCTCTGCTCTTGCTGGGACTTCCTGTGTGTGGTGGTGTCCCCAGAGGTGACTCATCCCCTGAGGCTGTGGGCTCTGCCCCAGAAGCACACATGTGGCAGGTGATTGGTCTCAGGAAGGTAGTGCCTGGGTTTTAGGCTTTTCCTCTTGCTGTCCCTACCTGGGTTCCTTCCTAGTTGTCCATGACCTACCATTGTGTGTCTAAAGAAGGGACTGCAGGTCCTGTCATTGGGGGATGCACGCTAGGTCTTGTCTAAGTCTGGATTGGGAAGTCACTGGAACAACCCAGGTTATGGGAGGAGGCCATCCCTGTCCGCGCTGCCCTGGGGCCTTAGGCCCCGACTACACAGAAGTGCCACGCGTGACCTGGAACAGGTGGCCAGCCTGACCCTGCCATCCTTACCCCCATAGGATTACATCTGCCCACGGTGCGAGTCTGGCTTTATCGAGGAGCTCCCAGAAGAGACCAGGTAGGGCTGGGGCTGGGGCTGCACTCACTGTCCTGAGGGCCCGGGAGGGGCATCAGCAGCAGTCGACAGGCTCTGTCTTCCTGTGCAGGAACACAGAAAATGGCTCAGCCCCCTCCACAGCCCCTACTGACCAGAACCGGCAGCCATTTGAGGTGAGTCAGGGTCCCTGGTCCCAGGCCCACCCTCCTGGCCTGGCCTGCAGGTGGGTGGTGGTCTTACTGGTTCCACGTCCTCTTCCGTCTGTGGGATGCTTAAGGACTCTGCCTTTACTATCTGGGACTGGCAGGCTCACTGCATCCTCTCCACAGAATGTGGACCAGCACCTGTTCACGCTGCCACAGGGATACAGCCAGTTTGCTTTTGGCATCTTCGACGATAGCTTTGAGATTCCCACGTTCCCTCCTGGGGCCCAGGCCGATGATGGCAGGGACCCCGAGAGCCGACGGGAGAGAGAGCACCCGTCTCGGCATCGGTACGGGGCCCGGCAACCCCGGGCCCGCCTCACTGCCCGGCGGGCCACTGGCCGGCATGAAGGCGTCCCCACGCTGGAAGGGTAAGTGGCCTGCGGTAGCTGGTGAGGGCTTCACTACCACGGTGGGACACACAGACATGGAGGCAAGCACACTCTACTGACCCTGAGTCTCCGTGCTCCCCTGGCTGCCCATGGGAGCCATCTGGCCACCTCTCCCGGGAAGCCTGGGTCACCCACAGGAACTGACAGTAACACTCCCAATTCCGAGTGCAAGTGGGATAGCCTAGGCTCTGCACCCTAGGAATCCCTGTGAAACAAACAGTTGCATCACCCAGGGGCCTCCTCCCATCGGTAGGAGAGCACATGCCAGGATCCCAGCACCAGGGTGGTGGGGACAAAGGTCATTGCCAGTCGAAGCTGGCTTGGTCTGGGTAGGGGGTTGGAGGCCCTCGTGACACTGTCTCCCCCACAGGATCATCCAGCAGCTTGTGAACGGTATTATATCTCCGGCCGCTGTACCTAGCCTGGGCCTTGGTCCCTGGTGAGTAGGGAACGGGTGCCCGGCCCCCCCTGCCCTGCGCCCCCTGACCCGGCCTCTCCCCTCAGGGGCGTCCTGCACTCGAACCCAATGGACTACGCCTGGGGGGCCAACGGCCTGGACGCCATCATCACGCAGGTACAGATGGCCCCTCAGCATCTGTCGGGGGCCAAGAGGCCATCCTAGTGAGGCAGAGCGGTGCTCTGTTCTCTGGTGTGAGACAGCACTGGGCAGAGCTGTACACCTCAAGCATCCCTGAAGTAATGGCCTGGGCTTGCTGGTTTGCAACTCTGCGGAGCTGGGCAGGTGGAGACTCCCCAGCCCGCCCACCCCACCCCATTGGGAACCGTGCCCTCCCACCTCAGGGTGCTCTCCCTTCTTGTCTTTCAGCTCCTCAATCAGTTTGAGAACACAGGCCCCCCACCTGCAGACAAGGAGAAGATTCAGGCTCTGCCCACAGTCCCGGTCACAGAGGAGCACGTGGGTATGCTCACCGTGGTGGGTGGACAGGCCCGGGCCCCCCCTTCGGCTTGCCTCTCACTGACCCGCCTGCCCGCCCGCCCGCCCGCTGCCTCTGCAGGCTCAGGGCTGGAGTGCCCCGTGTGCAAAGAAGACTACGCGCTGGGCGAGAGCGTGCGGCAGCTGCCCTGTAACCACCTGTTCCACGACAGCTGCATTGTGCCCTGGCTAGAGCAGGTGACTGTCCCTCAGCCTGCGTGCGTGGGTCTGCAGCTCTGGCGCAGACGTCCTGCATGCATGCCAAGCTCCATCTGACCCTGAGCCTGACAGACACAACTCCCACCCTACCCTAACCCGCCTGGCTGCCCATCAGAAACTCAACTGAGAACCTAACGCTGGCCACAACTCCCGAGCGAGCGGAGCGTCCTCCCCTAGCTGTGCTCCTGCTCACCTTTCCGAACCTGTCTCTGGCCTTGCCCTCGACCACACCCGAAGCCTAAGGCTGACCTCATCCACTCTGCCCTGGCTTCTCTCTGACCCTGCCCTTGCTAATGTGCCCACCCCCTGCTACCCTGAGCAGCTGCCATGCAGCCATCTTACTCGGGTCCTCAGCCCCAACCACGCTGACCGAACCGCAATCACGGTGGACTGTAATCCAAGCTCTGCCCCTGAGCCAGACTGCCCTGACCCTTGCTTGACCCTCACCCTGACTCAGAACCTAATTGTATCCTTGGCCTGCTCTCTGCCCCTAACTCTCCCTATCTCCTCTCAAGCATGACAGCTGCCCGGTCTGCCGTAAGAGCCTCACGGGACAGAACACAGCCACCAACCCCCCGGGCCTGACCGGGGTGGGTTTCTCCTCGTCCTCCTCGTCCTCCTCCTCCAGCTCACCCAGCAATGAGAACGCCACAAGCAACTCCTGAGTCCCACCTGGCCATCCCCCCGGGGTTTGGTCATCCTACCCACCCCAGGTGCCCCAGCACCGCCCGCCATGGCCGTGGACTAGAGGTGCTGCCCATGGCGGCCGGCAGCACCTGGCGGGCCCCAGGCTGCGGGCAGGCTCGGACTTGGCCGTGGCCGCTCCTGTTTGGAGGTGTGCACGTGGGTCCCAAGTCCCCACAGGCGCCTTCAGTCCGTCTTTAACCTCACCCTCCAAATGTTCAACGGCAGAAGGGTTTTTATGATTTTAAATTATTACTGCTTTGAAATAAATGGACGTTGGAGCCACGTGCGGCCGTGCATGATCTGTGGAGAGTCAGCAGAACTGTCGCCAGGCCCAGCCCGCACACGCCCTGGGAGGCCGGGCCAGCACCCAGCCAGCGCCGGCCTCGGGACCACGAGGGTGACCAGCAGACCCAGGAACAAACTGCTCCAGCAGACTTTTTTTTTTTTAAGGGAAATGTGTGTTATCTGGAAAGCTATTTAAAATACACCTACTCAAAAAAGCAGAGCCCATGGCTTAGCGTCTTCCTTCAGCCAGGGTGTCCATGACTGCATGGTGGGCGGTGCACAGGGTGGGTGTGCGCTTCCGCAGAGACCTGGTGGAACCCCGCCCCCTGCACCTGTTGGTGCTCGGGTGGGAAGCTGCCTGGTCCGAGCCCTGCAGGTGGGTGAGCAGCCCATGGGCCTGTGGTCTCATACCACGCACTGGTCTCTGGTCGGAGTAATGGACTTGTAACACATCTGAGAGCGAGCACGCCGACACACGCTACGCCAAAACTACTGTGGCTGAGCAAGTCCCAACCCTCCTCTCCCAAGCTTACACGGAGAAGACCCAGAACTCCCAAGGCCCAAAGCGGTCACTGCTTCCGGCGATGCTGTGACCTGCCCATCCTGTCCTCACGTTTAGGACGTGAAGAGCCTACACGATCACGTTACCTCAGCCCCGCGCCGGAGCTGTTGTCATCTTCCGCTCTGTCAGTCTGGGGCACAAGTCCTGGCTTTGCAGGTCTGAGGCACTCAAAAGTGGCCTGCCAGCCGCCTCCCACCCTGACAGCCTGCAGCAGAAAGGACGCGGCCCACAGGCGCTCTGCAGACTGCCAGTCCCCGGAGATGCTGGACATAGCCTTGGCCTTCCCAACGAGGACCAGAGCACCCATTCTGAAAACTCTGAGCACAGTGTCCTGCCACTGACAGCCATGCACACCGAGGCTCGGAACATTTATTTTTGATGGCCACCTGACACTGGTCTCCTCACGCTGTGACGTGTGAGATCAGACTGCCCCTCCCAGTGACTCCAGGGAACTCAGGCATTGAACACACAGTGTCCAGAGGCCTCACATCAGCCTGGGATGGTGGTGCAGGAGGCAGAGACAGGCAGATCTCTCGAGTTCCAGGCCAGCATAGTCTACATAGTGAATTCCATGACATGACAGCAGGGTTATGTAGAGACCTTGTCTCAAAAAAACAAATTGTTTTTTTTTTTTTTTGTGAATGGGTGCAGGGTATATGCACATGCAGTGCCTGCAGAGAACAGGGAGTCAGACCCTCTGCAGGGGCGGGGAGGGGAGGGGAGGTACGGTGGTTATGAGCGGCCTGCTGTGGGAGAACTAAACTCAGGCCCCTTGGAAGAACGAGAGTGCCCTTAACCCCAGTCCCATACTCTGGCCACATGGGCTAATAGGTCTGTGTTCCCACTGACCCGGGTCCCGCCCTCTGCGACATGTCCACCCTCCCTGGTCCACCCCGTCTACTTTCCTCATCTACCTGGTACGTCCCCACCTCCAAGCCTCTCCGTGCTGTGCCCAGAGTGTTCTCACCTCCAAACTAGGCGGATGGAAGCCTCCAGTTCTGGGTATCCCCTGAGCACTGCCCTCACTCGCAGGGGCCCTGCTATGGCTCCACACCTGGCAGCCGGTGGGCACCCAGCTTGTGACATAAAGACCTGTGAGGGCCCAGGGTCTCTGGCCTGGCCCTTTGCCGCCGCTCAGCTCCAGATCTTCCAGGCCCCGTGCACTGCCCATGCCTCCTGAACCACCGGCCGGCCCTTCAGGACGATACGAGGACTGGCAGGAAGTGTGTGGACAGCTGGTGCCGTTGCGTCCGTCTGCCTTGCCTGGGAATGCCCTGGCTGTCAAGCGCCAAGAACATGGGTCGGCCGTGGTGCCTCCAACGCCGCGAGGCGTACGTGTTGTAGCCGTTCTCCTCGATGCGCTCCCGGAACCTACAGTCCACAGAGTAGACCCGCTGCAGGGCGGGTGCGTGAGCCTGGCTATCGGCACCGTTGGCTGTTACCACCCAGCAGCTGCCCACGGCTGCGCACTCACCGACCCATAGAGGTGACCCCTGCGATTCATGGCCACATAGAAGCCTGAGTACACGGCTTTGATCACCACGGTGCCCACACGGACAGAACGGATCTCAACGATACCTGAGTGGGGACAGGAGTGGATGGTCAGGGAGCAGCCGCACTGGGCTTTCCCTTCCCATAACCACTGCGTCTCCAGCCCCAGCTGGCATGGGCCCTGGAGACTGAGGGACAGGCTGGGGAGCCAGGCCTGGGTTAAGCACTGGTGTGTGCCCTCTGCTTCTGCCTGGGCGCTAACTACGGAGCGTACACCACCCTGGGGGCTGGGTGCCCACTGTACCTACTTCCAGAAGGGAAACTGAGGCCCAGGATTGGAAGAGCCAGCTTTGGACTTCATCTGTCTGTTCAACCCTCTGTGACCATCCCCGGGAAGCCCTAGCTGGCTCTGAGTCTCAGCTTTCCTCCAGGAAAGGTGTTCAGGGGAGGGTTGAATCCCACCGCAGGCCTCTAGGCCCTTGACGTCCCCGTCAGCCACACCATCCTTCCACTACACCTCCCTGCTCTGAAAGGAGTGCGTTTGCTTCACCCAGGGGAGGCGGTGACACCGGGCCATCTTGGTTCAGAGCATGATGCATGCTCTTGGCCACCACACTGGGATTACCAAGAGAAGGAGGGAAGAGCCCCTTCCACCCAGAACCTGTCCCCTGTCACCCCTATCCCTATCTAGGAGGGATCTAAGGCTCAGACATACTGAAGGGCCAGGTCACTCAGCTGGGCCTCTTCCTCAGCCCGGGGCCACCCCACCTGCCTGTGCTTCCAGGATGGACCTGCCCAGCCAGTCCCCTGTCATAGCCCTCGTCCTGTGTGGCCTAATGAGGGCTTTGGAACCCAGATGAAAGCCACTGGGATGGGCAGTGCCCTGTCACCTGCCCAGGACTGAGCTCAAACCCTCCCAGGAACTCCGCCACAGTTTAGCACCAGAGAAGCTTGCTGTGGCCTCCCCTTCACCCCCAGCTTCCTCCTCATGGTGGCCTCTCCTTTCGCCCCATTGGTGCCAGAACCACTTATGGCAGGCCTCTGTATGCAAAGCAGGACTTCCGCCCTTCCTGGTGGATTAGCAGGACCTTGAGATCAGGGCACCCCCCCTCTTACCTCAATAAGGATGTCTGGGAGCAGAGGGAACCCCAATTCAGGCAGGTCGCCATCCCAGGAGAAGGAATCGCCCTTCATTAGTTTGCCCTGTAAGGAGGCCCCTGAGCCCACCCAGGAGCCCAGACAAGTGTGCCCATCTCTCCCTGCCGCCCCAGCACTCACTGTCTTGGCCGTGCCGCCAACGCGTCCCCTGCACCCGACCACCAGGGTCTACACGAAGGAAAAAGTGGGTGGAGGAGAAGAGGCGGCGCCAGCGCACGTCGCCCTCCAGATGCGGGTACCCGCCCGGGGCGCCCGGTGCCCGCGCCAGCAGCAGCCAGGCCAGGCCCAGCCAGAGTCGGCGGCGCATCCCGACCTGTGCCCGGCGGCGCGCGGTGCTCCAGCTGCAGGGGCGGGGGCGGGGCAAGGGCTGCTGCCGTCCAATGGGCGCGTGGGGGCGGGGCCCTGTTTGTCCCTGAGCCAGCGGCTGTCACCCCGGGTACAGGTGCAGGGCTGGAGAGAGATACAGAGGAGAGGCAGAAGAACGAGATTGCAGAGGATCGATGACTGAAGACAGAGAGCCAGAGATGGGGAGACCAGAACCAGAAGACAGAGTAAATAGAGAAGGAACAGAGGTGGAAGAAAAACAGACCCGAGACAGACTGAGACCAGAGAGACAGAAGAAAGGGAAAACAAAGAAACAGACACAAAAGACAAAGATAGGAGACAGAGATGGACAGACAGACAGGCGGCAATGAGGTATGCTAGATTTCAAAAGGTGTCAATTGTAGTGACAATTTTGGAATTTTGGTTTCTTTTAAAAACACAGAAAGCCAGGCGGTGGTGGCACATGCCTTTAATCCCAGCACTTGGGAGGCAGAGGCAGGTAGATTTCCGAGTTCAAGGCCAACCTGGTCTACAGAGTAAGTTCCAGGACAGCCAGGGCTACACAGAGAAACCCTATCTTGAAAAACCAGCTAAATAATAAATAAATAAATAATAAATAAATAAATAAATAAATAAATAAATAAATAAATAAATAAAAGCTAGAGTCTGAATAGGTTGATGGTCGGTTGTTTATGGGAGTTTGCTTGCAGTTTGTTAGAAGGTGTGGTCAGCCGGGCAGTGGTGGCGCACGCCTTTAATGCCAGCGCTGGGGAGGCAGAGGCAGGCAGATTTGTAAAGTTGAGGCCAGCCTGGTCTATAGACTAAGTTCCAGGACATCCAGGGCTACACAGAGAAACCCTGTCTCGGAGGAAAAGAAGAAGAAGAAGGAGAAGGAGAAGGAGAAGGAGAAGGAGAAGGAGAAGGAGAAGGAGGAGGAGGAGGAGGAGGAGGAGGAGGAGAAGAAGAAGAAGAAGAAGAAGAAGAAGAAGAAGAAGAAGAAGTAGTTGTGGTCAAAGAAGAAACAAGAAGAAAGAAATTAGATTCAAGGATCTCTCCTCCCCCCCCCTCCTTCTCTCTTATCTAGTGGGGGGGGAGCCTGGGGGAGTCATAAGGGGTGGGGGGGAAACCCACAAAATAGCAAAGGCAGGCTACTCGTGGTACCTCAACACGGGGCTCGGAAGTTAAGGATAAAAATGGGACATTTGATTTCCATTGAGGAAATGGCAGGAGATGAAGGAATGGATTTTTTTTCCAAGACACCGGCAAAAATTTATTCGTGCTGTTACTACTGAAATATCTCCTGATTTGCTCCCAGAAGGGATTTTCTGTTTTTTTCCTTGTACTCTTCACATGTTCTGTTTCCAAAAAAAAGGGGGGAGGGGGGTGGAAGAACAGCTGAGCAGTTGGAAAAATTGCAGGTGGAAATGGAGAAGCCCGAAAAACAGCAGCAGCAACAACAACAAAAATGGCTGAAACAGAAAAACAAAAGGGGTCGCTCTACTCTGTTTCCTGAAAGAGTTGCAGAGTCTGCAGGTGCAACTGGAGAAGGTGAGGGTGGAGATGGAGGTGCTTGGGAAGTGAGGAGAAAAGAAAAAAAGAGAGGAGGGAAGAAGAACAGCAAGGCTCAGTGTGGGTGACAGAAAGAGAGTGGGCAGGCTTTTCCTGCAGGCGAAGAGGGGAAAAACTTCTCCAGAGGAAGGTCAGGTCAGAGAAAACACTGGGAAAGCAGGGACACAGGTTGACGGAACAGCCCATTTGGAAAGATAGGGTTAATCTGGAACGATTTGCCAGAGTTAGGGAAGGGGTGGGGCAGTCTGGGGTTAGGAGACCACCATCAAGTTTCCCAGTACATATACAGCATAAGTCTGCTAATGGTGGGACAAGGTGGCGAGACGAGATAGCACGGGATCCTATAGAAACGATAGATCCAAGGCCTTTTAAAGATGCCGTGATCTCATAGGGGATGCATTTGCCTTACTAAATAACTAAATTCCTAATAACTGGGTTACTCAAAATAGAATTCTTCCGCTAGGCGGTGGCGGCGCACGCCTGTAATCCCAGCACTCTGGGAGGCAGAGGCAGGAGGATTTCTGAGTTCAAGGCCAGTCTGGTCTACAGAGTGAGTTCCAGGACAGCCAGGGCTACACAGAGAAACCCTGTCTCGAAAAACCAAATCCAGAAAACAAAAAAACAAAAAAAAACAAAAAAAAACAAAAAAAAAACAAAAAAAAAAGAATTCTTCCCAAGACTGGAAGAGATTGGCGACAGCTGTACTTGAGGCTGGTCTGAAGTTGCAGTGGTTACGGTGCTGGAGGGGAGACCTGTGACTACTGACCAGTGGACTAGAGTGAGGGGAATGATCACAGTAAAAGACCAGTCGCTGGGTCTCTGTTGAAGGGCGGTGCTCTGACAGACAGGGGCAGATTCAGTCTAGCGATGCTATGAGAGAACAATGCCGCTTAGGCTCTGTAAGAGCTTGGGACAACGTCGAGGAGCTTGGGGAAAAGTCGCTTACAACGATTATACGAGGCTCTGGAGAAGCCTTCTCTGATTGTTACAAAGATCGGTCTCAACTATGCATCAGAGCCTGACTCGAGGCAGGGCTGATAGAGACCGTGGAGTCTGAAAACGTGAGCACAGAATGTAAAAGCTATTAGACCGTTAAAGGCGCCAGCAGCCCCTACAGACAGAGGATAAGGGATCCAGCAGGAGCCGGTTGTAATGTGTGCCACGCTAAGACAATAGATCAAGCTGTAGCTACAGGTCTCCAATATCAAAATGCTTGGTGCTTCAGTGACAGGAAATACAGTCATTTGCAAAAAGACTGTGACCAAACAGCTAAAGGCGTCAGATCTCAAAAGGCCCAGTGCTTTTATTGTGGGAAATATTGTCATTTGTAACAAAATTGTGAACAGGGCACCTCTGAGGACAATGATTTTTCTAAATATAAACCAGAAAGAAGGTCCAGGCTTCCAGGGTGTGTGCAGGGTGTTTGTTACAGCCTTGGGGGGGAGGGCTAGGTTGAGTCCCTGCAGCAAAAAGCATGAGCTGTTTCAACCGAGGGGTGACATGCACACTGAAAAACCGGTCACTTGCAGCTGGAGGTTTACGGCCTGCTGCAGCGGCCACTCAACTCTAGACTTAGCCACAGGTAAACATGTGACTTTATCCCCAGAAACTCAGTGTTACGGTCAACCTGGCCAGCCGGGTGGAGCGTGCACAGAACAGCGTGACTTCTTCATCTTGGGGACTCTAAGGTTTCCCCCGGGGAGGGGCTCTGCTACGGAAGAACAGTCGGGGAAGAGTGGGGTGGACAGTGGGCACAGTGACCAATACGAGAACCTGTGTTTGGGCAGGAAGGGCAGACATATGTCACCACAGGGTTATGGGGCACTGAGGACATGGGGATAGCGTCTGCGCCGCAGAACTGGGGCAGTGTGTCCACCCAGACACCTGTTTCTCATTGCAGACACACCCATCCCCAGGAGACACCCACGGCAGCCATGGGCACCTGCCCAGCAGCCTGTGGCTCTGAGGCTGGGCACAACAATCTTCAGATGCAGTCTGGAGTCACTGGTGCCTGGGGAACATTGATGTCAGTCCCCTCTCCCTGGCCCCAGGTGACACCTTTAAATAGGGTGAGGTTTGCCGGCAAGTTTACCTTTTGGGGAGCCCTCTGGAAAGACAACTAGTCTTTCAGGACACCAGGATTCCTTCCTGGTGGCTCAGTAGATCCTGTCTCTTCCTGTGCCTGGGCAGGTCACAGAAGGGGGTGGTGCCCAGGGTAAGAAAGTCCCCATGCCTGGGTCCATCTGGAGCTCACAGCACACACATAGCACAGGCCCTGCGGCTCTTCCTGGCCATCCATCCACACCGCGTGCTTCCTCTGTGAGGAAGGCTGACAAGGGGACGCCTGTCCGGAGGGGTGCTGAGGAAGTCTAGGCAGGGTGCTGGGAGATAATGTGGCGTATAGCACCCAGTGCCACCCGGCCACTTTTGTCCCATGGCCAGAACTCAAAGTTCCTCTTCTAGGATGAACCCCTTGTAGCCCTGGCCATGCCCCTGGCCATCTTTGGATTCCCTGTAATGAGATGCCAGGGCGCACACCTGGGAGGTGTCTGAGTTGGTTTAATTTAATAACAGCTCATTGAAATATAATTTACATACCACATAAATCACTCATTTAGTGTATAAACTCGGTTATTAGTGCATAAGCATTGGGCAACTCTTGTCGGTCAAACTCCAGAATGTTCCATCATCCCAAAGGAAGCTCCGTCCCCATGAGCAGTCACCTTCCCTTCTTACCAGCTCCCAGCGCCCTCCAGTCCACACTATGCCTCTGGATTCTCCTGTCCCAGGCATTTCCAGTCATGGAGACGCCCACTGGATGTCTGTTGGGGCTGGTTCTCTCACTGAGCACCATGTCCTTAAGGGCATGCATGTGGGAGTCTCACTCCTGTTCATGGCTGAGTAATATTCCAAAATAGGGATAGACCATACTATGTACCTGTCATGCAGGTGTGTGGAAACTGGGCTGTCTCCACCTTCTGGGTGCTGTTGTTATTTTAAGTTTTGGTGTGGATGTGGGTTTTCATTTCTTCCGGGCTCATACATCGGAGGGGGAAATTGCTGGGTCACGTGGTGACTCTGTTCAGAGCTTCTGCTTCAGACTCCTGAATGCTGGGATGGCTAAGCAAGGCTCTTCTTAGTTTTGGATTGAGCTCAAAGAGAGACGTCAGAAGATCATCTGCTGGACTGTCTACTACTATACGGGGCCTGAGGATGGAACTCAGGTCTTTTTTTTTTTTTTTTTTTTTTGGTTTTTGGTTTTTGTTTTTTCAAGACAGGGTTTCTCTGTGTAGCCCTGGCTGTCGTGGAACTCACTCTGTAGACCAGGCTGGCCTGGAACTCAGAAATCCTCCAGCCTCTGCCTCCCAAGTGCTGGGATTAAAGGCGTGCGTTACCACCGCCCGGCGGAACTCAGGTCTTAAGTCTCGGTGACAAGCACCTTTAGTTGCTCTTGCTGGCTGGCCCGATTTTTTTTTTTTTAATCTACAGCAAGGCCTCACTCTATAGACTAGCTTAAGCTGGCCTGGACTCAGCATCCTGAGTACTGGTCTGGCATGACGGGCGTGAGCCTACACTACTCTTGGCAAGAAACTAGTAGGGATCTTTTTTGCTGGGTACTAAGAATCGAACCCAGGCCTTTGCACCTGCTAGGCTCTACCCCTGAACCACGCCCCCAGCTGCCTCATTGTGGCTTGCTAGGTAGAGCTCTAAGCCCCTGACACTCCGCAGCTCCTCCTCGAGGGGTGGGATGGGGGTGGGGTCTAGGTGGGGATCCTAGGGGTGGGATCCACACTCACCACGCCCCCACCCCCTTACTGGGGGGGAGTCTAGGCAGGGGTTCTACCTATGAGCCCTGCCCGCAGACCTGTTTCTAGTGTCTGTATTGACACAGGGTCTCAAGCAGTAGAGGTTTTCCCCTACTCTCCATCCTCCTGAATATGTGAGACCACAACCATCGACCAGGCCAGGCGTCAAAATTCTTTGTTTCATAAGGAAACCTGACCTCACCTTCAGAACAGTTGTAACCCCGCTCTCTATTGACAAGGTGACTATAATTGACTATTGATTATAGTCGAAAAAGAGTGGGACGACCTATCACAGGCTGGGAGCTGAGGTAAACACAAAGGACTGCGGCTATGACTCAGGGATGAAGCCTCTGCCTGGAATTCTCCAGCGAGGAGCTGGGGCGTGGTCAGGGTGGAGCTCCGCCTAGAATCCCCCCAGTGAGGAGCTGGGGCGTGGTCAGGGTGGAGCTCCGCCTAGAATCCCCCCAGTGAGGAGCTGGGGCGTGGTCAGGGTGGAGCTCCGCCTAGAATCCCCCAGTGAGGAGCTGGGGCGTGGCCAGGGTGGAGCTCCGCCTAGAATCCCCCAGTGAGGAGCTGGGGCGTGGTCAGGGTGGAGCTCCGCCTAGAATCCCCCAGTGAGGAGCTGGGGCGTGGTCAGGGTGGAGCTCCGCCTAGAATCCCCCAGTGAGGAGCTGGGGCGTGGCCAGGGGAAACAGACTTGTCTAGGATCTTTAGACTGAGACTCAGCAAAGTATGGAGACCCTTACTGTGGAAAGTCTGGTGCTCCCGCAAATCACAGCGGAACCTGAATAAATTCACGGGGAAGAACTCGAGTCCCTGATTCTCCTGGCCCACAGACACGTGAGCTGTTTGTCTTGGGGTCACAGGTCCTGCTGCTTCATCCCCGGGGGAAGTCAGGGTTGAGGTCACTCTGCCTCGGGTACCTGGGGAATGATCTGAGCTGGCTGCAGAGGGCAGTGCCCGGGGGCTGAAATCATTCCCAGCCGGTGACATCAGTAGGCCCCGCCTGCTTGGGCGGCTTGAGCTGTGTAATGGAGGGGCCACGGGTCTGGTCCTCGGCAAGAGTGAAGGTGGCAGCTCCAGTTGAATCAGAGGAAGTCCCATGAGCCCTGCCCTGGAGGCTTCTCCGGAACCTAGGCAATTCTTCTCATGCCCCAGGGCCTTTGCACAGGCTGGCATTTCTCCCCGCCTCTGTCCCTGTTGTCACCCGAGTCCCCGGGGCTGTCCTCCCTGCGCCCCACGGGGGCACGATCTGACTGTCTACACCTAAGCACACCACCCGACAGCATGCCTCTGTCTGGCTCACGCTTCTTGCCCTGTTCCTGTCTGCCTGTCCCGTGGAGGCCAGCATGACTGGAACCATGAATTGAGCTGTAGCTCGGATTTTCCACGGATGTTTAAGGAGGCGGGGCTTCCCACTTCTTTCTAACACGCCCTGTGCGCTTGGACCACTTGTTAGCGCACTCTGAACCTTCACAGTTGAAGTGTAAACACTGAGAACAGGAATTAACCACCTCGCTCGCTCTCAGTCCTCCCCTCTCCTCCTTCTTCCCTGTCCATATCTTCCCCTCCCTCCCTCTCCTCCCCCTCTCTGTCTCTGTCTCTCTCTCTCTTTTTGGTTTTTTGGATTTGTTTTTTTAAGACAGGGTTTTTCTGTCTCTCTCTTAATGATTTATTTATTTATTTATTTTGTTTGTTTGTTTGTGTGTTTGTTTTTCAAGACAGGGATTACAGCCTTATGCCACGACTGCCCGGCTTTTTCTTTCTTTATTTATATTTCTTTATTTCTTTATATTTTATGTGCATACGTAGTTTGTCTGCATATATGTTTCTGTGAAGGTGTTGGATCTCCTAGAACTGGAGTCACAGTTCTGAGCTGCTGTGTGGGTGCTGGGAATTGACGAGGTCCTCTGGAAGCACAGCTCCAAAGCGACTTTAGATATTTATTTAGTTATTTATTTTAGTTTTTTCTCCCTGGTTGACCAGGCTGGCCTTTAACTCGGAGACCTCACCTCCCAAATGCTGGGATTAAAGGATGTGTGCTACCACACCCAGCTCTGAGTGTGTGTGTGTGTGTGTGTCTGCCTGCCTGCCGGCCTGATTGAGACAAGGTTTTATGTGCATTTTATGTGCTTGCATTTGAATCCTCCTGCCTTCACCTCCAAAGGGTTGGGATTATCCACAGCTGGGATAAATCCACAGCTCTCACTGACGTGCTCCGGACAGTAGAAGCCCTAGGACTGAGAAAATCAGCCATTTCTGGTGGCCCAGGCCCTGTCATCTCAGGAGGGTACTGTCTAGGCTACAGAATTAGCCTGGAAATTTTAGTGAGATTCTGTCTCAAATATTAAATGCTGGGGCATGAGAGTGCGTATCTGTCATCCCAGCACCTCCTGAGTTAGGAGGCAGGAGGAACAGGAATTCACTGTTGTCTTTGGCTGTATAAGAAATTTGAAACCAGCCAGGCAGTGGTGGTGCAGGCCTCTAATTCCAGAACTGGGTGGGAGAGTAGGATATCTACTGAGTCCGAGAGCATCCCGTTCTAGCAAGTTCCAGGACAATCATGGTTACATAGTGAGACTTTGTGCCAAAAATGTGCATATAATACATAATATATACACATATATAAACAAATAAAATAAAGCAGAAACCACGCAATCAAAGAACAAAAAAATTGGGCTGGAGAGATGGCTCAGTGGTTAAGAGTGCAGACTGCTCTTCTGAAAGAACTAAGTTCAAATCCCATAACCACATGGTGGTTGACAATCATCCGTAACGAGATCTGACGCCCTCTTCTGGAGTGTCTGAAGACAGCTACAGTGTACTTACTTACATACAATAAATAAATAAATCTTATTTATTTATTTAAAATAAATAAATCTTTAAAAAAATTCTAAAAACCAGAGAGGGAACTTAGATATGGAAAGAGCGAATCAGAAGAGTATTTATGCGCATGCTCTCTTGCCACGCTGCCCGCTTCGTCTTGGGAGTTGTAGTTCTCTTTTGGCTCCTCTCTTGAGGCCGACCCTATGCGCGGTTCCGGCAATCGCAGAACTACAACTCCCTACAGGCGGTGCGTGCGCGTGCGCGTGCGCGCTGCGGGCGGCAGGCGGCATGTCGGCGCTCCGGTGGACCCGAGGCGCAGCGGGACTTGGCCGGGTTCTGCGCTCCCCTGGACCCCACCGCCCGGCTTCGGAGGAAGGTAAACGAGTGTCGGACCCAGGACTGTAATCTTCCCTTCCTTGGGATCCCGATTACCTCCAACCTTTGTTCTTTGACCTATGGAGGAGTTTCTGAGAACCCGTTTAGCTGGGCACTAGTTGACAACATCTCTCGAGGTTATTCCGCAGGACGCTTTGACTTTGGATTGTTGCTCGCTTTTGCAGCCCCCTGACCCACTGTTGGCGACCTACGGATTTTGACAGTGACCTTTAGCTACTTTTAGGAGTTCTTGCTGGATCCTGCCCCACGACTCTTGTCGCTTTGGCCTGCTCTGTCCTTCAACTTGGTCTTTTTCTGGGTCTTGATTTACTTGGGGGCGGGGCGTGTTATTTTTTTGAGCCTTGGTGTTTCCATGTGGCTCATGCTGGATGCTGCATTTGAACTCCTGCCCTACTGCTTCAACCTCCGGAGTGCTGGGATCCCAGACCTGTATGTGCTACCATGCCCGGCTGTCCTTGTCTTTTGATGCCGTTTCTTTCTGGGCATGATGTAAGTGTGAGGCAGGACCTCACACTAGCTTAACCTAGAACTCCCTTTGTAGCCCAGGCTGGAATCCAGCTGGAGACCCTCCTACCTCAGCCTCTAAAGTCCCGGGATAATACATGTGCACGCCCCTGTGCCACTTGATAGATAAGGAGACTTGTGTATTCTTATTCTTCGTATCTCTTTCCAGGGATTCTCGGTGGCCTCTGCAGTTCACGAAGGAGCTCTGCGGCCAGTCCCCGTGAGCGAGATGTCCAGAGGGAGTGGGGCCATGCTGAACTGCTGGAAGGTCAGTTGGTGTCCTACACCCTTCTACACAGTGAGGCCTTGAGCAAGTGGGCTCTGTGCTGTACCGACCACTCCAGGGCAGTCTGTAAGATGTGCTTGAGGGTCCACTGAGCAGGCAGTGTCGTCTGACTGTCCTGCCTGTGCTTCCGTGGGTCCTCCTGGGCTGGTTCTGGGAGCTGCTGTAATTCCATCCTCCAAGTTCCAGATTCCCAAGTGGGACTCTCACTGCCGGGAAGACAATTGAGGCCCCAATTTATACCAGAACAGGTATCTGAGATGCATTGTTGGAATGGTCTCTGCTGAGGTAGGGAAGTTTCCACTTATAGTCCTGCAGAGTCAAGGTGCAGTTGGAATCCAGTCTGCCTGCCTGCCTGCCTACCTGTCTTTCTTTCTTTCCTTTCTCCCTTTTCCTCTCTCTTTTCTTTTTTTGGTTTTTTCAAGACAGGGTTTCTCTGTGTAGCCCTGGCTGTCCTGGAACTCACTCTGTAGACCAGGCTGGCCTTGAACTCAGAAATCTGCCTGCCTCTGCCTTCTAAGTGCTGGGATTACAGGTGTGCACCACCACCGCCCGGCCCTTTCTTTTTTTTCCTTGTTTCTTCGAGACAGGGTTTCTCTGTGTAGGTAGTCCTGGCTGCTTTGTAGACCAGGCTGGCTTTGAACTCAGGTCTGCTCCTGGAATGCTGGGATTTGAGCTGTGTATGACTGTTGACTTTGGAACCCAATTTTAATTGTTATGCTACCAAGTCTAGTAGGCAGGACATCCCAGCCACCATCCAGATTTCCCTCCTGATCCTATGTCAGGTCTGCACGGCAGCTGCAGAAGGTGGACACAGAGGTGGAGACAGAGGTGGAGACAGAGGTGGAGACAGGTCTAACTGTGGCTCCTCTCTGCCCTCAGCGGCCACGGGTTCTTGACTCACGCTCCAGGGTGACTTAGGCTGGAATCTGTCGGGCTTCTACAGACTTAGTGCATGTTTCCTCTCAGGAAGCTTCTTTCTGTCATGAACAGAAGCCAGTGCTTTGTGGTCCGTGGAGCTTATAGGAGCCATGTGACTCTTCTACTCCTGACCACCCATTTCTGCCCCAGGGCCTTTGTACCTTCTTGTCTCTAGGGTCCCTTCAGGAAGAAGTCAGTGACCCTGCCTGCCACCTGTTTGCTTTGCAGGTGGCCTCACACAGATGTGTCCTCTGCCTCTGATGTGACGCTGGGTACCACGAGATGCTCACTGAGGCGGGGTCTCCCCCAGAACTCCGATCCTCTTGCATCCACCGCACTCCTCCCAACTTTCCTTTTGTACCAATGGGAGCCAGGCCCCTGCCTCACACTGACCTCGGGCCAGGGACTGGAGTTCTGGGAGGGAAAGACAAACAGCTGGGTCTTGGCAGCACCTGAGTTGTGTCTTTGTGGGTTAGCCTGCCCTGTTTCCGCCCTCACTGCTAACCATGGCCGTGTGCATGCCATGGTCCTGGCCAGGCTTTGGCCTTTTTATATGCAAGCTTTGTTGCTTCCACAAGCTACGTAGCAGGGCCTGTGTGGAACTCAGGGCACTGAGCCAGGGGTGTTTGCAGTCTCCACAGAGCTGTATCCAGCATTCGCCTGTATCGAACAGCAGGTGGCTACATGTCAGGTTGCTACACGTCGGCCGAGCCTGCGTGTGCCAAAGCCCTGAGGTTGGAGTCCTTAAGGCTGGCAGAATAAAGGAGGCAGAAGCAGGCCAGCCCAGCGGGCAGGAGGTGATGGGAGGGGCAGCAGGCAGAGCCAGAGCGCGGTGACCGCCAGGAGAAGGCTTTTGGGATGGCCCCGGGGTCGACTCAGCCGGAGTGCTCAGTGCCCCTCTCTGCTCTTTGCAGTGCTGGAGGCGCGGGTGCGGCAGCTCCGGGCGGAGGGCACGCCTGCGGTGCGGGTGAAGGTGAAGGAGGCGCAGGCGGACCGGCCTTCCCAGGGCCGCAGCAGCCGCTGGGCGCAGAAGCTGGAGGCTGAGAAAAAGGTGATGCAGAGGCGCCAAAAGGAAGCCAACTATCAGAGGCAATCCCACTCGCCGGAGTTCTGGACCCTTCGCAAGGAGCCCAAGATCTGGAGCCGGAAGCTGGCCGGCTGCCTGCAGCACGGCCGGAAGGGGGCGCCCGAGAGCTCGGAAGAACAGCTGGCCAGGGTCCTTCAGGCTGCAATGGCGAAGCTCAGCTCCCGGGAGGCAGGGACCCTGTCCAGGACCAAAGCCAAGGCGGTGGAGACGCAGACCCTGGTCCTCCAGCAGAAGTTTCAGACTTTCTTTGAGTGCTGTGTTTGCACCGGCCAAGTGCCGCTCGCTCACCACGTGCTGGTCACCCACCACAACAATCGAGACAAGCAGCGAGTGCTCACCCTGGACATGTACAACACCGTGATGCTTGGCTGGGCCCGTGAGGTGAGGACAGCTCGGGCTCTGCCCTCCGCTGGGTACATTCTGTGAGGTTTTCAGGGAGAAAACACTCTTTCCCTAAAAACAGACAGACAAGCAAAACAAAACAAGACAACCTGAAGACCCAGGCATGGCAGCTCACGCCTTTAATCCCAGCGCTCGGGATGCAGAGGCAGGTGGATCTCTGTGAGTTAGAGGCCAGCCTGGTCAACAAACACATTAAAACTCTGCTACTCCCTAAAATGGAGGAAGAGCTTGGGGAGGCCTGCGTGTAGTTATATGCAGGACTTCTGAGTCTCCCAGCAGGGCCGTCCCTGCTGTCCTAGTGGCTGCTAAACCTTGCAGGACACATTGCACACTCCAGGATGGGGGAGCTTGGTTTTTTGTCTGTGTATCCCTTTGGTGGAAACTTGGGGTGCTGTGAGAGGTGTGCGCCCTCAGTTTCTTCCCTAGCTTCTTAGCAGGGTAGGAGGATGTCAGTGCAGGAGTTCAAAGAGAGAAAGATGAATTGGAAACAAGGACAGAACGGGACAGCAGACAGGAGGCAGGGCTGCGAGTTCAAGGCCAGCCTGACCTACTTAGTGATTTTCAGGCCAGCAGGGACTACACAGTGAAACATTGTCTCAACCAACACAAACGGAGCCAGCTGTCAAACACACAAGTGCTGAAGCTGTAACCTGCGGTAGTGCCCGGCCTGCCAGAGGCAAGGCGCTAGGGCAATCCCCAGTGACGCACTGCTGTCACCCACTGCCAGAGCCCCTCCCAAGTCACTGATGGTTTTAGGGGACACATTGTTCCAGGTCCAGGTGTTGTCCTTGACCCTTACCCGCACCCGACCTTGTCCCCAGGGCTCCTTCAGAGAGCTGGTCTATGTGTTTATCATGCTGAAGGACGCTGGCCTCTCCCCAGACCTGTGCTCCTACGCAGCCGCACTCCAGTGCATGGGACGCAGGGACCAGGACATTCACACCATCCAGAGGTGGGTCAGGACTGTGCTGGGACCGCCCCCCTCCCCCAGTGCTGAGTCCATGCCCCGCTCCTGCCCCCCAGGCACACCCCCAGTGCTGAGTCCATGCCACACCCTCTGCCCCCCAGGCACACCCCCCAGTGCTGAGTCCATGCCCCGCCCCCCAGGCACACCCCCCAGTGCTGAGTCCATGCCCCGCCCCCCAGGCACACCCCCAGTGCTGAGCCCATGCCCCGCCCCCCAGGCACACTCCCAGTGCTGAGTCCATGCCCCGCCCCCTGTACTGTCTCAGGTGTCTGAAGCAGATGACTGAAGAAGGCTTCCAGCCCCAGCTGCTCTTCACCGACCTGGTCCTGGAAGAGGACGACCGGGCCGCGCTCCTGAGAGCAGTGGTCAAGGCTGAGCCCACCTTCCGTCCACCGCCACGGGTCCCGAACCCAGTCAACACGTCCGTGCTGCTCAAGGACGTCTATAGCAAGGTGAGTCCAGGCAGGAGGCCGTACCACCCGCTCCGTTCCTTCCT
Organism: Apodemus sylvaticus; assembly: GCF_947179515.1. Taxonomy (NCBI): domain Eukaryota; kingdom Metazoa; phylum Chordata; class Mammalia; order Rodentia; family Muridae; genus Apodemus; species Apodemus sylvaticus. The sequence goes on from NC_067491.1 coordinate 2,154,104, forward strand.
TGCGTAGGGAAGGCTGAACCGCGGGCATCTGGGTCATTAACTGCTGTGCCCTCAAGGTCCCTTCGCACTGTGGTGCGTGTTGGGGGCTCAGTCGCATTCCAGAGTGGGCGGGGCCTCCTGCGTGTCCATCACCTGTTCAGGAGCACTGGGGCTGCTTGTACGGGTGTCTGTGCTACTCTCAGTGCTCTAGGTTTTTACTCTGAGTGGACACATGTTTGGCAGGGGACTTCTTGACAGGGTGTGGTGGTCTGTCTCTGTGCCCAGCAGGAGGGCCCCGTGTCCTACCCAAAGCTGCACCTGCCCCTGGACACCCTCCAGGACCTGTTCCACCAGCAGCTGCATGTGGAGCTGAGCTCCAGCGTCTGTGTCCAGTCGGTGGACAAGGCCCCAGTGATGACCAAGGAGGTCATTGAGGCGGTAAGGGGCCCATCCTGAGGCCGCCCTGCCGGTCATAGCCAGTAGGGGTTGGAGCCGTGACACACACACACACACACACACACACACACACACACACACACGGGAGGTCTCGGCAGGGGGCTTTGAGCTCAGGCGGTGACAGCTGCCTCCCACAGCGGAAGACCCTGAAGGCCCTGCGGGCGCAGTGGGAGGTGGAGCTGCTGCGTGCGCTGCGGGAGACCAAGGCCACGATGGGCCGCCAGGCCTACGACGGCCAGCCCACCCTCTACCCGTTCCTGTGCCTGCTCAGCGAAGGGGAGTTTGTGAGCATCCTGATGCAGGTGGGCCGGGTCTGGGGGCGCGGGGCGTGGGCATGGGGCAGGCAGTGTGTTCAGGCGTCACAGCTTGGCTCCTTGTGCCCGCCGCCGCAGGTTCTGCAGGTGCTGCCCGCGCAGGGCGAGCCCCTTATCCAGGTGGCCCAGAACCTGGGCCTCCGCGTGTTAAATCGGCATCTGGTGAAACAGAAGCAGGTCACCAACCATGTGCAGAAGCTGGGGCAGCGGTACGCACGGTACCTCCGGCTCCTGGCTTCCGACACCCAGGTACTGTGGGCTGGACTTCCGGTGACTGGGAGGCTCCCTTGGAGACACCCCTCCCTGTTTTGTTCACTTCACCCCACTTGCTCCAGGCTCCAGCACGTCCCTCCCCATCGCACCCCTCGGGCACCCCCTCCCCAGCTACATCAGTCCATTGGAGCCTCAGTTCGCCCCCCTGGGGAATGCGGGCAGCCCCAGCTCTCCTGACCTGCTCCCCTTACAGGCGGCCCCCTGCCTTCCTCGGGAGTACTGGGACTCGCTGGGCCCTCTGGAGGCGCCCCCGCAGCAGCCCTGGGCCGTGGCCCAGGTGCTTCAGCTGGGCAAGCAACTGGCCGAGCTGCTGGTGCAGGCGGTGCAGATGCCGCGCAGCCTGGCGGCCCGGCCCGGCGCTCAGCACTCCATCCCGGTGCTCTACCACGTCTACTCCTTCCGAAGCTACCGCCAGGTGAGACTCCACAGGGCCGTCCCGGCCGGGCCCCTCTAATGAGGACCAGTGCGGGCCTCAAGGACACAGGCAGCCGCCCGTGCCGTTCTGTGGGCCTCTGCCATCCCCGTCTGTGTTCCTGTTCTCCCTGCGCAGTCGCAGAGAGGCGCTGGCACCCGGCCGCTCACCGTCGTGTCTGCTTCTCTGCAGGTGGGCATCCTCAAGCCCCACCCTGCCTTCACGCAGCTCCTAGAGACGGCAGCAGAGCCCACGCTGACCTTCGAGACCACGGAAGTGCCCATGCTGTGCCCGCCGCTGCCCTGGACCTCGCTGCACTCCGGTGCCTACTTGCTGAGCTCCACCAAACTAATGCGTGCCACGGAGGGCACCACCCAGCACCAGCGCCTCCTGGAGCACTGCGCTCCCGCCCAGCTGCACGGTGCCCTGGATGCGCTCACGCAGTTGGGGAACTGCGCCTGGCGTGTAAACGGGCGCCTGCTGGACTTGGTGCTGCACATCTTCAGGGACAAGGGCTGTATGCGCCTGGGCGTGCCTCCGCCGCGCTCTGAAGCGCCCCGGCCGGCCCAGCACCAGCTGCCGCCCGGCTGCACACCCGTGCACAAGTCTGAGCTGCGGAAGGAGCTGGCGCGCTGCCTCAAGGTGGCCCGGGAGATGCACAGTCTGCGCAGCGAGGCCCTGTATCGCCTGTCGCTGGCACAGCACCTGCGCCACCGTGTCTTCTGGTTGCCGCACAACATGGACTTCCGCGGCCGCACCTACCCCTGCCCGCCGCACTTCAACCACCTGGGCAGTGACTTGGCGCGTGCGCTCTTGGAGTTCGCGGAGGGCCGGCCGCTGGGGCCACACGGCCTGGACTGGCTTAAGATCCACCTGATCAACCTGACTGGCCTCAAGAAGCGCGAGTCGCTGCGCATGCGCCTGGCCTTCGCGGACGAGGTCATGGAGGAGATCTTGGACTCTGCTGATAACCCCTTGACGGTACGAGTCCCGAGCGCCTCCCTCCCTCCCGCTGGCAGCCCCGCTCTCTGGATCTCTCGTCCTGTCCTTCTCTGTCCCTGCCAGCCTGCCGTCCACTCAGGCTCGGGCCGCCTCCTCACACGCTGCCCGCAGCCTTCCCTCCCACCGTGTCCCCTCTCAGTGCCACTGTCACCCAGCGGCCTCCTCATCCCCCACGTCACACGTGCTTGCCTGGTGTCCCTGTGTCCTCCCGAGCTGCCCAGGCCGGCCCATGCTCACTGAGCCCCGCGGATCCTCCCCTCCAAAGGGCCGGAAGTGGTGGATGGACTCTGATGAGCCCTGGCAGACGCTGGCCTGCTGCATGGAGGTGGCACAAGCAGTCCGCTCCCCAGACCCCGCGGCCTACGTTTCCCACCTGCCGGTTCACCAGGTGGGCGCGCAAGCGGACCGCCCGTGGGCTGGACTGGGACCGCCCTGTGGGACTAGTCTCCTGACGGCGAGGCTTTGTGTATGAGGTTGGGAGGCCAGGCGGTGACATAGGTTCCCGGGGGACCTGTGTGTGGCCTCGGCTCACGGGCACCCCCCTGTGGTCAGGACGGTTCCTGCAATGGCTTACAGCATTACGCCGCCCTGGGCCGAGACAGTGTGGGTGCCGCCTCGGTCAACCTGAAGCCCTCGGATCTGCCCCAAGATGTGTACAGGGAAGTGGCGACACAGGTGCGTGCCGGGGAACCGTCCTGTCCCCACTCGGGGCTGCGTCTCTACAAGCGCCTGGACGGGGTCCCTAGTGGGGAGGGAGGGGACCTGACGGCTTCCCGGCCCCCAATCCATGCAGGTGGAGGAGTTCCGCCAGCAGGACGCCGAGCAGGGCGTGCAGGTGGCTCAGGTGCTGGAGGGCTTCATCAGCCGCAAGGTGGTGAAGCAGACGGTGATGACGGTGGTCTATGGCGTCACGCGCTACGGCGGGCGCCTGCAGATAGAGAAGCGCCTGCGTGAGCTCAGCGACTTCCCCCAGGTGCGCAGCCTGTGCAGGGACCGAGTGTGGCTCCCTGCAGCACAGGGACCCGAGCCTGGTTCCTCTGAACATCTCTAGTCCTATAAAGCCTGGGTTCTGGCTGTGCGGCCAGGAGGGGCAACCTTCCTGCCCTGCCCAGCTGTCGTCCCTATGTCGCCATGTCCCCTCAGGAGTTCGTCTGGGAAGCCTCCCACTACCTCGTGCGCCAGGTCTTCAAAAGTCTACAGGAGATGTTCTCCAGCACCCGAGCCATTCAGGTGCGTCCCGCAGCCCTCTCCCAACTCGGGGTCCTCCACCCCGCAGTTCGCCCGTCCAACCCGGGTACTGTCGCACCCACAGCACTGGCTGACCGAGAGCGCCCACCTCATCGCTCACGCGGGCTGGCCTGTGGAGTGGGTGACGCCCCTGGGTATCCCCGTCATACAGCCATATCACCGCGAGTCCAAGGTCCAGGTACTCGGCAAGTGCCCTCCCCTCCTCCCCCATCTCCCCTCCTCCCTGCCCAGGCCGGGACTCACCTCTGCCCCAACCCCGGCCTGCAGATAAAAGGAGGCATCCAGAGCATCACCCTCACCAGCTCGGTGGATGAGAACCAGTGAGTGCCGCGCTGCGGGCGGGGACGGGCGAGGATGGAGGGGTGGGCAGGAAGGGCTCGGGGCCGAGCGGGTCCCAGCCTAGAACTTCCGGGTCCGCAGGAAGCCCAACACTCTGAAGCAGAAAAATGGCTTCCCACCCAACTTCATCCACTCCCTGGACTCCTCCCACATGATGCTGACGGCCCTTCATTGCTACAGGTGGGTCCCAGGCTGCGGCGTGGGCGGTGGGGCGGGCGCGCAGGCACTGCTACAGGAGAACGCTGGGGCAGCGAAGGGCCTCGGCTTTGTTTTGTGGGCACTCACTCGTCTGGAATATTTAGCTGCCTGAGGCGTGCCAGCCTTGTCTTGCTTTCTGGGGACAAGGTCAAGTATCAGGTGGACACTTACCACAAGGGGCAGGACAGGATGGAGGTTCTGGTGGGGCTGCGGGGGTCCTTGGCACACAGCTGCCAGTGGACCGAGCTGGGATTCAGACAGGGGCCCCCTCCCTCCACCGCTCCACCGCCGGCCGCTGGTGAGGGACTGTAAGCTATCTTCTTGAACATCTACTGCCTAGAGCAACGGGGAACCAGAGGTGTCCGGGGAACCCTGGCAGGGTGCCCAGTGCTAGGGCAGACAGACAGGGCGTCTGTCAGGAGATTCAGGGCAGGAGCTGAGCCAGCGGCTACCTCACCTGGGGTTTCCCTGCCCAGGAAGGGTCTGACTTTCGTCTCTGTGCACGACTGCTTCTGGACGCACGCCGCTGACATCGCCGTGATGAACAAGGTGTGTCCGAGCCCCACCCCCAGGGGGGCCCCACAAGTAGAAGACGGGGGGGGGGGGGACCTTGATCCCAGGAATTTGTGCCCTGGCTGACTCAGAGCCTGCAACCCCTCAGGTATGCCGCGAACAGTTCGTGCGCCTGCACAGCCAGCCCATCCTGGAAGACCTGGCTACGTTCCTGAGGAAGCGCTTCTGCTCCGTCTCCAGGTGAGCCACCCCTCTTCTTGTGGCCCGGTGCCCTGCCTGCCACCTGCTGCCCCACTGATGTCTACCCTGACTTGTTTGCAGCACCAAGTCCCTAAAGCCCTCAGAGCGCGCCCTGGTCACCAAGCTGCAAGAGACGCTACAGTCCTTGCCAGAGACAGGTAAGGGTTTTACAAGCGGCAGGCGCTCTGGCGCTCGCGGGCGGGCGGGCGGGCGAGCCTGTGGCCGAGCCTGACTCTGCACTCTTTTGGCTTCACAGGCACCTTCGAGCTGGGCCAGGTGATAAGATCCACCTACTTTTTCAGCTGACCCACGCCGTGCTGTCCCTCAACCTATGCATAATGTAAATAAATGAAAGTCTGTGTCTACCTGTACCAGCCGCCACTTTCTGGCGACGCGCAAAGCCACCAAAGCAATGAGACGCTGCGCTGGGCGCCAATGCTGTCGTTTATTGCGCGGAATGGGGTTGTGGGTTAATGGGGCGTGGGGGCCACTGCTGCCTCGGCTCGTCAGTACATTCATGGCGACGGCGGGGACCCAGCCTCACCCCCACGCCGGCTTGGCCGTGAAGCCCGCCCCTGGGTGCCCGAGGGAGGTCACCACGGAAGCATGGGCAGGGGCGGGCTGGTTATTGCGTGAGCTTGCCAGGGGCAGCGGGAAGCCGGCGGGCCGAGTATTGCACTTGATCCATTTCTTCCTTGACGGCCACCGCACATGCGGGGCACAGCCAGGTCCTCGGCCAGGGCCGCCCCGTCCCCGTCCCAGGTTGGGGCTGAGGCACCGAGGTGATCGCACCCCTCGCTCTCCCGTGCGGCCGCCGCTGGGGCAGGGGCGATGGGGGTGGGCGCAGGGCGATGGGGGGGACAGCCGGGCGCAGGGCCGCCCACCTCCTAAGCTACCTACGTCCCTCTATGGCTTCTGCACGGGCACGGGCGGGCGGCGCGAGGCATGGCTTTGGTGTGGATGACTGCCCCGCCCGGCCCGCGGGGCGGCGCTCAAGGGTCACAAGTTGGAAGAGAGGCGCGAGCGCGCAGAGTCCAGTGGGTCGAGGCCACTGGCAGTGCCCGGCGAGGCTGAGTCCCTGCGGTCCGGACTGGGCGCGGCGGTCCGGGCGGTGGGTGCGGGTCCCAGGCGCGGCGTGGAGCTGCTGGCCGGGCGCGCAGAGGCCGCGGGACTGGGCGCGGGCGCGCCGTGGGGCAGCGAGGGCTGCGAGGCGGACAGTGGGCGCGAGGCGCGGCTCAGGCGACGTGCGGGCAATGCGGGCCCCACACGCGTTGCCGGAGAGCCAGGCACCCCGTAGGGTGAGGTCCGCGGTGCCCGAGGGCTCGAGGGTGCAGCAGGGGGACTTGCTGCCGGTGGCCCTGGCGAGGCTGCAGGAGGCAGTGGCCCTGGGGGCGCGCGGCGCACGAGGCGTGGGGAGCCTAGCGCCAGGGGCCCCACGAGCGGGCGGGCCACCTGCGGGCAGAAGCTCATGGCCACAGCCTGCTGCAGGGTGGCGATGGCCGACGTGACCTGCGGTGGTGGCGGTGGTGGGAAGAGCCCCACACGCTGGCCAAGCTCTGCCTGCTGCACCATCTCACGGTCGTATTTGACAATCTCCTGGATGATGGCATTCTCCTGGTTGTTAAACACACCCGAGCTGAGATCATGCTGGACCTTGTGCAGCAAGATGGAGTTCTTCTTGCCTGCGGGGAAGGGGGTTAGGGAGACCGTCAGCGCTAGCCCAGCGCCTGTCTACCTAGTAAGCACTGGTGCAGCACCTACTGTGTACAGGCAGCTCACACTGCGTGCAGCAGGCCCGTTCTCGTGCCTGCTGTATACACTGTATACATCTGTAAGTGGAGCCCCTGCCCTGTGCAGGAATATGCCCTCCGACCCAACCTGCCCCACTGGATTTGAGCCAGAGTCTTCACATCTGCTCTCTCCGTCCTGTCATTAGCAAGGCCCCCCACTCCCTGCCCCACAGGCCTCACACAGGCCTCCCGTCTCCTTTCAGACGTTACCCCATAAACCTAGACTAGTCCACGCCCTGGTCTATTGAGCCTGAGCTGTTCTCACCAGGCCCCGGGATCCGGCCCTCCTCACCTCTGCCCTCCAGACCTTCCTTCTCACCCCAGGCTATGCATGCCGCGCTCACTCCGAGAAGACACCTCCCCCTGTGTCCTCTGGACACACGCTATGCCACGCCTCCAGCCCGCCTGCCATCCCTCTGGGACAGCCCGGCCGCAGCTCACCAATGCGGTCCAGGCGGTCAATGGCCACCGTCTCAAAGGCACGCCGCATCATGGGGTACTCCTCCAGCACCTCGTTGAAATTGTCCACACTCAGTGAGTAGAGGCGACAGTAGGTGTCGGCCCGCACACTAGCCGTGCGCCGGCCCCTCGTGAGCAGGCAGATTTCTGAAAATAAGGGTGAGGCCTCAGCAGCCAAATCAAACCACCGCCTGCCCAGCAGGCGCTCAAAGCTCACCCTCCCGGGACCTCCTCCCCACCCTCATCCCGGCCACCGCCCTGTCCCATTCAGATCTCAGCCTCGCCGCAGGACGCTCACCCCCAAAATAGGAGCCGTCCGACAGCTTCATCTCCTTGTTACCCTTGGTGAGCACGCTCACCACGCCGTGCTGGATGAAGTACATCTTCTTCCCGATGGTCCCCTCTCGGATGATGTAATCCCCAGGCTGGAAGACCTCAAACTTGAGCTTTGTCAGCATGGCTGTGACGAAGTTGGGGTCTGCGTTGGCAAACAGTGGCATGGAAGCCACCAGCTTCCGGCAGTTGAAGTTCACAATCTCCTGTGGGGGAAGGGAGGAGGCTAAGCGCCCGGCTTGCTCAGTCAGCCTCACTCCTCTGGGCTGCTCGGTGCCCCGGCCCCTGTCTAACTTCTGGAGGCAGGAGATGAGCTTAAGGAATACAGGAAGGTCCCTTCGTCCCCATGCCACCATAGGGTGAGTGACACTGGACTGGAGAAAGCCGTTATAGCTAAAGAGAAAGTGACAGGACCACAAAGAAATACTCCCATGCAAAACTCATCAGCAGGAGGATCAGGCGTTCAAGGTCACCCTCACCACCTATACAGTGACAGTCTAGGACATCCTGAGCTACATGAGCTCCTGTCTCATCACAAAACACTTCTAAAGAGAAAGAAGGCCGCTCTGCACACTTCCTCGGGCTCCGGGGTATCCTTTCTCTCTTTGCTACATTTACCCAAAGTCATTCCCAGCTGCCATGCATCCTGCTTGTGTTTTCTGAACAGCTGCATCTAGTCAAGGTCACCGCCAAGAGCACAGGCAAAACCCAACAGGAAACCTGTGGAGAATGTGGCCAGCCTCCCTGACTCACTACAGGGCTGTGAGCTCAGGCCCTCCCAAGGAGGAGGGAGTGGTAAGGATGGACACACCAAAAAATCATCATCCAAGCCGGGCCAGGGGGCTGAGAGGCTGAGGCAGGAGAGCTGCCATGATTCTGAGGTCACCCTGTACTGTAGTGTGAAATTTGTCTCAAAAATGGGAAAGAATGGTTGGAGAGAGGGTTCCTCTTCCAGAGGAACTGGTTTCACTTCCCAGCAGCTGCACGGCTGATTTCAGCTGGAGTCTGCCAACTCCAATCCCAGGGAATCCGATGCCCTCTTCTGGCCGCTGCTGGCACTGCATGCACGTCGGGCACAGACAAACAGGCAAAAAATTTGAAATTGTTTTAAAAAGAAATGTTTCCTTTGGGCTGGTGATAAAGTTACAGAGTTGGAGAGGTATGCCTCTCCTACAAACCTGTGTACTTCATGTATTGAAGGCCCGTGGGCTATGTTCTCTACAGAGGGACATCGAATTCTTGAGTATCTCCAAGGCCATTAACCAAAGGCTGCCAACTGGGATGTCCCCACACAGCCCTGGGCCCCAAGCCCTGAGCCCCCAAGGCCCTGCACAGGTGCCTGGGCCCATGGCCTGGGACCGAGACACCACGCCCTGGGCTTGAGCCCACCTGTGCCCCACTCAGCCCTGAGCACCAGCCACACCTCCTCGGCAAGACTGGGGCCAAGGGGGAGCCCCAGAACCTGTGAATGGGACTGTGGTTGGAAACGAATTACACAGATGCACTTTGTGAGGCACGCAAGCATCCTCAAGGCATGTTAAAAAGCCAACACACACACACACACATATGCATACACATACATATGTATACACATGCACACATGTGCACACGCATGCACGCACACACACATGCATATACGTGCATGCACATACACATGCATGCACATACACATACACATGTATACACACGCACACACATGCACATATGCATGTACACACAGGTATATACATGCACACGCACATGCACACACACGCACACATGTGCATGCACACACATATACAGACATACATGCACACACACACACGCATGCACACATACAAACATGCACACACATGTACACACACACACACAAACACACACGTCAAGTGAAATCTTAAAGGGAGGCTGGAAAGACAATTCAGTAGAGCTTTGGCTGTTCATCCAGAGGATCTAAGTTCAATTCCCCGCACCCACATAGGGGTTCACAACAGTCTGTGACTCCAGATTCGGGGGGGGGGGGGATGTCCAATATTCTCTTCTGGCCTATACAGGTACCATGTTCATGTATGGTACACAGACACACATGCACGCAAAGCATCCACACACATGAAATCAGTAAGGGCCCTCTCCAAGGGTCTTCTTGGGGGGAGCATGGCCGCACAGATGTGTGTCTCGTGACCTGCACTCAGGAGACTGCAGCCTCACGTCGGAAGCTGGCAGGGGAGCAGGTGACAGCCAGGGAGACACGCCCTGGAGCACCCACAGCTGGGTTAGACCCGTGGGCCAGACCTCATGCCATGGGTCCCACACGCCCCACCCGCTTGTCCACAGACCCTGCTGCAGTTGCCTGTGCAGCATGCCGGGGTGGGGCTGAGACTCCCCGGTCCTGTGGCCACCTCACCTCACGCAGTGGCCCGTTGAGTTCCCCAAGGATGCTGTCTTCGTCAAACATCTTCCCCTGGTACCGGTGCTCATAGTAATCGTGGATCTTCTGGCGGAAGTCAGCGGGCAGTTTGTGGAAGGACATGTACTGCTCTACTTGCTTGTACTGCAGGGGGAGGAATGGATCAGGGTTCAGCCCAGAGACGGGCCCCGCCCGATGCCACCCCGCCCGGGGACACACTCCTCTGCACGGCCTGGCCCAGAAAGACGCCAAGCCCCGCCACGCTAAGGACAAATGGTATGCTTTGTTTTGAGACATGGTTTCATGTAGCCCTGGCTGGCTTCAAATTAGCCAAGGATAGCCTTAAACTTCTGATCTTGCCTCTCTGCCTCTCAGGTGCTGGATGACAGACATGTGCCACCACAAAAGGTTTGTGATGCTAGACTGAAATCCGGGTCTTCAATCCCAGCACTTGGGAGGCAGAGGCAGGCGGATTTCTGAGTTTGAGGCCAGCCTGGTCTACAGAGTGAGTTCCAGGACAGCCAGGGCTACACAGAGAAACCCTGTCTCAAAAAAAAAAAAAAAAATCCAGGTCTTCATGGCCAGCACTGCAGTCACTCAGCCCCCAGCACTGCAGTCACTCAGCCCCCAGCACTGCAGTCACTCAGCTCCCAGCACTGCAGTCACTCAGCCCCCAGCACTGCAGCCACTCAGCCCCCAGCACTGCAGTCACTCACTCAGCCCCCAGCACTGCAGTCACTCAGCCCCCAGCACTGCAGTCACTCAGTCCCCAGCACTGCAGCCACTCAGCCCCCAGCACTGCAGTCACTCAGCCCCTAGCACTGCAGCCACTCAGCCCCCAGCACTGCAGTCACTCAGCCCCCAGCACTGCAGTCACTCAGCCCCCAGCACTGCAGCCACTCAGCCCCCAGCACTGCAGTCACTCAGCCCCCAGCACTGCAGTCACTCAGTCCCCAGCACTGCAGTCACTCAGCCCCCAGCACTGTAGCCACTCAGCCCCCTCCCCAGTCCTCATGTTTTGTTTTATTGGGTGTGGTAGGGTCTCACTCTAGCTCAGGCTGACCTGGTATTGGAACTCAGCTTTCCAAGTGCCTGACACACCATGCCCAGCTGACAGAACATATTTATGTTTAAACCTGAGTCTAGGTTAGATAAAGCCGTGCACACCTTGAACCCCATCACTAAACAGGAGCATTGGGAGTTCAAGGTCAGCCTCTGTTGTAGAATGAGTTAGAGGCCATTCTAGGCTATGCAATACCACGTCTATTAAAACGTGTATCATGAGTCAGGCTGAGGCGGCGCACGCCTTTAATCCCAGCACTCAGGAGGCAGAGGCAGGTGGATCTTTCTGAGTTCAAAGACAGCCTGGTTTACAGAGTGTGTTCCAGGACAGCCAGGGCTACACAGAGAAACCCTGTCTTGAAAAGAAAAAGTGTCTTCTGTGAGCGCCTTGGGTGTCCGGCTCATGTTTCTGAGACTCGGCTATATTTAGTGCCAGCATCACTGTGTACATTGACTTTCATCCACAGCCCTGCCCCTGGGACCTGGGGACCGACACCGAGCCAGCCCCTCCCCATCCCATCGGGGCGTGGGTGCCAGGCGGTCCCCAGCACAGTACCCCAGGGCTGCCCCAGCCCCAGCTGCCCTTATCTCAGCGGACCCCGTGACGGCGGGTGGGTGGCAGCACCAGCTCATGTTTGGGTGAGACGGAGGCTTCCGGACGGGGGCCTGGCGCAGAGCCCGGCTGACCGGGCTGGCACTGATGGGGGCGGGGAACTGAGCCCCGCTGCAGAGAGCCAGGGGCAGGCGCCGAAGCCAAGGTTCCTGCCCTTTCGGCTGCCGCGTGGCCCGGAGCAGCTGCCTTTGTCCCGAGTCCCGAGGATGGACTCCTTGTGCCGAAGACAATGGAAATGGCTGCCAGCTCTGCCCTCTCCAGAGGGTCACCCTGCCTCCCAACCACCCCACGACACTGACGCCCGAGAACACTCAGAGCTGCACCCCAGACACTGCCCACAGGTTCCTCCCCTCCTGGGTCCTCCCTTTGACTCCGTCCCGAGCTCTCACGGGAGCCCTCAGAGCCAGGGGCCGCCTCCCCCTCTGACCTTCTCCTGGTACTGTCGCCGTGACGAGTCGAGCGACTGGATGAGCGCCGTGGCGTGCCCGATGAACATGGCGTAGCAGGTGGCGCCGACGATCATGCTGAGCATGGTGAGCCAGATGTCCGTCATGCTCTCGGGCGCCTGGCGGCCGTAGCCGATGCACAGCATGTGGCTCATGGCCTTGAAGAGCGCGAACGAGTAGAGCTCGCTCCACGAGTGGTTCTGCAACGTCAACCGAGATGGTGGGGGGCCGAGGGGTCCCTTGAACCTACCTGCCCGCCCTCCCGCGAGCGAGCACCTGACGGGGGTTAGCGCCCCACCCCATAGTTAGAAGTACCCAAGACCCAAGGCGGCCTCCTGCAAAGGGCACGGGCATTCAGAGGAGGGCAACATCAGGGACGAGCGTGACGCCACCACCCGGAGGGCAGCATTCTGGCCAAGGCAGCGTCGAGGTCAAGAGTGTCCGTTCCAGAGTCCTGGGACACTGGAATAACACCCAAAGGGCAGAGCGGGAGGCCCATCCCTAGACGTCCTCACTTGACCCAGTCAGGAGGGGGATGGGGCACTGGGCCCATGCAGGAAATGGAACCGCTTGTGCGGGCAGTGACTGGACAATGGGCTCCTCAGCCGGGGCAGCTGTGCCAGGCTCCTGGGAAGGGCGCTTTGTGGGTTCTCCCTACCCCGCTTCTGACTCCATTGATGCCTTCCTGCTGTGTCTTGACTGGCACACACCACGTTTCAGTTTGTCCCTGGCCTGGGCGGTGACTCTCCGTGCAGACTGACCCCCACGCTCTCACAGTCCTGACCTCAGGGATGCTAGGCAGGTGCTCGTCCCTGAGCATGTCTTTGCCCCTATTGGGGGACTCTAGTCAGGGACTCTACACCTGAGTCTTGGCCCTGCTCTTTATGGGGGATTCTAGGCAGGGGCCTCATCTCTGACCACGCCCCCAGCCCCTCACTGGGGCAGAGGCTCTATAGCCTCTTTAATTAATTGTCTGTCTTATAGACAAGGGGACAAACAGGTACTTGGAGTTGTTACTGCTTCGGGCTTGTGGAAACAACTGTAACATTTGAAGGTTGTTTTATCTCAAATGTATTTGTATAAAGACAGAAAGGGAAGCTGGTGTGGAGGTGTGCACTTGCCGTCCCAGCACTCTGGAGATGGAGGCAAGATGATCGTGAGTTCAAGGTCATCCTCAGCTACCAAGTGAATGTGAGGCCAGCCTGGGCTACATATGAGGACTACAAACATGAGAGTGACTAACGACGAGATGGCAGAAGACCTGAGTCAGGTTCCCAGAACTCACAGGGTCGTTCACAGCCACCCGGAACTCCGGCTTCAGGGGACCTGATGCCCTCTTGTGGCCTCTGAGGGCACTGCACTCATGTGCACATACCCACACGGACACACATTTAAAAATGACAGCAAATAAACCTAATATGAAATCTTTTAAACACACAAAGGGGGCTGGAGAGAAAGCTCAGTGCTTGTTGCTGTCGGAGAAGACCCCAGTTCAGTTCTCAGCACCCCACATCTATCACTCTAATTCCAGGGGATCGGGCCTCCTGACCACCATGGTGCACACACAAACAAACACATGCGAAAATGAAATAAGTCTAAAATAAAACTTCTTTCTTTCCTTCCTTCCTTTCTTTTTTTCTTCCTCTTCCTCTTTTCCTCCTCTTCTTTCTTCTTCTTTTGGTTTGGTTTTTCAAGACAAGATTTCTTTGTGTAGCCCTGGCTGCCCTGCAACTAGCTCTGTAAACCAGGCTGGCCTAAAATGCAGAGATCTGCCTGCCTCTACTTCCCGAATGCTGGACTTAAAGGCGTATACCACCATGCCCAGGTTTAAAATAAAAAATTTTAAAGTAAAACATTTTGATAGTAATAAGATTGCTGAGTATTATATCTGTGAGCATGGAAAAGTAGCTGCCGAGCTGCCCCAGAAGGCCCGGGGTATGCTGGCCGAGCTGCCCCAGAAGGCCCGGGGTATGCTGGCCGGGCTGCCCCAGAAGGCCCGGGGTATGCTGGCCGGGCTGCCCCAGAAGGCCCGGGGTATGCTGGCCGGGCTGCCCCAGAAGGCCCGGGGTATGCTGGCCGGGCTGCCCCAGAAGGCCCGGGGTATGGTGGCCGGGCTGCCCCAGAAGGCCCGGGGTATGCTGGCAGGCATCGGATACCAAGGCATGTGGACTGAAGGACACCAAGGGGCACTGGCAAATATTGGGCACGGGGCAAGTGCTCACAAGGCGCACTGCCTCTGGGGGTGACTAGGGGGCGCTCGTGGGTCTTTGCGGCCCTTAGAGCCCCTTAGGCAGCACAAGCAGCTACAGGGCACAAGGGCGGATGGGAGCTGCGCTACCCCTGGAGGCCTGCAGGGGGCGCGTGCGAGCGTGCGCTCTGCCAGGGAGCACTCACCACCATGTTGTTGATGGACACCCAGCAGTCGCTGGGGAAGTCTTGCAGCATGGGCACCAGGAACTGCAGGCAGCCGTCCCAGTGGCAGAGCAGTAGCATCATGCTGATCAGGTTACAGATGCGCATCACTGCACTTGCCAGGTCGTAGGTCATGTGGAAAATCTGAGAGGGTGTGTGACCATGAGAGTCCCAGGCCCTCCCCAGCCTCTATCCCAGATCCCAACCGGGCCTGCTGAGTCCTGTGCCCCTGTCTCCAAGGTTAGGGGATGTCTCTGTGACCTTCCTGGATACTTCTGTGTCACCCGTGACCCGTCCGAACGACCTTCCCCATCCTGCCCAAGTCCTGTCCCCACATGCCAGCCCCTCTAAGTTCCTCCCAATGGTTACAGAAGCAGTCAGATTCAGGGATGAGACCCCCCCAAACCCCATAGGAAGAAGTCTGGTAACACTTGGTGAGATTGTCTAAAGGTCTCCCCAAATTCGAGGTTGTTTGTTTTTTCGAGACAGGGTTTCTCTGTGTAGCCCTGGCTGTCCTGGAACTCACTCAGGCTGGCCTTGAACTCAGAAATCTGCCTGCCTCTGCCTGCCAAGTGCTGGGATTACGGGCGTGCGCCACCCCCACCACCACCCCGTATTCCAGTTTAGTTCCTGATGGAGGCCTTAGCCCTGGCTCCTCTCATGGTCCTCAGCCTTGGCCACACCCACAGCCCTAAGCCCCGCCTTGACAGGATCCGCATCCTTGTGGGCCCCACACCAGGGCGCTGTCCCTGTCCCAGCGTCAGCTTTTCTCCCTGTAACTTTGACCCAGCTCCCCCGCAAAGCCCTAGACCTACAGCTCCAGACTGTTTCTTGTGAGGAAGCCCCACGCCCAGAGCTGTGGTGTCCGAGTCTCTCGCGGGCACTCCAAGTCAAAGCTCTGCTCCTAAAGCCATGGCCACACCCACACCGAGGCCCCACCCTCCGATCATTGGCTCCTCCCACAGGATAACTTTGGTCCTACCCAAGCATGAGGTTTCGCGCCCATACCCAAGGCCTCATCTCCAGTCTCCAACATCTCGTGACCATGCTCCTGCCCTGTCCACAGTCAAGGCCCCGCCAACACCCCAAGCCTGGCATTCTCGGACTCTACACCTCTGGTGGCCCTGGCTTCAATTATAGCCCTGATCCTGCCCCATGTAAGGTACCCACGACCACACTGCTGGGGCTCCGCCCACGCTGGGCCCTCTCCCCGCCCCCTCACCTCCTCCCACTGGTGGATGTATCGGATGAGCCGAGACAGCCGCAGCAGCCGCAGCAGACTGAGAATCTTGGTGAAGCGCACGATGCGCAGTGCGCGCGCCGTCTTGTAGACCTCGGAGTCGATCCCCTTTTCCACGATGAGGAAGATGTAGTCCACTGGGATGGAGGACACGAAGTCTACCACGAACCACGTCCGCAGGTACTTTTTCTTTATCTTCTCGGGGTCCAGTATGATCTCCGTGTTGTCCTCAATAACAATGCCGGTGCGGAAGTTTAGCACCAGGTCCATGAGGAAGAAAGTGTCCGAGACCACGTTGAAGACGATCCAGGGCGCCGTGGTCTCGTCCTTGAAGAAGGTGATGCCCACGGGGATGATGATGAGGTTCCCCACCATGAACAACAGCATGGTGAAGTCCCAGTAGAACCTGCAGAGGGCAGGAGACTCAGAGCTCTTGGCTTTGCCATCAGCCGGGCCCTCTTCCTCGCCCCAGGGTGGGTTCTCTATGGGACCCCCTACCTAAGGTGATCTCTTTCTGGGGTCCCAACCCTAAGGTAGGTCTCCAGTACCCCTATGCAGGATGGTCTCTCTGAGACCTCAACCCAAGGTGGTCTCTCTCTCTCTGGGACCCCAGCCCTAAGGGGTCTCTTTCTGGGGCCCCAACCCTAAGGGGTCTTCAGCCTCTGAGACCCCAGATTTTGCTACATGACAAGGACAAGACTTCCTTAAAGCAGCCTCCTGACCCCAGGCAGCCAGGGTCGCTCTCTGACCCACTGCGACCTTGCCTTGAAGGAATTTCCAGACCGCAGAGAAGGCTCAAAATAGACCAAACACTTCACATGACCAAAGAGGGACAGTGTGCCTGGCACACAAGTCTGGCTTTCAGAAAGGATGAAGGGCCTGGGAGATGCGAGGTGGCACCTGCTGGGCACCAGGGGGAGGCTGAGAGCCGGGTGCGGGTACCGGGTCTGGGGTCTGGCTTCTGCCAGCCACGAGCTACAGGGCTCACACCATGGTGAGGCCGCAGCTGGTCACCTCGAGAAACACTTTGGAGAACTAGGTATGATGGAAACAGATGTCATCCCAGCACTTGAGAGGAGGAGGAGGAGGCAGATAGCTCTCTGTGAGTTCAAGGCCAGCCTGGTCTACAGGGAGAATTCCAGGACAGCCAGTGAGAGAGACCCTGTCTCAAATCAAGCAAACAAAGAAAACTGGAGAGGTGTCTCTGCACACCTACACGGTATCAGCCCCCCTTATGTCTCTTGAGATCTGTCACCATGCCCCTGAAATCTGGGGCTTCCCACAGGCACAGGGCCCACTGTTTCTAGAGCATGAAACCTGGGGCACTGGCCGGAACCAGCTCAAAGGAGTGACGTGTCTGCAGCCGGCGCCCCAACGCCTGCCTGTGAGCTGGCTCCTTCTGCTGGCCTGCGCTTCACGGGCACAGTTATAAACACCGTGCCCAGCAGGCAACCAGCACTTCAGAGAACTGAGCTCAAGGAAACAGTCCAAAGAAGAGAGAAAAAAAAATTAAAAAGTGATTTGTACTGGGGAGTTTACAGCAGCTCAGACGGAGAGCCAACGGCTGGCAGCACCCAGTGCCTCTTAGCACAGCTTTGTGCTGGCACCTGCCACACACGAGTGACCGTGGGCAGGCCCTCTGTCTTCAGCCTATACGGGGTGAAGCCCTTTAGTGGGAAGACGCTGGGAATCTATCGCTGTGCAATGCCCCACTCTCGGTGGGGACGAGACCTCCAGAGCTCAGGATAACATCACCTAACCTCGGGAGCAAAATCAAATAACAGATTTAAAGTTTGTGTTTTCTTTTTCAATTATGGATGTGTTTGTTATGTCTGGGAGGTCCTACGCATGTGCAAGGAGTCAGAAGAGGGGGGTCTGATTTCCCCAGGAGCCGGAGGTACAGGAGGGTGGGAGCCAGCTCACCGAGGAGAAAGCTAACCCCACTTCTCTTTGGCAGCATCTCGGCCTCTCCCAGGCTAAATGACCACTTAAGGCCTGGGCATGGATCGAGACAGCGTCAGTGCCTCAGACTGTGACGAGAGGTCCTGTTTGTCAACAGGCCCTCCGAACGGCCGTCTCCAGAATCCGCCGTGGAGTCGAGGCCAACCTTTTCCTGTCTGGACTGAGGACGCCCTCCTTCTCGGTGGAGAAAGAGCCATTGAGCAAAACAATCAAGAAAGAGAAACCAGAGCCGGGTGGTGGCGGCGCACGCCAGTAATCCCAGCACTCGGGAGGCAGACGCAGGCAGATCTCTGAGTTCAAGGCCAGCCTGGTCTACAGAGTGAGTTCCAGGGCAGCCAGGGCTACACAGAGAAACCCTGTCTCGAAAAACCAAAAAAAAAAAAAAAAAAAGAAAGAAAGAAAGAAAGAAAGAAAGAAAGAAAGAAAGAAAGAAAGAAAGAAAGAAAGAAAGAAAAGAAAGAAAAAGAAGGAGCAACCAGGACTGGAGAGATGGCTCAGTGGCTAAGAGCACCAGCTGCTCTTCCAAAGGTCCTGAGTTCAAATCCCAGCAACCACACGGTGGCTCACAACCATCTGTAATGGGATCGGACACCGTCTTCTGGTGTGTCTGAAGACAGCTACAGTGTACTCACATATAATGAATAAATAAATCTTAAAAAAAAAAAAAAAGAAAGAGCAAGCAAAGGTCAACAGAGACTAGAAACCGCCATTGGTGGAGACAGCAGCCACCTATGGCGGTAGGGAGCTAGAAATTATTAAGGGGGATCTAGAAACCACTGGGGGACCTAGAAACCACTGGGGGTGGGGCTTTCAATGGCGATGGGAAGGAGGCTTAGAAAGGATCTGAGAGACCTAGAATCAACTGAAGACCTCCAGCAGGCCTCTCTTTCTAGGCCGCAGCCTTCCCTGAGCTTCTCTTCCCTTCCTGGGGTAGTCGGGGCCAGGCAGACTTCCCACTGAGGCCCTGGACTTGCCCAGAGGGAAGTGGAGCCCAGGACTCAGCCTGGCCTGTTCTCTGCCCACAGCCACCCTGTCGGGGAACCTCCCTTAGTGGCAAGTTTGAGGTGAGCACAGGCTATGTGAGGCATCCTTAGCTACATAGTGAGTTCGAGGCCAACATAGGCTACCTGCGCCTCTGTCTCAAACACAACAAATAAATTCCCCAATAAACAACAATGAGTCCTGATGACTGCCTAATTCTGTGAGGTCTCTCGGCACCATGCTGTGGACCCAGCTCAGGGGTCAGAGGGCAGATTCGCTGGGAGACAAGAGAAGAAATCTCCCTTGCTGACTCTCAGTCTGAGCCCCCTCCCACCCGTAGGTGGGTTCTGGATAGCTCTCACCAAAAGAACCTTGCTCCCGTTCAGCTGTGCGGCTGTTGTCAGCTCTGAGGCCCACGGATAACACAGAAAATGGCCCCACCATTCTTAGCTGGACTCCTCTGGGATGGGTCACAGCCCCCCCCCCAACTCAGAGCAGCTGGGACCCTAGGAGCCAACAGTTGAACTCTCAAAGCCACAGTCAGGCCTCGACAGACCGACAAGGGCAGCCGCATCTTCCAAGCAGATCCGAGATGTGGCCCAAAGCCTTCTGGGGTCAAGGCCGGGTGGATTAGAGGCCGGAGGTCAGAGGTTACAGGCCAGGCTCAGACAGAGGACCAGGGCCTGAGCCCACTGAGTCCTCACAGCAGGTGTCAGCGTTAGGGTTGCAAACCCTGGTGTGAAGACAACTGCTGTCCCAGGTGCAGACCTGTGTAAAGGTTCACTGTACACCAAGCACCAGGGACATGCAGTGACCAGGAAATGCAGATGGCCACACACGTACTGCCCCCAGTGCCCAACTCCTATGGGAGTTGGTTGAGGACAAAATGTCCATCACGTGGGGTGGGGTTTGTGCTGGACGGCGGGGTGAGGGAGACGGGCCTGGGTGCAGTGTTCGCGGACGCTGCTTGGAGGAGGTGGTATTCAAGAGCTGATGGTGTCGGGGAGAGGCGGGGCATCTGACACTGTACTTGAGTGTACATCGAAGGCAGAATAGTCCAGGCCAAGGAAAGGGGTCCCACGGGAAACCCTGAAGTGATGGCCTTGGGGTGCAGGTCCTAAGAAATGGGGGGCTCTGCCCATCCTGCTCTCAAGCCCTCCCCAGAGACTGCTTTCATGGCGTTGAGAGCCTCAGGTCCCAACACTCCCACCGGAGAAGCAGATGCATGCCCAAAGTCCACATTCTCCCTGATAATGTGATTTATTCTAGGGCCTTGATATAGGGCACATTTACATGCAGGACCCAATATCCTGACCTCACACTGACCCCTGGCCAGATATCGAGTGGGGGTGGAGGAGGAGGCGGCAGGCTCAGGACCAGCATGCACAGGTCTGGGCTGGGTCTGTCGGCTCCTGAGGCCGTTAGGTTCTCTCCTCTCTCTTCCCCGGAGATCACTGCTTCCCAGGACACTTTCCCCCAACAACCCTCAAACCTGCTTCTGCATGAAGGCCTATAGAACCTTCTCAGGACCAGGGCTGATGCTCAGAAGAAGCAGGGAAAACTGGGTGAGGCGGTGACTGTCTGTGATCCTAGCACTTGGGAGGATGAAGCAGGAGGATTGTCTTAAGTGGGAGAGGTCAGCCTGGGCTACAGAATGAGGTCCCAAGTTGGGACGTCAGCGGGTAGCACACTCCCCTAACAGGGGCAAAAGCTGGGTCACGATCCCAGCATCACAGAAACCGCGCTTGGTGGGTCATTCCTGTTGCCCTAGCACTCAGGAGGATCAGGAGTCCAAGGCCCTCAACCCCCACTATAGTGAGTTTAGGACAAACCTGAGTTTGGAGACCCACGATCACCCCCCATTTTTTAAAGGAAAAATAAAAACAACTTGGGAACAATGAGATATCTGACTGAATAAAAATGTCCGCTAGTGAACCCGACGACTCCTAGGACCCAGGAGGTAGGGGAGAGCTGACTCTGTGCCCTGAGACATAGACGCTGTGGTGCCCCCAGACACAACCCGTAAACGGAATAAAGACTGAAATGCTGATCATTCTTAGCTGTCTGAGCACCACTGGAACAGAGTTCTAACAATCAAGCAAGAGGGTAGGAGATCCTTCCAGACACATCAGACACCTGTCCCTGTCCCCCACACCACAACCTCCTCGAATCCTGAGAAGTTGAGGCAGAGAGCCTAAAGCGCTCCCCAGGCCCCCTGAGTCCTAGGGGACCGACCTTAGGACAGAATTCTGCTAAGAACCTGGCTCCTCTAGGTCCCTGCGGACTGCATGCTGCAGGCAACCGATCCCCAAGGGCCCTGACATCCCACAGCCCTGCCTCCCTTGGTGCCAATGGCTCCTCCCCCTCCTGCTAGGCAGGGAGGGCCAGTACCTAGTCACCAACCAACAAAGTCCCATCCGGATGTCAGGCATGCCAGCCAAGTCACAGGACTGAGCCACGGGGAACCAAGTGAGAGCCAACTCAGGGAGCTGCTCAGGCCCTGGTGGGGACGAAAGGTCCCTGCCCACTACTCTGTATAAAGAATTTAAAGATGTACATATTACGTACATATATATTGCCCACCTGAGGCATAATAACGTCTGAATGGCTTTTCCCACCCTCAGGATAGGATCTTCTTCCTCTTTTTCTGTTCAGCTCAGGTGGAGCACACCTGTTAGCCCAGCTACTCAGGAAACTGAGGCAGGAGGATGCTCAGTTTGAGGCCACTGAGCAACTTAGCGAAACCCTGTCTCAGAACAGAAAGTAGGAAACGTGCTGAGGGTGTGCGGGGCTCATCAGAAGAGGGCTAGCCTGGGACGAAGCCCAGGCTAGCCCAAACCAGTCGATCCATGTCTCAGTCAACACACTCTGTGTTTCCAACCACCCCTAGGAGGCTCTGGAGACCATCTTGGTCCACATTTAATCAGAAAGTTCTCGAAGGGGCACAAGTCCCCAGACATGAGAGAGGAATGGCCTCACTGTCTCGAACTCCAGGTACACCCTGGCTCCCCTTCTGTTTGCTCTGGTTTTCCAGGCAAGACTCTCAGCCTGTGAGCCCCTCCACAGTGCAGGGTCTAAGAAGCCACGGCATGCACAGGGTCCCCCCGGACATCTGCACCCACAAGGCCCCAAGGAGCTCAATTTCTTCTCAAAGCCTCCCAGTCCTGTGCACGTTCAAACCAGTCACACATCGCCACTGTAGGCAAGAACCCGAACTTAAATGTGGCCTTATGCCCCCCACCTGTCACCTGGGCATAAGGGTGACACTGCGTAGGAGGGTAGCCAGCAGCCCCACAGCCTGCCCCACCCTAGATGCCTTTCTCTGGCTGGCTGGCACTTGGCTCCATTCACGTAGGTCAGCTAGGACGTCTTGGCAAGCCCGCCTCTCTTCCTGGGTCATTCACAGGTGGGAACAGAGCAGGGTCCAAGTTCCCAAGCCTGGAAGTCTGTAGGGCAATGCTGAGCCTGGCACTCAGACGAAGGTGTGAGAGAACAACTCCTGTTGGTCCTAACCCCTGGGCATCTTCCCCACACCTAGGTTCTTGGAGGTGGCATTCTGGTCTCAGGGGGGTTGTTCATGGGCCCCTGTTTGCTCAATTATCAAGCACTGGAGAAGGGACAAGCAGGAGCCGCCCCAGGGGCTGTAGCTGTCCGTGGTCCTGAAACTTCAAGCTTCAGATTTCCGGAATAGGGGAGCATCCTGTCTTCAAATCTGCACCCTGTCACCGCAGATAGGGACATTAGCCCGCATCCCCTGCACGCAGCTCTCCCTACGGCCCGCGAGTGTACACCCACCCGGGACATACGCGCGCACGCAGCCAGCATCCCAACAGGTACTTCTAGAGACCCACCAGCCACACCCCTACGGACACGCCTCCCCTTGATCCGCGGACACACGTCCGCCCAGGACCCTCTCTGGCTTCACATCACAAGCTCGCCCGGAAAGGAGAGACAGACGCAAACACTCGGGTCATGGCCCTACGCCAGCTCCTATCGCTGCACGCAGCAGCCAACTCAGGCCATGTCCATAGCCACACACCCGGGATGTGTGGGGACTCGGAACGCGCCCGCCTCGGGCGCAAGCGGAGACCGTGGGAACGCGCGGCGCCCGCTTAATAACCCCCTCCCCGAGGCCTCCCATGCGCCCTTCCTTCTTCCTTCCTTCCTTCCCTTCTTTTCCTTCCTCCTTTTTCTTCCTTTCTCCTATCCATCCTTCCACCCTCATTTCTGCTCCGCGGCCTACGGGCGCCCACGTTCCCCTCTATTCGTCCTCTCCATCCCTATGCGCTCAGACCCTGGCTCTGAGGCCGCGGCTCTCGCCCACTGAAACCAGGGCGCGCAAGAGGGGGAGCGCCAGGGACCCCCTCACTCCAGGCCTCCAACAGGGCGGAGCCTCTGCACACCAGGGTCCCTCGGGGGCGGGTCCGGGTCGCGCCCGAGGTCACCGCGAGAGTACTACCCCCCATCCTCGGCCGGGTGCCTCGAACTGCCACCACCCCGAGGTCACCATCCGGGACGTGGCGCCCCGCCCTCTCCCGGGCGCGCCAAGGACGGGCCCCTCCCGGAGGCGGCACCTGAAGTCGCTGTAGGGGTGGATGATCCAGGCCCCCGCCGACTTCACGCGTTCCTGCTCGCGCTCTACGGCCTTCTGGCTGCCGAACATCCGCAGGGAGAACTTGTTGACGCCGGGCTGCAGGAGCGCCCCGAATTGGCGCTGCAGGAAGCTAGCCTGGCTGCCGCGCGGCTCACCCGCCGGGCCCGCCTCCTCGCTGCCCGCCTCCTCGGCCGCCGCGGGCCCCGAGGCCGCCCCGCGGCATGAGAACGAAACCTTGGGCCCGCGCGCGGGGCCCTCGGGGCTGCACTGCGGCTCCCCGCGCCCGCACTCGCCATTCGCGCCGCCCTTGGCCGCGCCAGGGGTGCAGGAGCTGTCGCGGCTGCAGAGCCGGGCGCGCGGGCCGGGCTCGTCCGCCGACTCCGGGTGCGAGGGGGTCGTGGGGTTCGGGGGTGGCGCGGGTGGTGGCTGAGGCTGAGGGGGCGCGGGCGGCGGCGGCGGTGGCGGCGGCCCCGGCGCTGGGGTCGCGCCCGGACTATCGCCGGGCCGCCCGCCGCCCCCGCGCGCATCCATGGCGAGGCGGCGCTGGGCAGTGCGGAGCGGAGCGGCCGCCGCCGCCGCCGGCCGAGCCCGAGGGAGGGCGGAGCCGGGGGTGGAGCCTCTGCTCGCGGGGGAGGGGCGGGGGCGGGAGCCCCGCCTCCACCTGAGCCACCCCCACCCCACACAGGGATGGATGGGGAAACTGAGGCTCCAGCCAGCAGGCAGGCTCAAGGTCAGTCAGCCCCTCGAGACCTTGGAGATGCGCTCAGGCTTGGTTCCCCAGGGGAAACTGAGGCCAAGGACGAACCCAAGGTCACAGCAAAGCAGCCGGCGGGCCCCTGCTTTGGCGCACGATGCAGACCATGCCCTGGTCTGCTCTGTGGTTCCTCCGCGGTCTCGAGGACACCGCGGGAGGGGGAACCGCCGACGTTCACCCCGCGGGTGCCAACCCCTTTCCCGGTTCAAGGTGGCAGATTCCATAATAAATTCCGAAGGCCACCATATCTCTGTCTCTTTCACTGCCTTCAAGGCAGAAACCTACGAATATTTGTGGAGAGGGCTGAGATCATTCTGGGTTCTTATCTCAGCCCATCTCCAAGTCCCGCTTGTGGGGAAACTGAGGCACGGTCAGGCAACAAAAACAGTAGATAGAACCTCCTGTGGCTTCTGGCGACTTCAACCTCCAAAGGTGCCTTTCAACATAGTGAGGATCCCAGGTTTGGTAGTCCTTAGAGGTCTCCAGGAGCCCCTGGTGCAACTTCTGCCCCTGTACACACACCCGCCCCCTACCCCCTTGCCCCTTTGACTCCAGCATCAGTGGCATTCCACACTTCACCCCAGTTCCTGGGAGACATTGGCTCCTGGAGGTCCTAAGGCTGTGGCCTAAGGTTATGTGGTGAGACTGGAGCCAGGTGACATTAGCTCTGCCTCTAGATGCCAACTCTTCTTCACCAAAGAGTGGAGAGGACTTTATGGAAGGCAGTTAGGGGGAAGGGAGGTAATACAGGGGAAGGATAGCTGGGAACTGGTGGGAAGACAATTCTCATGCAGGGGACTCTTGGGACGTTCTTCTGTCCCTTCTGGGCATCCTTAGATGTTCCTGACACACAGAACACATGCGCCCTTATTCCCTTGGACTAACCTAAGTCACCCTTAAATCCTTCTGACTCTCCTGGTTGCTCCTGGATCCCCTGTAGACCCCTTTAGATCTTCCGGGCCCCTCTTAACTTCTCTTGGACTCTTCTGGCCCTTTATGGGTCATCAAGGTCCCTACCGCCTTCACAGTTTCTGGCCTGACCGTATATTGAATTAGCTATACCAAATTGGTTAGTGTCACAAGAATGGGCTCTGACTCCTGCCTGCTTACAGATGTCCCCTGGAGTCGGACGTGCCATGCCAGCTGCGCGTCCTTGTCTGACACAGATGGGCTGCCCCGACCCTGGGGAACTCCGGAGCTGCCCCTGGCACCCCCCTGGCCTCCGCTTTTGAACATCGCAGTTGACAGTGCCAGACTGTGCTCTGCCCCAGGGCACATGCCTGTTCCAGATGAAGGGGGATCTTTTATGTTCACCCCGGGAGGATGTCAGCTGGGCAGGTCGCCAGAGCCCCAGGACTTGTAGTTGAGTGCAGAGGAGAAGGAGGCAGCATGGCGACTGGCTGTCAGAGGACCGCCATGCCAGGAGACCTCTCTGCCAGTCCAGGGGTCACAAAGGATGCTAGAACACAGAGATCTTGACCGGTGTCTGCAGCTGGGGATCTTGTGGTGCTACTGTGAGCCAGGTGTTTTCCAGGACTATAAACTCCGTGGCTGCCTGGTCCCCCTATGCCCATGCCGATGCCTGCCCCAGAGTTTGTTGTTTTTGGTATTCAGTTAAGTATCAACAGTAGCTCAGGGCTGCTGTCTCGGATGTGTGTGTGTGTGTGTGTGTGTGCGCGTGCGCGCGTGTGCAGAAGCCAGAGGTCAGTCTTGGGTATCATCCCGCAGAAGCTGTTCTTTTTTTTTTTTTTTTTTTTTGAAGCTGTTCTTATTTACCTATTTAGCTACTTTTTTTTGTCTTTTAGATGTATTTATCTCTTTCTTTTTCTTTTTTTTGAAACAGTTCTGCAACTTTGACATTCATCAGGCTAGATTCCACCCACATTGACCATCTGTAGATTTTTGAATGTGGTCACAGGCACATACATTACGAATGTGTTGAGGTAGAGATCCGCCTGCCTCTGCCTCCCAAGTGCTGGGATTAAAAGTGTGAGCCACCACCGCATGCTTCTTCTTCTTCTTCTTTTCTTCTTCTTCGTTGTTGTTTCTTAGTTTTTTGAGACAGGGTTTCTCTGTGTAGCCCTGGCTGTTCTGGAACTCACTCTGTAGACCAGGCTGGCCTCGAACTCAGAAATCTGCCTGCCTCTGCCTCCCAGGTGCTGGGATTACAGGCGTGCGCCACCGTCGCCCGGCAGGAGCAAGCTTCTTGAAGCCCACTCTGCGGATGCGCTTGTGAGTGTGGATAGTGTGTTCTGGGGCCACCGCCTCACTGATGGCAGCGGGGCCCCTCTCCCCACCCTTCTTTGTGGGAGCTATTCTGCCAGACCCAAGTTCGAACAAACCAGACGGGGTGTTGGCTTCCCCTGGAGCTGGATTATTTGGAGCTATGGATGATTGTTTGACACCATGTGGATTCTGGGAACGGAGCCCATGTCCCCTGCAGGAGCCATCAGTGCTCTTAAACCGCCAAGCCCTCTCCTCCCCAGTTTCAAGCCCAGCCTTTGGGAGGCGGAGACGAGTAGATCTCAAGTCTGAGGCCAGCCTGATCCTCACAGTGAATTGCAGACTAGTGCTACTTGATGAGACCCTGACAGTCAGTTAATCAACGGCTGAGTGTGGTTGTGCACACCTTTCAGCTCCATCGCCCCCCCACCCCCAGATACACAACCTCATCATGACCTTTGGAAAAACAAGCCAACAAGCCAATAACCCTAGGGATCAAATCATTTGCTCAAGGGTCTCCTTCAGACTCTTCCCTGACCTCCCTCTCCCCGCCTCCCAACACTAACCAGTCATTTCCTATTCAAGATTCTGGGGTATTTTGAATGGAGTCAGAACCAGCCCAGGTCAGGGAAGGGATAGATCAGTCGGGGAAGCTGTCCCAGCAGCAGTCAGCAAGCCAAAGTCGGACTCCGTGGCTGGCAGGAGCTGTGCTGTGGGTTTCCTGGTCTGTAGGAAGAGTTTCTCAGGTTCTGACCTACACAACCGGGTGTCCTCTGCACATCTCCCTGGGGTCTCGATTTCTGTGGCACATGCACATCCAGGGAGGGTGGCTGTATTTTTAGTCTTTTGGAGACGACGGCTCATATGACATAGGCTGTAGAAGTATGTGTTGAGGGTGACCTTGAACTGATCCTTCTAAATCCATTTTGCAGAGTGCCAACAGGTGTGTAGCACCTCACCAGACCATCGTTACGCAAGGTTTGCCAAGGTGCTTCTCCCCCAGGCCCTGATTCTGGTGTGGAGAAGCTGGCTCATGGTGAGCCCCCATCTGTGATAGATTTCACAGCGATGGCCTTTTCAAACCTCAGCGCTATCTCCTTTCTGGCCCTCCTGCCCACTTGCACTCCGCCTTATGCACTAGGACTGCACAGCAGGTGGACCGAGGGCTGGAGAGGGTCTGACAGGCATCTGCTTGGAGCAGAAGGGACTAGAGGGTCGCTGAGTCCATGTGGAGTCCTGCCCCATCAATGAGTCTTTGTTTTACAAAGGCCCGGGCCTTTGTCTCTTCCTGTCAGCTGGGGGCTGGATCTCAAAAGGCCCCGTGGTTTCCAGACACTATTTCCAGGCTGTTCTGACAAGAGTTGATCCTGCACCCATCTCAGCTTATGAACTGAGAAGCCTGTGGGGACACGGGCGAGCGTTTGCTTCTGTGCCGTTTTGGGCTGAGGGGCACACGGCCGGCATTTGTGTTTTGGTTGTACGGACAGGACAGCCTGAACGATGTTATGTCCCTTTGCTTCTCAGAGGGGACTTTTGCTCTGGAGGTGAGCCCTAAATAGAACCACTTTCTAAACCCCTCACTGTGTTTCTAAACCCCTCTCCTGGATGTTAAGACCTACAGGCTTAAAGCCACAATGGCCACCTTGAGACCCCAGGGGAAGGACGTGAGGACCTGCAGTTGTGTTTGTGTCCTTATTTGCTGGACAGACCCTTTACACCATAGATGGCCAGTGCTGAAGTGGATGCCTTAGACGTCACTCTATACAGGCCCAGGCGGACATTTGTGAAGTTAGGGCTGACTCTGAGCCTTAAGCAGGTTCTCCTAAGAGTGTCACAAGGTGAGGTGCCAGGCACATGCAATTACATGTGTACTAAAGATAAGCCAGCCATCGGGCCGGGGCCAGGGCACAGGTTTCCTCAGTGGACCAAAGCGCAGCACCCTCTAGTGGTTGGAAGGTCTAAAGCAGACGGCCTGCTCTGGACCCTACTTTACTTCAGTGGTCCTCAGAAAGGCCTGCCAGTCCTCCAGAGACCTTCCCTCCCCTAAGCACCAGCACCCTGGGACTCAGCTGCCTTCAGGGCCCCACCCCTCCGGAGCCAGGCTATACAATAACACCTGCCACAAACAGCTCTCCTCACCCCTGCCCAAAACTTTAGTTAAAACCTGCCAGCAAGTCCCTTCACACTGTCCACCTCCCACAACCAAGCACATAGATGGGCGCCCACGAGCCGGCCGGACCGGGACCAGGCCTGCAGAGGACAGCAGTGGTGCTCAATGTTCTTATGAAGACAGCTTTTTTTTTTTTTTTTTGGTGGGGGGGACTGACACCCATGAAGACGTGAGCTGTATCTGCAGTTCAACTTGTAAGTCAGGACCCCCGGGGAGGTGCTGTTGAACAAACTTTTTTTTTTTGGCTTTTCGAGACAGGGTTTCTCTGTGTAGCCCTGGCTGTCCTAGAACTGGTAGACCAGACTGGCCTCAAACTCAGAAATCTGCCTGCCTCTGCCTCCCAAGTGCTGGGACTAAAGGTGTGCACCACCACTGCCTGGCAAGCTTTTCTTTTTAAAAAGATATATATATATATATATATATATATATAGAGAGAGAGAGAGAGAGAGAGAGAGAATGTAGTAACTGTCTTCAGACACACTAGAAGGTGGTGTCAGACCTCATTACAGATGGTTGTGAGCCACCATGTGGGTGGTGGGAACAGAACTCAGGGCCTCTGGAAGAACAGGCAGTGCTCTTCACCACTGAGGCGTCTCCAGCTCTGAACAAGCTTTTCAAAGGGGTCACATCAGACAGCTTTTTGTTGTTTTTTGATTTGGTTTTTTGAGACAGGGTTTCTCTGTGTAGCCCTGGCTGCCCTGGAACTCACTCTGTAGACCAGGCTGGCCTGGAACTCAGAAATCCGCCTGCCTCTGCCTCCCTGAGTGCTGGGATTCTGCCCGGCCACATCAGATACCTTATACCCCAGCATCAGGAAGGCCGAGAGCCACTGGTGTAGGGACCACACATTGCTGTCTGTGCCAAGCCCTGCTGATCAACAACCCCTCCTGTAAGTGACCACAACACTCATTCTCCCTCTACGATGGAGTCCTGGAGTCTAAAGCAGTGACATACACATGGTGGGGTAGGTCTTTATTTGGGGGGGTCCCAGCAGGCCCAGCCCCCTCCAACAGTAAGTCAGAGCGTGCCCCGGCCTTTCCCTCGTGACCAAGAACAAGGCCCCATTCCCCCACTGACAGGGCTGTAGTGACACATTTCAGAAGGGAAGGAAAAATAAAAACATAACCCCTAAGGAATGGATTGTCTGCATAGAAACCTCATTTAGTTTAAACTAGAATCGGGGGCCGCCAGTGGCTTCCTTCTTCCCGTCGGCTCTCGGTAAGGTAAGGCCCTGTCCTCACTTGGGTCGGGATGGGTCGGGTTGGGTGGGCTCAGGTCGGGACAGGGTGGGTCACAGGAGTGGGGTCAGGCGCCCCGGCACCTCCCCTCCCCCGCCTGCCCCACCACTCAGGTGGCGTTCCTCTGGCGCACGCTCTTGTCCTTGTCGTTCACATGAGTTCCGCTGCCCTTCCTGAGGACACAAGCATGGGCTCATCACCCTGACAGGCACAGGTGCCTCGACCCACCGACATTCCAACAGCAGCCACCCACTGAGGCCTGGAGCCTCCCCCACCTCTACAGAACACACAGCTAGCTCCCCAGAGCCCACAGCGGCTGGACTTACAGCGGGGCGGCGCCAGGGTCATCCTCTGCAATCAGGAGCAGCCACATGAAAGAGAGAGGACTGTGTCAGCGCTTGTGTGAACCGTGCCCCACACTGCCTCCCTCATGGTGGTGTGCACTGCGTGGTCGGCACACCCACCCCAGGCTCGCCATGCAGCTGCAGCTGGAGGCCCCCACAGCCCCAAGCCCTCACGGCAGCTGCCTGAGCTACAGGGGCAGCTCCCCAGAGGACAGCAGCTTATGGCCAAGTGACGGAGGAAGGAAGGGGGAGAGCTAGGAGCAGACCTCACTCTTCCAGGCCGACGCTGAAGGCGCCCCTCCCACTCACCCAGACCCAGGGCTGCTCACCGTCCAGGGTCTGGTCCGGCTTCCGCCTCTTCTCATAGATAAAGATGATGGTAACCAAAACCAGGACCTCAGCCACGATGCCCAGGAAGGGCCAGAGGGCTGCCAGCCGGCTCCGTACACGCAGTGAGATGGTCTCCCGGGTACTGCCCTGGGAGTTGGTGGCGTTGCACACGTAGGTGCCAGGGTCGACGTTCATGTCCAGGTTGCTGATGGTCAGCTCCGTGCTCTCTGGCGTGGATATCACGATGTACTTGCTGTTGGCTTCAGTGCCGTTGGTGATGATCTGGGAAGAGGGGCTGATCTGTCACGCCAGAGCCTGCCCTCCTGTCCCAGGAGCCCACAGCACTGTCCACTCCTGTCCCAGATGCCCACACCAAAGCAGCCCTCTTGTGTCCCCTCTGATGCTCTCTCTCATCCCTGCCCCTTCGGCCACCCTCCCGTGTCCAGAGCCCCATGTTCCCACCGCCCTGGCCCTGGCCCAGTCTCCACATCCTTGGCCCCACGGTTCTCACCTGGTCTCCAGCGTCAGAGGACTTAAACCAGTACCACCCATCGACAGGGGGGTGAGACCCGTCGGACTTGCAGACCAGTTTCACTAACTCTCCCTCACTGGAATGCTCGGATTTCTTTCCAACCTTGATCCTGGGAGGCCCTGTGAGGAGAAGAAGCCTGATGCCCAAGCGTAGACTGCCCTCAGCCCCAACCCCAGGCCCTGACCCTCGCCACAGCCACCTCTTCCCCCTGCACACCCCCAAGGTTACCCTCCACATTGATGTCGCCTCTGCCCACAGGCTCGGGAAGGAAGATGCAGGAGTACTCCCCAGAGCGGTCATCTACGTCCACCCTGCAGGGACAGAGGGCTGAGGTAAGGAGCTTGCCAGGCACGGCGTGAGGCCGTCTGCTCTTCACCCGGGCTCTCTGTGCAGACCCGCTCTCCTGCAATACAGGCCGGCCACGCAGCCAGTCCAGAGCTGTGTGGAGTCTGGCACAGCGACACGTCAGGACGGAGGCCGTCTCCCACGGGCTGCACTGTGCACAGATGGCGTCATGACAGTCCCGAGCGCCATGGACTCACATGTACTGCATCTGCAGGTCGGGCAGCGTGTCCTCCTGCAGCACCTTGCCCCCTCTCATCCAGCGGTGGCCAACGATGGCAACGCCACTGCTGTTCAAAGAGCACGTGAGCTGTGTCTTGGAGCCGACTTCCTGGACAGAGGTCAGGATGGTGCCCGCTGCAGCCACAGGAGAGAGAGTCAGCTCAGCGGAGCAGCCCCACACCCCAGGAGGGCCACCTCTGCAATCACAGTGGCCGACAGTCTACAACCCCAGACTTCTAAGGCAAGCCGATGTCCCACTAGAAGTCCACTTCCAAGGTGACAGCCAGCTGCCCAAGCCCCGCCTGCTGCTCTTACAGCTTCGTGGTTCCGGGGCAGCATCCCCAGCTCCCACAAAACAAAACCACGTGGATGTCTCAAGTTCCCTTCACTGACATTTGACTGCCACGCAGAACTGGAAACTTAACCCCCCAGGAGGCTCTGAAGAGTCTGGCTGGAATTTTCAGGTTTGCAGGAGACAGTCAGAGCGAACGCTTGGGCAGCAGACCCCACCCCTACCAGACAAACACACAGGGGAGGTCATGAGCCGGGAGAGCAGGTGCACAGAGCAGAACGGGATGGGAGGTTGGGGCCAGCAGACTGAGGGCTTGGGGTGCGAGCCAAGGAACCACCTGGAAGAAGGCATGGCCGACGAGTGTCCCCAGTGAGCCTGGATGAGTGGTAGGGAGGGCAGAGCAGCATCTGGTTCTACTAAGTGGGAGCCAGGATTGGGTGGCACAAGAGGTAAACAGAGGCGGGTGCCTGGCCACTCACGTTCAAGGACCACCACGCTCGCCTGGGCACGGACCCACTTGACCCTGGGTGGCCGGGTCAGGTGGTTGCGGTCAGGGTCACTGCTGGCCCGGCACTCGTAAGTGCCTGTGTCCTCTGCGGCGAGCCCATCAACAGACAGCGAGCTGGCTGCATGCTGGCGGTAGGTGGCATGGATGTGGACACGGTCCAGCCGGGCGCCATCCCAGAGCTGGGAGCAGCTGTCGTTTGGACCGTTCCCCTCAAACCACCACTGGATCTCGGGGACGGGGCTGCCCACAGCCTCACAGTGCAGGACCACGCTGCCCCCCGCCCACCGCTCCTGCGACAGTGGTGCCTTAAGGAAGCCAGCTATGGGAAAGGGTTAGTAACTGTTACAAAGGAGAAACAGGCAGAAAGGACAACCACAGGGCCCACCACAGGGGCTGATATAACACAACGAACTCCATTTCTTTTTTGTTCGCAGGGCGCATGAATCTGGGTAGAAGTGGGGACCACCCAGCCTAGAATCCCAGTTCACCCCATGACCTATGCGGTGACAGGCCTGTGGGCAACTAACGTACACACACTAAACATAATTACAAACAAAAACACAGAAGGAGCCAGGTGTCGTGGCCCGCCTCTAATTCCACCACTCAGGAGGTCTATGCAGGATTACCAGGAGTTCCAGGCCAGAAGGGTTTAAAGTTGTGTCCAAAACAAAGAGTTAAGATAGGGCCTCTCAAACCCGGGCATGGTGGCGCACGCCTTTAATGCCAGCACTTGGGAGGCAGAGGCAGGCAGATTTCTGAGTTCGAGGCCAGCCTGGTCTACAGAGTGAGTTCCAGGACAGCCAGGGCTACACAGAGAAACCCTGTCTCAAAACACGTGCCAGGCCAGTAGGACCAACTAGATGACCCATGATCTAGTCTCAGGAATGCAAGGTGCCCTGTGGTCCCTTGGTGTCTGTCACCGACCTTCCCACACAGCCTAGCTAGCACTGCTTAGGGTGACCACTAACTGTGATCCCAACCTCAGGGCCCCATGGCCCACAGCCTGCAGCCTGTTCCCTCAGTCTAAAAACAGCTCCCTCCTTCCCGCCTGCTATCAGCCACGCACCACAGGGCAGCTACACCCAGTCTCCTGCTACCCAGTGCTGTTGGCTTGTTACCCCTCCCACCGGCATTCAGAAGAGAGGAATTAGGGTTAAATCAGATCTGGGTAAGCACCGGGCGACACCCTGCAGTGAGTGTCTGAGCAGGCTCTATGACATTCTTAGATCAGCCTGAAGAGACCCTAGGATCAAATTCCAGCCTCAGGCAACCAGGAAACCTTAAGTGCAGGTGCCACAGGGTAGCCCTCTGAGCAGATGCCCCTCCCTGCCACTGCACTGTGGAAAACACATCACAGGTTGACCTGGGCCCTGCCCAGGCTGTAGGCTGTGGGTCTGTTCTCAGGAAAGGCTAGGACCTGCCCGTAAGCTACACTTTGTGCTTGGCCGCTGGGCACTGCAAAGGTCTGCTTATCCCCAGGCAGAAAGCCTCTGGGCCTGTGCCCAGCCAGGCTCCTTACCCAGGACCAAATAAATCAGCCGCATCCATCTTGCCCGGGGATAGCTATCTGCACCCAAGAGTCAGCCTCATGAGCACCTCAAGATGTTCTGATAGTGAGGAAGAGGGCCTGGAAAAAGTGGGTCAGGATTCACCCCGGCCACGGCTGCCAGGCACAGCCCCTCCTGTACCCACTGCTCATGGGGGCAGCAGTCATGTGGCCTGCTTCTCCTGCAGTGGAGCGCCGGTTCTGCCCTTTGCCTGCTGTCTGGAGCAGACAGGAGAGCAGGCCATGTGTTCTGGGCCCACACAAGGCCTTTCCATGTTCAACCTTGCCATGACCTTCAATCCCTGTCTTCCCTACCTGGGCCTCAGTTGCCCTTTTGAGCCTCCATCAGGCAAGAACCTAAGACCAGAGTGGGCCAGACTCCAGGGTGGGAGCAGGCGGAGTATGCTGAGCCCTGGCCACCAGAAATCCCAGCAAGAATGATAATCCACAGGTCCAGCGCCATTCCCAGGGGAGTCCCAGATCAGATGAGCACCACAGAGCCTCAAGCCCTGGCTCCAGCCCAGAGAGGACCCCCTTCTCCTTCCTTTGCTAGGGGCAAGGACCAGTGGCCATTGCCAGGGATGACTGACACAGCCCCTGTGCACTAGGGAGAACCTGCGAGCTCACCCCAGGAGGCAGGGACAGCTGGGGTCAGCTGATTGGGACGCCTCCAAACCTCAGGACAGGATCTGTGACTTAGGAACCCCTCATGCAACCTCCACATGTGACCCCAGGGCTACGGCTCCCCCTCCCCCCCCCCCCCGCTCCAAGCCTAGCATACACCACCCCCAAGCACTTCTGTACCCCAGGAACCCACAGGGTCACCTCTCATCCCCTTCCCAATCCACATAATTGAAGACCTGAGGACATTACTAACAGACAATGCTACACGCCCCCACCCCCGCACGTTCATCTTCTTTCAGATCCCCCAAGCAGCGCTGTTCTCCTTCACTGAGGCTGCCTCTCAGTCCTTCCTCCATCATCCTCACAGCACTGAATGTCAAGGAACTCCTCCAAATTCCTAGTCACCTCATTTCCACCCACATGCCCAAACTTGTGGACCTCTTCCCGGGCGCTTCAGTATCCCAAACCTTCTGAATCATCTCCCTGCACGGTCCCCCACGTAGGGACACCCTGACATGGTAGCTCCGCCCCCTGAAGCCCCCCTGGTAGCCCCAAACCTTGGAGAGAGCCCTTGCAAGAAAGGGGTTCACATCCTCCCCCTCCCCAGGTCGTAACCCTAAAGTGACAGACCTCTCTAACTCCATGCCCTCCTAAATTAGGGACTGTGACTCCCACTCTGTCCCCCAAGTGGGCACACCAAGATTGAAGTTCCTTCTACCTCCAGGTCTTCCAAATTTGGGATCTCCCCAAGGTGGCAGCTTCCTCAGCCCCCAGATCTCTCCAAACCTGGAGGACGCCACCTGCAACACTGCCGTCCCCCACCCCAGGTCCCACAAACCTCTCCCAGATGTCCCTCCTGCCCATGAGTACTTTGCAGACCTGTCTCTCAGATGGGGAACCCTCACGTGGTGAGGTCTCTTATCTTAGGCTCCCAGGCCCCAACTCAATCTCCAGGGTTACGTCCCAGCCCGGTTACCCGGGTGGAGACACCAAGGTGGTCAAGATAGGAGCTCTACAACCACCGACGCCCCGACTCAACCTTGGAGATGTTGCCCCAGAGCCTGTCTTCCAACCTCAGGGTCCCCTCCTCCCACACCTTCCCCAACTCCCCAAACCTAGGCCAATTATAATCATTGTTGTATCCCCAAGCCTCCAGGGTCACCTCCCAGCCCTGTTCCGAGCTGGGACAGTTAAGGAAGCGGCTCCCTCCATCCCTTGCTGTCTAAAATCTGGGGCCATTCTAATCGCTTCCGTGCTCCAAATCCTCTAGGATTGATCACCTTCCAGCCCATGTCCAGGTGGGGACCACCGCAAGGTGGCGGCTCCTTCCGCCCCCGTTCCCACAACCTTAGGATGTGTCCCCCAGACTCCTAACCTTCGTCCCTCCAGAGCTTCATCTCTAAGATCAGCCCCTCCACCTCGACCGGGCGTCGAGGTCTAGGGTCCACTCGAGGGTCACCACTGTTACCTCCAGCCCCGAGCCCGAGGAGGGAACCAAGTCCCCGAAATCCGCGGCTCACCTCAGGTCCGCGACCCCAGCCCGGTCCCAGCACCCCACTCTTACCCGCCGCGCAGGCGCCTTGGCCGCTCAGGAGCGTGAAGGCCAGCGCCAGCAGCAGCGCCGCCGCCATGTCGCCTCGTCCAAGAGCTGCCCCGCTGCGGCTCTATAAGAAGGGCGGGGCGCGCGCACGCACGCACGCAGACAGGCGCGCACGTACGCACGCGGCGTCGCAGGGCGGGGCGCCAGGCGCACAGCCAGAGCAAGCACGTACCCGAGACGCGGAGCGGGTGGAGAAGCGTTGGCACGTGACCGTACAGACCACACCCTCGCAGGGGTGGGGCCTGCAGCTGGACTGCCCCTGCGCTCGCGCACGCGCGCTCGCCCTGTCTCCTTTCTCCCCTGTCCCCCTTCTATGTCTCTGTTTCTTTTTGAGACAAGGTTTCTCTGTGTAGCCCTGGCTGTCCTGGAACTCACTCTGTAGACCAGGCTGGCCTCGAACTCAGAGATCCGCCTGCCTCTGCCTCCCAGAGTGCTGGGATTAAAGGCGTGGGCCGCCACCGCCTGGCGCCTTTTTGTTGTTTTAAGCTTATCTTGTAGCATGGACATTTTATCCCAATTTTCGGGTTTTGCTTGTTTGAGAAAGGTGCTCACTGGGTAGACTTGGCTGTCTTCGAGTTTACTATATAGACATAGCTAGCTTCTGGCCCCTTTGCTGAAATTAAAGCCCTTAATCCCAACATTTGGGAGGCAGAGGCAGGTGGATCTCTGTGAGTTCAAGGAGTTCAAGGCCAGCCTAGTTTATAGAGTGAATTCTGGGACAGCCAGGGCTAGCTGGTGGTGGCACACACCTGTAATCCCAGCACTTGGGAGGCAGAGGCAGGCAGATTTCTGAGTTCGAGGCCAGCCTGGTCTACAGAGTGAGTTCCAGGACAGCCAGGGCTACACAGAGAAACTCTGTCTCGAAAATCCAAATAGATAAATAAAAATAAAAGCAGTGGGAGATGGTAGCGAGCCGGGCTCTGGGAACAGCTTCAGAGGTCAGCAGCTCCTGTGATGGGGTGCACACCATGCCAGGGGTGTGTCCTGTAATGCACGGGAATGACCTGGAAGGACCTGGAAGGACAGAGCCACGGGCAGGGCTGAGCGGCGAGGCCAGGAGCAGGACTCGGTAGTCAGTCGCCATGAGCCTGGTGACCCACTTAGGCTCAGCGGCAGCTGCCTCTCAGAGGCTTCGGGGCCTCAGAACTAACTACCTCAGAATCCTAAGGCCTCCGTGGAGAGGCCTTTCCAGGCTACAGGCTACGTGCAGAAATGAGGGTGAGGGCGGGGGAGCTGCCAGCTGGCGTCAAAGGCCCTTAGGGTCAAAACAAACAAGGCTGGACTGAGTGGAATTCCTAACCCCCTGCATGTTTGGGCCTCTGGGAAATTTCAGGTTGGCCAGGAAACCCTGCCCTGTGTTTGCACACGAAGCCCCGCCCCCTCCCAGGCCTGGCTGTGTAGAGTCTTCCCTGACCCTACGTGGCCCGCAGCCTTCTGAAGTCCTCTGGTCCTACTCCATCTCACCCACCTGACCTCCCGTGACCTGCCGGACCAGCAGATAAAGATGTGGAAGGCCTAGGATGGTGGTGCATACCGATCCTTCTAGAACTTGGCAGCCGGAGGCCAGGAGTTCAGCGTCCTTTGGCAAAGAATCAGTTTGAAGCCCCCCTAGGCTACGGGAGACCCTGTCAAAACCAAACTAAAGCAACAGCACCCAGGAGCGATTCAGCCGTTTGAGATTGCCGACCGCTCTTGCAGAGCAGCCAGCTTATCCCCAGCACCCACAGGACAGCCTACAGACATCTGTGACTCCAGTTCCCCGGGAATCTGATCCCCGCTTCTGCTTCCTCAGACGACACCAGGCACAGCAAGAAAGCGGTGCGCCCACATGCCACAGGCCCAACATCCATACAGGACCATACGCCTTTCTCCACCCTCAGAATGAGACAACTCCAGCCAAATTAAAGTATATAAAGGCAGGTTTATTGGAAAGCCGCTCTCGGGGGCGTTCACTGGTCCCAAAGGACAGAGGCAGCGGGGACGACAGGGAAGAGAAGGAGAGAAAGTGCGGAGAGGAGAGACCAAAATACCACGGGGTTACCCAGCTGGGCTGGAAAGGGCGGGGCGGGGCAGAGAGCGGGGCATGCTAACCAAGCCCAGCACTGCCCTGGGGACACAAGGTGAACCTGGAGGAGGCCTGGTTCGCTTTGGTATGCTAAATATGCACCCAGGCCCTAGTCCAGGCTCTGAAACCCAACCCACATAAAATGAAATTAAATTAGAAAAGAAAATAGCTAGCCTGGTGGCAGTGCACGCCTTTAATCCCAGCAGAGGCAGGCAGATTTCTGTGAGGCCAGCCTACTGCTAATGCTGCAACTGCTGTTGCTGCTACTACTATTACAGAGTGAGTTCCAGGATAGCCAGAGAAACCCTGTATCAAAAAAACAAAAAACAAAAAACAAAACAAACAAAACTTAACAAGGACAAGACAACAACAACAACAACAAAAACATCAAGGAAGAAAAAAAGAAGATAACTAAACACAAATCAACTCATAAATTTGAGCCTCATAATTTTAAAACTTACATTCCTTGTTTAGGGCTTTTCCACACAGTGTTTGCAACACAGATACTGAAATTCAGGATGGTTTGTGATTGATGCTTTGTGTTTTTGTTTTGTTTTGTTTTGTTTTCAAGACAGGGTTTCTCTGTGTAGCCCTGGCTGTCCAGGAACTCACTCTGTAGACCAGGCTGGCCTCAAACTCAGAAATCTGCCTGCCTCTGCCTTCCAAGTACTGGGATTAAAGGTGTGCACTGCCACCACTGGACTAAAATTTGGGGTTTTTACTTTGATTTTTGCTTGTTTGTGTTTCGCTGTGTTGGAGACACAGAATCCGCAGCTTCACAAACACCCTACCAAGGGCGGAGCCCCCCGGACCGGACCCTCCCTGGGGATTCTAGGAAGGCATCCACCACCCCACCACCCCAACCACTCGGTCCCTACCCCTGATTAAGTCTCTGCAAGTGACAAAGTGCAGAATACAAGTAAAGAAGAGGCTGGAATGGCCAGGCCTCGAACCCTGGAGAGCCAGAATCCCTGGCTCTGGAGAGGAAGGGCGGGCCCTGGCGGGCTCCTCCTGTTCAGAGCAGGCTCTGGAACTTTGGCTGCAGATGAGAGCGCACAGCTGGCACTTTTTGTCTGAAGCTTTGTGTGGACTTTTGACTGGCCCCCCTGGAGAGGGCTCTCCTGGGAGCGGATGGGCAGGATCCTACAGAAGAAACACAGCAGCCCAGCCAGCCCACAGGAAGGCGGTTCGCCTGCACGCACGGCCGCGGTAGCTCTCCCGCTCTCCCGCTCTCCCAGGGCCCGCATTCTCTTGCTCTACTGAGATAATAGCTGAAAAATATACGTGTTGTTTGGGCTGGTTTTGTTTTATTTTATTTTTTATTTTTTTAAAGACTTATTTATTATTATATGTAAGGTACACAGTAGCTCTCTTCAGACACACCAGAAGAGGCCGTCAGATCTCATTACGGATGGTTGTGAGCCACCATGTGGTTGCTGGG
Organism: Apodemus sylvaticus; assembly: GCF_947179515.1. Lineage (NCBI taxonomy): Eukaryota > Metazoa > Chordata > Mammalia > Rodentia > Muridae > Apodemus > Apodemus sylvaticus. Next base: position 2,193,584 of record NC_067491.1, read on the forward strand.
ATTTGAACTCAGGACCTTCGGAAGAGCAGTTGGTGCTCTTACCTGCTGAGCCATCTCACCAGGTCTTTATTTATTTTCATCATTATTATATTTTTGAAACTAGGTTCTTTGTGTCATCCTGGCTATCCTGGAACTCACTCTGTAGACCAGGCTGGCCTTGAACTCAGCGATGCACCTGCCACTCTGCCTCCTGAGCTACAGTGGTACCTAGATATAATAAATAAATCAGCCGGGCGGTGGTGGCGCACGCCTTTAATCCCAGCACTCTGGGAGGCAGAGGCAGGCGGATTTCTGAGTTCGAGGCCAGCCTGGTCTACAGAGTGAGTTCCAGGACAGCCAGGGCTACACAGAGAAACCCTGTCTCGAAAAAAACAAATCCAAAAACAAAACAAAAAATTATTTATATGAGTGTGTATATCCATGTATAAATGAGTTCTATTTAATTTTATGTGTGTGTTTGCCTACATATCTGTGTGCCCCATGTGAGTGAGTTCCCATGGAGGCCAGAAGAGGGCGCTGGATCCCCTGGAACTGCAGTTACTGAGGGCTGTGAGCCACCTCTCTACCCCTCTTTTCTTTTTTCTTCTTTTCTTTTCCTTTGGCTCGGGTTTCTTTCTGTCTTCATGCTGGCCTAAACTCAGGGTCCTCCCATCTCACCCTCTCAGATGCAGGTCGAGCACGCTGCGGTTTGAAGGAGCTGTCCCGGCAATCTCAATCTCCGGTAGGTGAGTGCTTGGTCCTTGGTGGGTGGGTCTGGTTTGAGAGGTTTAAGAGGCGTGACCTTACTGGTGGAGGTATGTCACCATGGGTGGGTGTGGAGGGAGATTCAGCTCACTCTCCCAGCTTTGTGACCTCTCAGCTGACCTCCCAGACCTCTCTCCTGGCTACGCTTGGCACCTGTTGCCATGGTAACCCACCATGATGGACTCTAACCCTCTGAAACTGCAAGCTCAAATAAACAGTTTTCCCCTTAAGCTGACTTGGTCTTGGTGTTTTACCACAGCAACAGAAAAGCAGCCGCCACAGCCCGCCTGCACACCATGCCCACGGTGTACGGGTTCTGAATCCTGAGGGCCAGGCCTCCTGTGTCCTGTGCTTGCAGTTCACTGTTCAGTGCCCGAGGCTCCAGGGCATCACGAGCTGTCCCATGGCCGTCTGCCACTTGGCTCCCCGCAGTGAGCTGTTTCTCGAGCCCTGTCCTTCCTCCCAGGCCCTGGCCCAGCCTCCTCAGGCGCTCAGCCTGCGGTACATAGGGATCGGCAGCCGAGGGACCAATCAGGGCTGTCCTGGGGAGAAACACGGGGTGCGGGTACATGTCTGCCATCCTGACACTCAGGAAGTTGAAGCAGGGGAATTACTGCCACTGTAAGCTCAAGGACAGACTAGGCAATGAGAGAGAAAGAGAGAGACAGACAGACAGACAGTGACAGACAGAGACAGAGAGACAGAGAGGAGAGAAAAACCCCCATGGGCTCTGCATTGCCAGTTGGAGCAAGAACTCCGGACTCCATATTGCTGCTTATCTGCCAAGGTAGGCCCTGTGTGGCTCCTCCGTGGTAGGCCTTTGGACTCCTGCTCCTCATGGGATGGGTGGGGCTGCTTCTAGACGGAAGCGACAACTGAAGAGGCTTAGACAGCAGCAGTAAAACAACTTGCCTGCCTCACAGGCCGGGCACCTCTGATCTGTATCCAGTTGGAGCCGCCCCAGAACCCTGGTGGGGGACTGCGAGCTGAGAGGAAGTCCAGCCGGCCTTGTGTGCTCGGCCCTGTGGCTGAGGCCCAGCTGGACACTTCCTTCTGCACGTTAGGCGTTTACCAATCTTGCTAGAAACACTCAGAGAGAGAGGCTACCACACCTCTCTCTAAGCTGAGAAGGGACCATGGATGAGTGTTTCAGGGTTTACCGATAAACCTCAACTATTTGTTTGTTTGTTTGTTTGTTTTTATTTTTTTTAAACTAGGTCTCTCTGTGTAGCCATGGCTGTCCTGGGACTTGCTCTGTAGACCAGGCTGGCCCCAAACTCACAGAGTTCTGTCTGCCTCCACCTCCCGACCAGAGAATTAAAGGGAGTGTGCCACCACCTTCTGGCTCAGCCTCAAGGAATATAGTGTCTGTTGCACAGACTTAAGGATTTAAGCTCAATTCTGCAGAGAGAGCCTGTACTGGAGTCAAGGGTTTGAACCGGGGCAGGGACTAGGGGGCTGGTGGGGCAGGGGAGACGGGCAGACCCCTGGGAGTCGCCAGATAGTTGGGCTAGCTAATTCAGTGAGTTCCGGGTCCTAGTAAGAGACCCTGTCTCAAAAAACCCAGCTGAATCTGATGGCGTGGGCCTTTAACCCCAGCACTCAGGAGGCAGAGGCAGTCTGAGGCCAGCCTGGTCTACAGAGTGAGTTCCAGGACAGCCAGGGCTACACAGAGAAACCCTGTCTTGGAACAAACAAACAAAAGCAGAACAAGAAAATTAAAACGACTTTCCATGATGCCCAAGGTTAACTCGCACATACAACCTGGGTGTTGGGGACTGTTTGTGAAGGCCCAGAGGGGAAGAGCTCAAAAGTCACCATGTCACCGAAGGTGAAGGGAGGCTCACTTAGTGACTCACTCACGCTTCCAATGCCCTCCCTCTGAAGGTGGGAGAACAAAAGCTTCTGAGGCCAGCCTGGGCTAGAGAGAGACTTCATTTCAAAAAGGAAAAAGAATGGAGTGTGGTGGCGCACGCCTGTAGTCCCAGTACTGGGGAGGCAGAGGCAGGCGAATTTCTGTGAGTTTTAGGCCAGCCTGGTCTATATAGAGGAGTTACAGGACGTCCAGGGATTCAGAGACCCTGTCTCAAAAAAAAAAAAAAAATCAAAGAAGAATAAGAAAACAAAATAAGAAGAAAAATAAATGAAAAGAGAAAGGGCTAGCCTGGGACTCGCTTGGTAGGAGTGCTAGCCTATCCTGGGCTTCCATATATGCCTGTGATGCAAAAGCATGTGATATATGCCTGTCACTGGGGAAGGGGAGGCAGGGTGATAGGCTCAAGTAGTCCAGGCTAGCCTCCCTTCTGTAAGTAGTAGAGGATGGCCTTGAACTTCTGAATCTTATGCCTCCACTCCCTCTTTTAAGATTTATTCCTGTTGGGTGGGAGGTTGCCTCAGAGGCTGGCCAAGAAGAAGGTATCTGACCCCCTTGAACCCAAGTCACAAGTGGTCCTGAGTTGCCATCTGTCCCCTCCCAGAGCAGCAATATGGAGTCCGGAGTTTCTGCTCCAACTGGCAATGCAGAGCCCATGGGGTTTTTCTCTCATGAGCAGCCTGTCCAGCTCTGAAGCTCAGGCTGGCCTGGAATTCTTGCCCCGCCCACCCGAGCCTCCTGAGGCCTCGGATCCCTCCGTACCCACCGCTCCGGGGCTGTTGCTGGCAGGCACGCCCCTGGACTGTCTATAAAGCCGAGTGAGTTAATCCGCTGACACCTAGAAAGCCAATTTTATGGAACCAGGGCCACCCAGAGTCCAGAAGGTGGGTGAGGCAGGGTGGGATCCGGGTCATGGCTGAGAGCAGGGCTGAGCCAATGCAGAATTCTGGGGCAAAGTGCAGGCTGGAAAACAAGCCATCCGCGGCGTTCAAGCCTCAGTGCTGTAATTCCGCCCTCCGACTTCTGGCCGGCCTTTCCCAGACTTCCTGTTCTCACAAAGCTGTTTTTGTGCAAGAAAGAAGGGTTAGCTCGGTGGAGCATGCCCCCTAGCACGAGGGTCAAGAGGGCTTGTGGGGCGTGCCTGTCACCCCAGCATCGAGGAGGGGGCAGCTGCACACCAGGATTTTTAAGGTCATCCTCAGCTACGTTAGATCCAGGGTGTTTGAGGCTAGCCTGGGCTTCGTGGGACCCTACCTCAAAGGAAGAAAAGAATATTCTGGGAGAAGGCTGTAGAGATAGGTACCCCCACCTGGAGACGGGCCGTCTCGCAGCCCAGGTTGACGTTGAAATGGAGGCAGGCCTACCTCAGCCTCCCAGCAGCAGAGCTGACAGGACTGGGCTGAGCGCCATGTTTTCCAGGCACCCTTGGCACTGACTTCTCTCGTAGACTTGTGATGGCTTCTTTCCTGCCAATGCATCTTCTGTCGAGTTAATTTAGAGCCCAAGGAAACCAGGTAGAGGAGGGAGAGTCTCCCACCTGCCAACATATGTAGGGACCTGGAAGACAACAAGCTCACTGTAGACCTTGACACAAAGGTCATGCAGGGTGAGAGCACACAGCAGGCAGGGGAGTCCAGGGTGGTCTGTGCAGACCAGGGCGGGGATGGGGCTGCATTTGAGGTGGGTGCACAGTGATGGAATGTTCTGGTACCCACTGGAGTGACACTTTAGCTCTTCCTGTTGAGATATTGGTAAAACAGAAGTTGGGGTGTGTGTGTGTACTGTGGGGAGCCTCCCGCCTCGCCTCCTCCCGCCTCCTGTGATAGACATGAGGGTAGCTTGCACCCCCTGCTGGTCACACTGTTGTAATTACTCTTACTTTGCCTCCCAGCAGGCCTGTGTCCAGGGACTCTCCTGACAGCCATCCGGAAGGGTCACTTTCGTCATTATAGAGGGAATGGAGGTTTGCAGAGGCCAGAGGCAGACAGAGGTGGACTCAAGAGATATATCAGGATTTATTGGTTCCCCAGAGGCACACCTAGTCCCTTCCCAGCCCCAGCCGTCGAGAATGGTGTCCCAGATCATCTGGGACATCAGGCCAGAGGCTGGGGTGACCAGCGACCAATGACCTTCCTGATCCAGGTGATGTAGGGAGCTACAGCAGTGGCCACAGGGGGCTTGAAGATGTCGGTGCAGTTTTTGGAGCTAAAAGACAGGATCCCATCCACCTGGCCTTTGCCACACACCAGGGGCCCTCCAGAGTCACCCTGCAAGAGGTAAAGGACACACAAGTCAACCTTTGGGTCTGCAGTTGGGGACAAGGGGCCTGGCAGGTGCTGGAGGGATCTTGTAAGCTCTATCTACACCTGTGCCTTCCTGTCTCTTTCCCTTCTCTCTCCTCTACTTTGTACCCCAGGGCCTTTGCATGGCCCAGATGACTAATCTGTACTGTAGTTTGAACCACAATTCTCTGGCTTCCTGACTTCCCACCTAGACGCCGGTGTTTTACCCTCCCAGGGCCTTAGTCTTCCTGTCTGAGAAATGAGGTGAATGGTAGTCCCACCCTCCTCCACTCTCCGAGGTGTCAGAGGCTGATTCCGGCTACTGCCCAGGCCGGGCCTACAGGTCACCCCTTCCACCTTGCAGGGGCCTTGGCTCTTGGTCCCAGCCTTTAAGCACAGCATGCTGTCCAGGAGGACACCGTTCCAGAAGCGGCTGTTGTTGCACATTCGGGTGTCCAGCACACGCAGATCCAACTCCTGCAGGGCCCTGGCCAGGTGCCCGCCTTGGCTGGTCATACCCCAGCCAGCTGTGCTGCACCGGGTGCCTTCAGCCGGCCTGGATCGGGGCCTTCGTGGCAGAGACAGTGGTTTGACAGTCTTGCTGGGCTGCACCCGCCCGTCCAGCTGCGGGGACGGGGAGACCAGTAAGTGGCCGACAGACGGAAGCCAGGCTCCCGTGGTAGGCCCTCAGCTGCCCCATCCCATCCTGTCCGCACCTTAAGCAGTGCTAGGTCGTTCTCGTATCTGTGGTTGTAGCCAGGGTGTTTAATGGCTTCCCTGATGTAGAAGGTGAGGCCAGGCTCCTGGGGGTCGTGGAGGTTATGCAGACCGAGCACCAGCTTCAGTTTCTGCAGCCTGCAATGCAAAGCTTGCTTGCCCGCAGCTCCCACAGCGCCCACAGCCTGAGAGCCGCCCTTCCCCACGGCCGCAGCCTCCCCAGCCCACTCCTGGCTGCTCCCCTCTTCCCAGTCTGCCTCTCCGAGGAGGAGGAGGAGGAGGAGGAGGAGGAGGAGGAGGAGGAGGAGGAGGAGCAGAGACTTCCTGCTCTGGCTCCCACCCAGTGCCAGATTGGGGGATTTAATCCCTTCCCCTAGCCGCAGCCTCTCTTCTGCGATTAGGCTTGAGGTCACTTGGCTTGAGTTGACTTCCTGCATTCGTCTGAACTACAGAGAAATAACCTCTTTCCACAGGACTCCCGCATCACACTTGCAAGCCACGTGAGAGACCCTCAGGTAAACACCTGGGTGGAGCCCTACCCTGAGCCTCGGCTTCTGAAAGGCGGGAGAGCTAACAATCCTTCTGATTTAAGATAAGCTCTTACTTTGTGGCCTGGAATTGTGCAGGTCAGATAGAGATCTAGGAGCCTCGGTCTCCTGGAGAGCTGGGACTAAGGGCGAATGCTGCCACACCCAAGGGCTGCCTCCTTTGCTCTGGGCTCACCGCTTTCTTTAGAGGATGAGAGAGAGACCTGGATCGGCTATGTCGTGTTTCCTGATGGCAGCTCTGGCCAGGCTGGCTCTGTCTTACTGGCCGGCTGGCTTTCAACACATTACTGGTGTCACAGAAAGGGTCGGAAGGAGGTGTCCTTTCCTGAACCACGTGACCCATCCAACCCGAACACAGCATGGCGAGGATTGGCCTAAGTCCTTCAGCGCCTGAAGCCGCGGCGGGCAGGACTTGCAGAGGGATACTCACGGCTCAGACAGGCAGTGGGCAGCGGTCAGCACCCACTTCCGATTCACAAGGACTCCCCCGCACACGTGGGACTTGGCCTTCTGTAGAGAGGCCATGTATGGGCGGGAGTGCGGGACCGCCTCTCGACCCCCAATGATCTGGGTCTCAAATCTGTTGCCTGCTGAGACAGGAGGGAGAGAGGGTTGTTTGGAGGTGCTGCGTCCCAGTCCCAGTCCTTGGCTGAGCCTGGAAGCCCTGAATCTGGCAGCTCGACTGCCTGACGTCCCAGATCCCACCAGGCCCCAGGGCTCAGACATTATTCAACTGTCGGAGGCCAGGCTCGAACTGTGAGTGAGGAGCTCAAGTGAGGACTCAGGCTAGAGAGCTGGCTGCCCCGGCAGAGACCTGGGCTCACTTCCACCACCCACAGCTATCGGGAACTCACAGCTATGGGAACTCACAGCTATGGGGAACTCACAGCTATCGGGAACTCACAGCTATGGGGAACTCACAGCTATCGGGAACTCACAGCTATCGGGAACTCACAGCTATGGGGAACTCACAGCTATGGGGAACTCACAGCTATGGGAACTCACAGCTATGGGGAACTCACAGCTATGGGGAACTCACAGCTATGGGGAACTCACAGCTATCGGGAACTCACAGCTATGGGGAACTCACAGCTATGGGGAACTCACAGCTATGGGAACTCACAGCTATGGGGAACTCACAGCTATGGGGAACTCACAGCTATGGGGAACTCACAGCTATCGGGAACTCACAGCTATCGGGAACTCACAGCTATGGGGAACTCACAGCTATGGGGAACTCACAGCTATCGGGAACTCACAGCTATGGGGAACTCACAGCTATGGGGAACTCACAGCTATGGGAACTCACAGCTATGGGGAACTCACAGCTATGGGGAACTCACAGCTATGGGGAACTCACAGCTATGGGGAACTCACAGCTATGGGGAACTCACAGCTATGGGGAACTCACAGCTATCGGGAACTCACAGCTATCGGGAACTCACAGCTATCGGGAACTCACAGCTATGGGAACTCACAGCTATGGGAACTCACAGCTATGGGGAACTCACAGCTATGGGGAACTCACAGCTATCGGGAACTCACAGCTATCGGGAACTCACAGCTATCGGGAACTCACAGCTATCGGGAACTCACAGCTATCGGGAACTCCAGCTCCAGAGGACCAGGTGCCTCTTCAGACACTGCACTCACCCTTCCAATACACACACACACACACACACACACACACACACACACACTGATCCACGCTATGCTCGCACACTGGACTATCACAGAGCCACAGACAGGAGTGGGGTTCTGACACTTGGCAGGGCCTTGAGAATATGATGCTCAGGGGGAGAATCAGTCACAAAAAGTCACAGTGTGAAACTCTGACAGGATGTGGATTTGTGGGTGTTGGGGTGTGGGGGTGAGGGTTCCTGGGGGATGTGCCTCAGTCCTTGTGTGGCTTCTGAATTTCAGTGAGTTGTGCATTGTGTGAATTGTTTCTCTGCAAACTTCTTTGAAGGGTTGATCCAGAACACCAGGCTGGCTGGCTCAGTGGGTAGAGCGCTCGCCTATCATACACAAAGCTCTGGGTTCCGGCCCCCCAGCCCCCAACCACAGAATCCAGGTCTAGGGGTGCATACCTCATCTCAGTCCTGGGGAGGTAGAAATAGAATCAGATTAAAAATTTTAAATAAGTTGGGCTTTGATCTCAGTCTGGAGGCAGAGGCAGGCAGATCTGAGAGCAGCCTGTTCTACTGAGAGAGTTCCAGGACAGCCAGGGCTACACAGAGAAAACTGTCTCAAACAGAACAGAACCAACAGAATTTAAAATAAATACTGATAAGAATTTGTGCCCCAACTCAAAAGTCTCCTTGCTGTCCATCACACGTTAGAGACCCCGCCTTGCTCGGAGCCACCGGCCGTCCACAGCCACTGGAGGCGGCTTTAAGGGCCCATCAATACTTCGAAGGGTCTGCTGTCCATCCCAGGGCCTTTACCCATAGAAGAGAGTAGGGTTCTCTGTTCTATATGATTTTTGAAGCTTTATTTTATTTTAGAGACAGGGTTTCTCTATGTAGCTCAATGTAGCTCCAGCTTGCTGTCTGTACACCAGGCTGGCCAAGAATTCAAAAATCTGCCTGCCTCTGCTTCCCCAGTGCTGGGATTAAAGGCATGCACCACCACTGCCCAGCACTTCTGGGAGAAAAAGAAGATAAAAAAAGATGAAGAAACTCAAGCCAAGTCTAAAGAGAAACCGAATGTTCTCCGGGAAAGTGTCGCCTCTGCCACTAGGTGGGGGCCGTTCACACTCTGGCAGGCTGACCTCTGTCTACAGATTGCGGCCACCACCTGCAACTGAATAGCTTTCTTTTCACTACCCAAGGAAGTCTCCCACTCACGAGTGCTTTCTTTTCTTTCCGCTTAAAAGAACAAAACTTTTCTTTTGAGACAATGTCTCAAGTAGCCCAGGCTAGCCAGGAACTAATGTAGCCGAGGAGGACCTTGAACTCCCAGTCCTGTTTCTACCTCCCCAGGTAGGCATGTGCTACTGTGCTTGGTGGAACCCTGGACCTCTCGCATGTTGACAAGAACTTGCTCTGTCCAGGGAGGTGCATGTCCAGCCTCTCTTCATACTTTAAAATCCCATTGTAAAGGCAGGCCTGGGGAGGTTGACAGATTGCTAGGAATTTGAGATCAGTTGTAGCTGCACTGTGCCAGGGTCTCCACACTATTTTTGTGTGTGTGTGGGGCAGGGTTTCTTTGTGTAGCCCTGGTTCTCCTGGAACTCATTTTGTAGATCCGCCTGCCTCTGCCTCCCAAGCACTGGGATTACAGGCGTGCACCACCACTGCCAGGGTCCTCAGGCTTAGGACAAAAAGTGTTGTTTGAGAGACCCGTGGATAGACCATAAGTTGTTTACTTGAAAAGCCAACCTCCTCTCTCCCTCCTCAGTCTTTGGAAAGGTTCTAGAAGATTTCAAGCTAATATAAGGATCAAAAATTGGGAGGTGGTGCTTCTGCACTCTGATCCCAGAGCTCAGGAGGCAGAGGCAAACAGATTCTGTGAGTTCCAGATCTGCCAGGACTACAATAGTGAGATCTTGTCTCAAAAGGACAGATGTAGCCGGGCGGTGGTGGCCCACGCCTTTAATCCCAGCTCTTGGGAGGCAGAGGCAGGTGGATTTCTGAGTTGGAGGCCAGCCTGGAGCTCAGATTCAGAAGTTTCCACAGCCCCGGGAAACTTGTTGCTCCCTCCCTAGAGCTGGGGTTACAGGTGTGAGACACAATCGTATGGTGAGCTTGAGGTTCCTTTAAGGATAGGGAAAGTGCCTCAGCAGGGTAGCACATGCCTTTAGTTGTAGAAACTCAAGAGGCACCATTGTAAACTCCAGGCCAGCCAGGGCTGAGGGGTGACCCCCGCCCCCCCTTGCACCCTAAGGTCAGTAATCAGGAGGCTCCGCAGCCAGCATGGCCTCAGACGCCCTGCAGAGCTGAGGAAGGCTTTGGATTCCTGATCCTGTCTCCTCTCCAGTGCCCGGCGCGGTCCGCCACCCCTGCTCTAAAGAAGTACCATGCCCAGGCTCTGCGGAGGCCTTGCATTATATGCCCCCAACTTAAGCTATATCCCTAACCCCGTTTGTTTTTTCAGATAGATCCCCCGGGTTTTTTTTTTTTTCAGATACGGTCTCACTCTAACTGAACTCACAGCAATCCTCCTGCTTCAGACCCCTCAAATACCGAGTTCAGCGGCCTTTCACCAGGCTGTGCTGTTACTCAGAATATGCTCTTTTGTAGATGCGGCTCCTCCGCCACAAAGCCTCTCCCCTTCATACCCTCTGCAGACCTGGCATTAGGCCTCAGTTTCCCCCATAAGCTCACCTGCCCACAGCGTTTTCAGGGCCAGCAGGAGCAGCAGGGACCGGCAGACCTCCATCCTGGCACAGGAGTAGTGGTCCTGGGGGAAGGGGCTCCCCACTTTCTCTTCCTGTGGGGACAGGTGGCCTTCCAAGTACCACCCACCTTGCACAAGTGTCAGCTCCTCCTTCACACCCTGCTGTGTGGTTTTAGAAACCTGCTGTCAAGGCGGCCCTGTGCCTGGGGGCAGCAACCACAGCTAAGCCCCCTCATTCTCCTGGTGCAGCTTCTTTCAGTGCTGGGGTGAACCCCAGTCTGTCTCAACTGACCTCCGTCCCCAGAGGGTGACCCAGAGGCCATGTAGGTCCTGTGCTAGGCTTGGTGGCAGACCCCTACCTACTGAGCCTTATTGCTGGCCCTGCAACTTAGTACATCAGGCTGGCTGCAAAGTGTACAATAGAAGACGGCCTGTCTGGAGACTGGACTGTGGGTTAGCAGGCCCACACGATGGCAAGTGACGCTTTTCTTTCTGTCCATGCACATGCAGGTGGCAGAGCATTGCTGTCTCAACACAAGGTCACTGTAGGTCCCCGCATGGCATGGAGTGGTCACTCAGTCTGCCCCTCCCATGGGGCGTCACCAGGCTGCCACAGGGACTCCTCAGGCAGCCTGGCTTTCAGGCTCCAGAACGCAAGGGCTGCTGGGAACACTAGTCCTCCGAAGGCCGCAGGACCCAGGCCTCCGGACTGCAGGCCTGAGGTGGACGCAGCTGCAGTGCGAGATGCAGGCAGCAGCTGCTTCTGGGCCCGGGGCCCCTGTACCCACTGAGCCCCAGCAAACGTGCCACTGCCGCTGGCTTCCCACGGCCCTGGCCAGGCTGCCCAGCGGCCCTCAGTGCCCAGTGCCACCGGCGTCCTGGCTGATTCTCTCAGCTTCTCAGAAAGCTATTTTATTTGGATTTCACACACACCAAAAGCAGAGAGGAGGAGCTGTGGGCTGGCCCTCCTCGGGAGGCGGGAGTCTCCGGCTCCCCACCAGGCAGTCGGCCCCCCATCTCCCAGGCTTGTCAACATCTGACAGCTGAGTGGGGTGTCTGCCCTGCACCACAGCTCTTCTCTAAAGCCGAGGAGAACCCATGGGGAACGGGGTAGGAGGACCTAAGGATCATGGGATGGGAGCCCACATGGAACCTCGGTGAGGTAGTCTGTCGCCTGAGGCCCACACGGGTCCTGCTGAGGTAAAATTTGTAAGTTTATTTCAGGGACGTGGGTCAGGACTCCTCGGTGCCAGAGTCATCCTCTTCATCCCCAAAGCAGCTGTCGGCCTCCTCCACTTCGCCGTCCTCATAGTAGTCGTCATAGAAGAGGTCCGAGCCCTCGTCGGGCGCCGGCGCCTTGGTCTTCACGCAGTACTCGGCCAGCGTGGTGGGCACCTTCACGCCATCGCGCTCTGCGTCCACCTTGGTCCCCAGGACCTGCTTCCTGGGGAGACAGGGTGGGTGAGGCCACGGTCCAGGACAATGGGATTACAAAAGACGACACTAAGTGGGGGGCAGGCAACAAGGGGACGCTCAGTGACCAACTCCCAGCAGGAAGGTAACCACAGCGGGCTGTGGGAAACAGGTCTGCCACTCAGTGCTTGGAGGCGGAGGCAGGTGACCTGCGTGAGTCTCAGGCTGGTCTCAGCTCTTAACAGGACCTGTCTTACACAACAGGGGTGGAGACAATGCAATCAGAGTGCTGTGGTGTAAGCACAAGGACCCAAGTCCAGCTCCCAGCAGCACGGAAACAGCTGGGCACACCAGGATCCGTGCTGTAATCCCAGCACTGTGGGGGCCACTACGCTAGTTCAGGTTAGATAGCACACCACCCACATACCACACCGACATCAAACTCCCCCAAAGTGCACCCTGACCCAGGGGCACTGTGATGAAGGGCAGTCCCAGAGGAACTGACGTTCCTGGCACCACAGGCCACAGGCAAAGTGAGAGAGACATGGGTGAAGCAACACACAAGAGCTTCCTTGCCCAGTGGGCAGCATTTAACTAAAGAAATCGGGGCCTGGGACAGAGCCTCAGGTCAGGCCATCCTCAGGACCAAGTGGCAGTGCATAGGTCCTAATGCAAAAGGCAAGGAGATCGGACACTGGTCTTAGCTTCCCAGAGGGAATAGGGTACAACACAATGTTGGAGGGGAAGCTGTGACAGCAGCACATCATAGCGGCCTAGCCCCATCCGCAAGGTCCTTCTCCTAGGCGCCCAACTCTCCTGTCCTTGTGCCCAGACACTGGCTCACAGGTTGAGTCCCAGGCGTAGTACGGGTCTCATGGTCATACCCAAGGGCTCCTGCCCTGGAACAGGGATACAGTGAGGATGCAGCCAGGAGAGCAGGAGAGCTGCAGTGACAGGGCCAGACCCAGGCTCTCCTGGTTCCAGGACACCCAGAGCTACAGAGTACAACTTTACGTAAGGGAAGAAAGTGCGCAGGGCAGGCGCCTCGCCTGCTCCCGGACGGCCGGGAAAAGCAGAAGGTAGACCGTTACAGGCCAGCCTGCATACAGCATAGGGGCACGTCTGCAGGGCTCGCCTGCCCACTGTGAGGCGACTCCACGGTGCAGCGCGGACCTTCCCCACGGACTAACACCTCCATACAGGACCATGGTGGCTGTGTGCATCTTCCTCTAAGGCCAGAGACTAACCCAGCGGCTTCCACATGCTGGATCAGCAGACTATCGTCACAGTCTGGACAGATTCTGAGAAGGCAGGCTTGCCTTCTGCAGGACAAGGCCACAGGGCTCCAGCCGAGCACGTGCTTGCCCCGTGGCTCCAGGCATGCATGTGGCTAGCTCGGCATGCCTGTAGCTGGGCCTGGGCCGCTGCCAGCAGGGGAACGTTACAGGCTTCATGTGTTTGGGCCGATGTGTCACTTAAGAGGTGGCGTGTACTGCCATCCTGACATCAGAAGGGAACATGACGAGATATGGAGTTTTATAAAAGCCTGTCTCAGAAATCACAGAGGCTAGGTGACAAAGACTGACCCTCAGCATGACTAGACAGAGGCAGGGTGTCACATGCCTAGAATCCCTCAGGAGGAGCTTCATACCCAGCCTGAGGAGTATGGGGGAGACTGCCTGACCCCACAACAGGCCAGGAGCTGCTGCTGAGAAGTAATGACGGGTGTGGACGCCACCATTCAGACACCACAGGCCGCAGCCTGGGTCTCTCAGGACAGGCTCACAGTGGGCTCAGTGACATCCCTACTTTGCAAAACCACTTTAAGTTTCAGAAGCACAGATGCAGGTGACGCTCAGGCAGACAATGAGGACGTGGCAGTCAGGCACGGACACTGGCTAAGCGAGCGACAACAAGGCAGAGAGGACCCTGGCCATCCTAGGTGCTCTGGGGGCCACAGAGCTCTCCACACAAACAGCTGGGGATGCAAGAATGGGAACATGCGACAGTTCCCACCCTACCACACCCAGGAAACACACATCACTCTTCACAGCAGGCAGCGTCCAATGTAGGTCTCTCCCTACAGCTGCGCTGTCCAGGCTGAGAGCAGCACTCGTGCGCACGCGCGCTCGCTCGCTCACCGGATGATGTCCGTGTACTCGCGGTCCTTCCCCTTGCTCTCCTTCCATTTTCTGTACATCACCGAGGCGTCCACATTGGCAGGCGAGAAGGTGTTGGGCTCATTCAGCAGGGAGATCACACTCAGGAGGATGGTTCTGTAGGGCCACGGGTGCAAGCTCAGACTCTGAGGACCCCAGACTGGAGCGAGGAAGGAGGGACCTTAGGGTGCAGGGTGTGGGGCGCCCCTGGTGCCCTTCTCACCTGACATTCTGCGTGGGGTTCCACCGCTCTGAGGGCAGCTCCCCACTCTGTGGGTCGTCAACTGGGGGATGGAGGATGGAGATGCACACGTCCCCTGTCTGTGAGAGTGACAGGGTCAGACGAGGGGTGGGCCACGTGCAAGGGAGGCAGGAGGTGTGTGTAGGGGAGTGTGCCTGAGGCAGGCAGGCAGGCATCTAGTGTCTTACCTCATAGATGTTTGGGTGCCACATCTTGGTGAGGAACCGGAAGGCTGGTGGGGAATACGGGTAGTCGATGGGGAACTTGAGGCGAGCCTACAAATGGCAGAAGTGGGGGGCTGAATGGCAGCTCCCTCAGCACTGGAGTTAGGGGCTATGACCAAAAAGCAGCGGCTGCCTCTGGTGTTCAGGCCCTGAAGCTAACCCCAGTCTCTGTACGTTCGAACACACAAAGCACCTCTATGACCTGACATCCAGGCTGGGAGAGGCGAGGCAGGATCGCTCGGTGTGTGCTAACTAGAGAGTGAGTCAGCAGGTCTCCTGGCCCGCCTCGGGCTGCAACCCAACACCACCCAAGCTCAGGGCCCAGGCAGCAGTAGTCACCAGACAGGCTGGAACCATCTGCCAGGCCACAGCAGTTGCCCGTGGCTGGAGTTCACCCGGTCAACTGCCCCCAGACTTTGGACAGGTAGAGAAGGCCTGAGGTTTGCCCAAGGGCAGTCCCAAGTGTTCCCTAGACAGAAGAACCTTTAGAGACTGGAATGTGACCGCAGAGCTAGTCAGTCCTTCCTGCCTGACACCCAGAAGCCTGGTGTGGAGTTCCAACCCTGACCATCTCAGGAGAGCAGAGGCATTGCTGAAACTGCACCCCACATGTCTGTGGCTCTACATGCTTTTTAAGAACAAGCAAACTGAGACTCAGTAACAGGAAGGATGCTCCCAACCCCTGCCTGGACAGCCCCAGAGTGAGCCGGGCTGGGCTGACCAGAGGAAGCTCCTCACAGCTCCCCTCTTAGTCTCCCCATGTCTCAGCCACCCACACCACACTGGCAGACTTCACTGACATCTTGCAGGGCCTCCCCCTAAGCTATCTCAAGAATAATGTGGGTCTAGGAGGCTCTACCCACAATCCTTTACAGGTGAGGAACAGTTCAGGTGAGCCTGCTCTGAGCACAAGTCCAGTCCACCTGGCCGCTCTTAGCAAACAAGGGAGAAAGGTGCTAAGAGCACCGGGATAGCCTGGGGTTTAATTCGGAGCACTGCCAGGTGGGATGCGAGGGAGTCACCTGGATAAGCAGACGGGCTTTCCTAAGCACTGACCACGAAGGCTGAGGACATCAACACAAGGAAGACACAGAACAAACATCTGCCGTGGCCCTACACCCGGGGCCCGACTGGCTGGGATCTGTGCACCCACACAAATCCTGGGCCTCATCTTGTCCTTTTTGGCCCTAGCATGAGATCTTGTGGTTCTGCAAGCATGATGATCTAGCTGTGCGGATGTGGCTGCACATACCCAGTGTTGGAGGCTGCCTGGGCTCCCTGCTCCCAACCAGAAAAACACCTGGTGCACTGAGCCTGAAGCCACCAGAGGGCAGACGACACTGCCTAGAAGGAAAAGCCAGGCCCCTAAGAAGCCACCTGTTCAGTGGAACCTGAGAAAGGCTGTCAGGGCGGGGCAGATAGCTCGAGGGTCCAGGGCTCCTAGAGTGGCAGGATCCCAGGGTGTGGCTCCAAGATTCAGGGTGGGCCTCCACTGCACCCATGGAATGCATTACATAAAGCCTGGCTATGGCTAAAGGTGGCTGTTGTCCAGGCAGACACGGCTGCCATGGCCCCGTCAGGGCCTCTACGGGAACTGGAGCAGGTGGCTGTCCAGGCTCCACGTCCCTTCCCTGGGGACACATTGTCGAGCGGCTGCGCTGGTTCTGTGTTCCAGCGTGGGGGACAGGCCTGGGGGATGCCGAGCAGCAGCTGCTCGTAGTCCTTTACGTCTTGGGAATAAGGACAACCTAAGAAGAACCTGCCCAGGTCTCAGCTCTGGCTGGGGGGGTGAGACAACCTTGGGAACATGCTTGCCAGCAGGGGGCTCCAGAGCCTTCCGTGTATGTGGGGGATGGGGGGACTACCCGGGGACAAGCAGCTAAGCAACAGGTCGTGGGGAGACCCCTTCATGCTGGAAGGGTGGGGACAACACGGAAGGATCCCTTCCCAGGCCCATGTTTAGCCCGGTGCAGGGCAGCCTGGGCACACCCCGACCAGCAGCAGGCTTTAGAGGCCCCTGTGTCTTGTGGCGGGGGGCTGCCTGGACATGCGGCAAACATCAGCTGTCCTTGCCTCTGTAACCTGCCGGAGGACAGTCCAGGGAGACCAGTCCCCGGGGTGAGGTCAGCACGTGCCCAACAAAAAAGGGAGGAGCCGCTTGCACGAGGGGCCTGAGCCAGCCCGGGAGAGGGGCAGCCACAACGTGGAAACTGAGGCTCCGCTCACCTTGAAGTAGCCGCCTTCATAGTAGGTGTTGGGGGGCCCGAAGATGGCCACCTCCCAGTTGTACAGGTCGCCCTCGTCCACCAGCGTCACCCGGAAGCCCTCCACCGGCTCCTCCTGCAGCCCCTTCAGCTCCAGCAGCAGCGCCTTCTGCGAGCTGGGCACCAGCGGCCGGGCCATGGCGGTGGCGGCGGCGGCGGAGGGGCCCGGGGCCGGGCCGGGCCGCGGGACCGGCGCGAGCTCGCGGGACGGACCGGGTCGCGCGCCGGCAGGGGGAGAGCCGCCGCCTTCCTCCTCTGCACCGCCGCCGCCGCCACCCGGGGACCCCGAAGGCTCCACTCGCTCTGGCGCCGCTGCCTGCCCGGCGCTCGCTTCGGCCCGGCCCGGCCTGCGCCTAACGCGCCTGCGCGCCGCAGCCGCCGGGCCTCGAATGCGCCTGCGCACCGGCTCCTGGCCCCTAATGCGCCTGCGTGCCTCCTTCGGGCCCCGAATACGCCTGCGTGCCACACCCGGGCCTCGAATGCGGCTGCGTGCCGCTGCTGCCGGGCCGGAAATGCACCTGCGCGCCACTGCCGGGTCTAGAATGCGCCTGTGCGACGCCTCCACCGGGTACGGAATGTGTCTGCGCGCCCGCCCGCGGGGCACGCTGGGAAGTGTAGTCGTATTCCCCCGCCCTGCCGCGCAGGCGCCTTGCGTTTCCGAAGCCCCGGAGGCCGCCGTCGCCTCCGGCCGGAAGAGCTCCGCGGATGCCTGTGTGCGGAGTGGCGGGCAGGGCAGGGCTGCGCTCTGCGGACTGGCAGCTGCGGCTTTGGGGGCCTTTCTTGTGACGTCCGGGGGCGTGGTTATGGGTGGGGAATTGGGCGTGGCTTGTGCGGGAGCGGAGCAGGATCCGCCCTTGCTTCCCACCCTGAAGCTTTGGATGTCTCCATTTGGTGTCTATGGGCTCAGGGAGAAGGAGGGCCCACAGAATCGACGACTTGGGGTTTGCAGACCTGGCTTCCAGGAGGTGGAGTCTTAACCTCTTCTCTGGGAGGATCCTCCTGTCAGGCTGACTTTTGACCACACCTTAGTCCTGCTTAAATAAGCCAGAAAGCAGTGGTGAGGCATCCCGGAAGGTTTTCAGGAGCCGGAACAGACTCGCAAAGTCCCTGAGCTTGTTCGGCACAGACACCCACACACCTCTCTTGGACATTTGGTCACGAGTATTGGGGGTGGCAGCATATTCAAACTTTGCAGAAGGGTGTGTAGGGTGTACCCGTGACCTCTAGGGGTGGGTGGTTCTGGCCCTAGGCTGTGCTGGCCACTCGTCCTGACTGTGGGCGTTCTGGAGGACAGACGGCAGCTGCATCAACACTTGGGGCTGGGAAAGGGCCGCTCCCCACCACAGGTGCTCCTACATCCTGTCCTGGCTGGGGTTAGCAGGTAGACCTGTTTGGGCACAGCGAAACGGCGTTAAAGATGGGGCCGGTTGATGTGACCAGGGAAGAACCTAGGGTCCAATGCCATTTCACGTGTGGCACTATCTTGGCTGTCCTCCCCGTGGGGGACCCGGTCCCTTGGGCTAGAAGGCTTTCTGGTCAAGCTCCTTTTCCAAAGGCTTCCAGTTGTCCATGTCAGACTGCCCATCTTACACTGTCACCTAGTTGTCAGCACATAGCAAGTAGCCCAGGCTTTCCTGTGTCTGAGATGACCACTCCCACACTTGGGAAGCCCTTGACATAGAGATGGACAGGGTTCCCCTCTCTTCAGTTAGAACATCCATCTCCCTACTCCCAGACGAGCCTGCATTTGGGCTCCATAGACGTCCTGAATGGGTGTTGGGAAGTGGGCCGGCCTGGCTGCTGGGGATGGGTCACCTACCTTGGCATGTTAGGACATGGATGTCATGACCCGAGTCCCCAGCCACAGAGACCAGTCATCTGATGAGGATAATCCAGGTCTCCTCAAAGCAAGCGGCCATCCAATCAGAATGTTCATGATAAAGCCTTGGTCTTGGGCACATCCTAGGAACAGCACTAGGAGGTCTGGGCAGGGATTATGGGACCATTCCTTCCCATAAGACTGGGAACAACCGTGACATTCTGGAAGGCAGAGACCTCTCAGGAGATAGAAGATGCTGAGGAGCCGGGCCGTGGTGGTGCACGACTGTAATCCCAGCACTTGGGAAGCAGAGGCAGGCAGATTTCTGAGTTCGAGGCCAGCCTGGTCTACAGAGTGAGTTCCAGGACAGCCAGGGCTATGCAGAAAAACCCTGTCTTGAAAAAACAAAACAAAACAAAAACAAAAAAGAAGATGCTGAGGAATGTGCTTCCAGTTGAGACAGGGTTTTATTTATCACGCAGCACTGGATGGCCTGGAAATTGCTGTGTAGTCCAGGGTGTGTGGTTAAATTCCTTGTCCTGTCTGCTTCTGCTCTTATGTGCTGAGACTGAAGGAATGTGCAGCCATAACTGGGCTTGTTTACTTTTGAGAGAGTCTCTCAGGGCTGGCCTTGAGCTCACGGTGGAGTCTAGATTAGTTTAGAATGTGGGATTCTTCTGCCCCAGGCCCCATTTATGTTAGTGTTCCTTGATTCACTCACACCTGACTTCCCGTAGACAAGAGGTTGTGAGGTTTTTGTTTTCTTTAGTTTTTTGAGACAGGGTTTCTCTATGTAGTCTTGGCAGTCCTGGGACTCGCTCTGTAGATCAGGCTAGCCTCAAACTCAAAGATCCATCTGTCTCTGCCTCCCGAGTGCTGGGACCACAGGAGTGCATCATTTGAGTCTGGCCTTTTGCCACCTGCCAAGGAACAACTTTATGTTCTAGTTTATGTTCGTGGTGACCTTGTGTAGCCCTCCAAAACCAGGTCTGCATCTGTAAAAAGCGTAGTATGAAATGGTATGGAAAATTCTTGCTGGGGCTGAGCAGGGTCTGGGCAGGGGGCTAGGGAAGGCTGGATCAAGGCTGGGGTTGGGGTTGAGGCTAGACTGGCTGTGAGCTGGATCTGAGGCTGGGGTGAGTCTGGACTGGGTCTAGGCTGGGTCGGGTGTGACTAGGTTGGAGTGGGGTTGGACTGGGCTGGGGTTGGGCAGAGCACCACATACATCAGGCATGGTGACTCATACCTGACATCTTGGCACCTGGGAGGTAGAGGCGAGAGGATCCAAACTGTGCTACACAAGACTGTCTTACTAAACAAGAAACCATCCGGTGTCACCCAGTGATGTCACAGGAAGGCCCACGATGGCTGGAGGCAATGGCTAAGCGTGCAGCTCTGGTCCTTTGGAGAGCAGGGAGAGGAGGCTGCTGGGCTCCTTGCTTTGCAGGGACAAGTTTGCCCAAAGGAGAATGTTGTAAATCTCTGTCCGGTCCCCAGGACATGTAGACCTGTCCCCTCTGTGGACATGCTGGAGGAAGCGGCTTAGGTGGCCCGAGTGTAGTGTCTGGAATTAGAGACTGTCCTAGGATCCTCCGAGGGAGGCCGGAGGGTGAGAGGCCGAGAGACCTGGAGACGATGGACGTAGGTGCTGAAGAGGGAGGAAGGAGCCAGGATGTTCTGGTTTCTTTGGAAACCCAGTTGCCATATAATGCTTTTCTGGGGCAGACAGGTGAGAGGATGTGTGGTGTTTAGAAAGAATGTATCAGCCCGCAGGCAGTGGGAGTGGAAACATTGGTTTGCTGTTTGCTGACATGCTGGATTGGTTCACCTTCCATTGTGTTGCTGGGTTTGTGGTGACTTTGTAGAAACAAACCAAAGGACTTCTTGTAAAGTTCCTGCAGCTTCTTGCTGCTTCTTCAGACTTGGGCCGGTTGGTGAGCCTTGTGGTTTCTTGTGGACTGAACAGTCCTTGCTGGTTCATGTGTGGTGTCTGCTAAGTGGACTGGACTGCAGCTGCTGATTCTTGTTTGGTGTTTGCTAGCAGACTGGCCTGAGAACAGTGAAGATTGAAATTGCTCCAAAGAACTATTTCTAAACAGGTGCACCTCCCCATATCCTCATAACCTTTCTTTCCCAGTTGAATTCTTATTAAAGTAGGTTGTGAAGAAAACATCCAACAAGTACAATCCCTGTACCTAGGGCCAAAGGGAGTGCAGCAGAGAAACACCCTACATGGATAAAACAAGCATGCGTGGTGGTGGTGGTGGTGGTGGTGGTGGTGGTGCATGCCTTTAATCCCAGTACTCCGAAGACAGAGGCAGGTATATCTCTGGGTTCTAGGATAGCTAGGGCTACAAAGAGAAACCCTGTCTCAAAAAACAAAAATGGGCTGGAGAGATGGCTCAGCAGTTAAGAACACTGGCTGCTCTTTCAGAGTTCAGTTCCCAGCAACCACATGGTGACTCACAACCATCTGTAATGGGATCCGATGCCCTCTTCTGGCGTGTCTATAGCAGATGGCTATAGTGTACACATATATAAATAAATAAGTCTTTTTTTTTTTTTTTGAGACAGGGTTTCTCTGTGTAGCCCTGGCTGTCCTGGAACTCACTCTGTAGACCAGGCTGGCCTCGAACTCAGAAATCCGCCTGCCTCACCTCCTGAGTGCTGGGATTAATAAATCTTAAAAAAAAAAATTAATTAATTAAAATAAATACACCATCTGTGCTAATTAATTCCTGTGAGAAAAAAAACCTTGCTAGGGGTGAGAGACCAGGATGTCAGGTTGGTACAGAGACAGCTGTGGACAGGGAGCTACCTCTTTGGGCTGCAGCTCGATGGATGACTGCTGGGGCACCAAGAGAAGCAGGAATGGTAGTCACACAGGGACGAGTCCCCGATGGAGGAGAGAGTGAACACCTGCAGAAGTGTTTCCATCCAGAAGGCTGAGGATTCTGTTAAGGACCTAGTGACTTTTTTGCTATCTGTGGAAGCAGACTCACCCAAATTTCCCAGAATGATTAGCCCAGAGTCTTCCGGCCCTTACTGTCCTTAGGTCCTTAGGGGAGATGCCACATGGGCTCTGTGGCCGCTGACCTCTGCTCTCGGTCAAGAGACTACTCTAGGTTCGAGGCCTTTTAGCTATAAAGCCCACCCTCACAATCATGTGGAGAGCTCTTGGGGCTGCTTCTAGAAACGTGGCAGAAATCTGACATTGGTCCAGGACTGGGAAGCAGGCTCAGATGAGAATATTTACATTTGGGCTAATACAAAGCTCAAATGAGGAATGTGTTCTTTCTATTTTGATGGGTCTTCTCTTTTTTTCTTTTTTCTTTTGGTTTTTTGAGACAGGGTTTCTCTGTGTAGCCCTGACTGTCCTGGATTTCTGTAGAGCAGGCTGGCCTCGAACTCAGAAATGCCCCTGCCTCTGCC
Organism: Apodemus sylvaticus; assembly: GCF_947179515.1. Classification (NCBI taxonomy): domain Eukaryota; kingdom Metazoa; phylum Chordata; class Mammalia; order Rodentia; family Muridae; genus Apodemus; species Apodemus sylvaticus. The sequence continues at coordinate 2,215,641 of NC_067491.1, forward strand.
TCCCGAGTGCTGGGATCCATGGCTTGGTGGGTCTTGCTAAGACTCTGAATACAGTCATGGAGGGACCGTGTTTATGCCTTAGGACTGCCTTATTCTTCGCTTGTCCTCAGAATGGCATAAAAGCAGGCTGGAGAAAAGCCCGCCTGAGCCCAGGACAGGCTGGGGTCATGCTCCTGCCCTGGAGCCTGGGTGACTGGGCTTGGTCATGGTCACGTGCATTTCGTAGGAGTTTCCTGTAGTCACACCTTCAGCTCTACTGTGCACCAGGAATTGGACTGAGGGTTGCTTGGAAGTCTGATCCTGGTTGGTGAAGTCAACCTGTGCCAGGTTTTCATTATTATTTCTTCCGGCGGCTCAATTCCCTGTTTGACACCTGCAGAGACTCCCTCTGATAGCTGGGGTCATGGGGTGTCAAGGAGATGAGGGTGGCTGGCGGTGGTGTCGCACGCCTGTAATCCCAGCACTCTGGGAGGCAGAGGCAGGCGGATTTCTGAGTTCCAGGCCTGCCTGGTCTACAGAGTGAGTTCCAGGACAGCCAGGGCTACACAGAGAAACCCTGTCTTGAAAAATCAAATCCAAAAAAAAAAAAAAAAAAAAATTGGTGGTGGCGCACGCCTGTAATCCCAGCACTTGGGAGGCAGAGGCAGGCGGATTTCTGAGTTCGAGGCTAGCCTGGTCTACAGAGTGAGTTCCAGGACAGCCATGGCCACACAGAGGAACCCTGTCTTGAAACAAACACAAAACAACAACAACAAGGAGACCAGGGTGGTCTGTGAGCAGTGCAGTGGAGGTGGGGGATGGGAAGAGTCCTTCCTCAGGAAGCTATGGGCCGCGATGGCGCCAGGCTCTGCTCATGGCCACGCCCACCCATCCAGGCTCTGACCACACCCCTCCCCTCCCCCAGCCCCGGGCCTTCATGACTACAGATAGCTAAGTCCTGCAGGATAGCCTGGGCTAGCAAGGCAGAATCCTTGTGGCCTCACTCTGGTGTCCGGGTCTATAGGTCGCTTCTCCATGGAGGGGGCACTAATTCTCCCTGTTACCTGCCTGGTGAGCTCCCAGGCAAGTGGAGTTTCTAGAAATCTCTTTTCTGGTGTTGATTGGTTCATATCTCAGGGCTGAGAGATGGGACAGGTCCAGCTTGTCTAGGATCGAACATGGGATTTAGGACAGAGGGAAGCAGCCGGGCATAGGAGCTCCCACTGTCACTGTCGCTGATGGAAACCTGAGGTAGAAGGGTCAGGACTCCAAGCCCAGTCTACTGAGATCTGGTCTCAGAGTAACAAGGGTGGGTGAGGTGGCTCAGGTGGCAAAGATACTTGCTACCAAAACTGTAGTTAGCGGAGGGTCAGATCTGATTTCTCCAAGCTGTCCTCGGCCATCACAGAATCAAGGTCTCATAAACACTAAGGAAGGCTGAGAGCTTGGCTAAGGAACAGAGCCCCTGTCTCGAATTCCCCAGTAAGGGGCTGGGGGCGTGGTCGGGGTAGAGCCCCAGCCTAGAATCCCCCCATGAGGCGTTTAGGGGTGCAGTCGTGGGGTCAGTAGAGACGTGCTCTACTTGGAAATGTCCCGGTCTCCCCTCATCTTTGGTGATTCCAAGGGATCTTGGGGGAACTGAAGTGCGTGGCCAGGGCGCTGCACACAGGTGACCAGCAAGGCCGGTTCTTTTTAGATTTTATTTCTGTGAGTGGGGTAGGCAGGCCAGTACAGAGGGGATTGAGCTGCAGGTGTTGGTCCTTCAAGGGTCCAAGCAGGTCCCCTTTCTTGGTGATGACGATGACCTTGTGCAGAATGCCGGGACACCAGTTTGCAGGTCCCAAGTCCACACCTTCCTGGGCAGGTGGTGGGGTGTGGGTGCGTCATGGGCTTAGCCCACCGGCTTGACCTTGGCGATGAAGAGGGCAGCAGCCTTCTCCAGGAACTCCTCTCGGGCCATGGGCGCGCTGGGTCGCCGCCCACTTGCCGCCCTATCCAGGGCCCGCGCCAGGCTGTCGGGGCCCAGGCGGGAACCGGCCTCCAGGTAGTGCGTGGGCGCCGTGGCCATGTCTCCTGCGCTCAGCGCGCCCTCGAGCGTGTCCAGCACGGCCTGGCCCACGCGCCGATCGGCCACCGCCAGGCCAGGGTCCTCCAGCAGCTGGAAGAGGGCGCCGGCGCGGGCCACGAACTCCAGCAGCACGAAGCAGGACAGCATGCCGGTTCGGAAGATGCCCAGAGGCACAGCCTCGTGGTCCCGGCACTGGATCTTGCGCAGCAGCGGCGCCACTACTTCCTCAGGCGCCCCGCCGTCCCTGCACACCCGCTTCAGCAGCTCGCTGTACGTGCGCCCGTCCAGCCCCGGCTTCTTCTTGCGGCCGCTGGCACTCAGGCACTCGTAGGCCACGCTCACGTTGTTGTTGAAGGCAGTCCTGCGGGGATAGTGGGGTGTCAGCAGCCCCTCGGCTGGCTGGCCCCCTGCGCCTTCCCTTTAGAGCACCAGGCACCCCAAGTGTTTGCTTTCTTAAAATTTAAGAGGGGCTGGAGAGGTGGCTCAGCGGTTAAGAGCACTGACTGCTCTTCCAGAGGTCCTGAGTTCAATTCCCAGCAACCACATGGTGGCTCACCACCATCCGTAATGAGAGCTGATGCCCTCTTCTGGGGTGTCTGAAGACAGCTACAGTGTGCTCACATATAATAAATAAATCTTTTGGGTTTTGGGGTTTGGTTTTTTTGAGACAGGGTTTCTCTGTGTAGCCCTGGCTGTCCTGGAACTCACTCTGTAGACCAGGCTGGCCTTGAATTCAGAAATCCCCCTGCCTCTGCCTCCCAAGTGCTGGGATTACAGGCGTGCGCCACCACCGCCCGGCCTATTTTTTTTTTCAGGACAGGGTTCCTCTGTGTAATCCTGGTACTTTGCTTTGCACACCAGCCTGGCCTCAAAATCGGAGCTCCGCCCACTCTGCCTCTGGAGAACTGGATTACAGGTGTGCGTCAACGCACCTGGCTAGGAGGACAACGCGGAGTTGGGTCCCTTTTATCTCTACATGGAATCCAGGAACTGAACTCGGGTTGCAGAGTCCAGCAAGCGCCTTTACCGGACGAGCCGTTGTGAGGTTCTGTCTGAGACGCGGTCTCATGTAGCTGAGACATCTTGAACTCTGAATCGCTGAGCCTCCTGCCTCTACCCCCTAAGTACCACCATGATCAGTTTATATGGTGCTGGAACCAGGCCTTTGTGCACGCTACCAACGGAGCCCTGCCCGAGGTCAGTTGGCTCTCGACTAAGTGCTCATTCAGCTGACTGGCATCTATGAAGGGGTCGTTCACTGTGCTCCCAGCATAAGGCGCGAGGGGCAAGACCAGTCCTCACACAGAGCAGCGCTGTGGTGTCTTCGTGCGGCCGCCTGTGGCAAGCTAGCTCTTTATTTTGAAGCAGGGGCTCTCAGTAGCTGAGTCTTGAGCCCATGATCTTCCTGCCTTAGCCACTGTGGCTGGCTTGTAAATAAAGTTTTATTGACAGAGTGGCACCGGGCGGCGGTGGTGGCGCACACCTGTAATCCCAGCACTTGGGAGGCAGAGGCAGGCGGATTTCTGAGTTCGAGGCCAGACTGGTCTACAGAGTGAGTTCCAGGACAGCCAGGACTACACAGAGAAACCCTGTCTTGAAAAACAAACAAACACAAACCAAACCCGAGTGGCCAGTTCTGACAGGAACCTGTGGCTAAGTCACATTCTCAGCGCTAGTGTGCATAGGGAGATCGTGCTGGGTCAGGCGGCTCCTTCTCTGGCCCCAGGATGGGGTTCTTCCTATGGGATCACGGATGTGACCATGAACACAGCCTTGCAGAAAAGTAGGACTCTGAGCAGGACCCAGATAGTAACTGTGACAGTGGCCCCTACTCCGGTTTTTCTGTGGCTTAGCTTCACAGTGAGGGTGGTTTGCTCTACCTTGACCTCTGGGGGCCTCCTTGGATGCTTCACCATCTAGAGCTGCAGGGTGGCAGGTGTTGAACAGATGCTCCCCAGCTGTGGCAGGCGCCCAGGGGATAGCCTGTGTGTCACTCAGCAGGGGTCCAGCTGTGCTAAGAGCCAAGGAGCTGCCGGGGCTCTTTGTTATAGCAGCAGACATAGCTCTCCCTGACTGATACACCTGCTTGCACACAGCCATCAGCTGTCTCGGCCTGATCCTGCCTTCTCTGACACTGAAGGCCTGGGCCCTTGATGGGTTCTGTCCCAGATCCAGATCTGCCTCCCAGGGTCACTGGCTTTCTGGGTCTACTCACCTATGCATGCAAACCCATTCGGCACCTCCGGATTCTTGGAAGGATGGAGGAAGTGTTTGATCTTGTGCTGGCACAGGGGGAGGGCCACCCACCTTGCCTGTGACTGTTTACAGCCACAAGATGGATGACTATGGCCTGGGATAAGGACATCCACTTCTCAGGGGGCTCACACCCGCTCCTGGGGGAGGTCACCATTGAGTCACTGACAAGTGATGAGGTAGAGACAAGATGGTGGGCTCCATCTCTGGGAGAGCCTGGGCTGGGCTCCACTTAGATTAGCGCACTCCTTTCTGCCTGAATGCTGGGCCCTGTGCACACACAGCGGGAGCCCCTCCCCCACCCTTTCTTTTGAGACAGGGTTTCTCTGTGTAGCCTGGGCTGTCCTGGAACTTGCTCTGTAGACCAGGCTGGCCTTGAACTCACAACATCTGCTTGCCTCTGCCTTCACAGTGCTGGGACTAAAGGTGTGTGCCACCACTGCCAGGTTTCCGTCCCTCCTCCTGCCAGTGGCTTTCTCTGTGGCAGGGCTGGGACGATCTGTGGGAGCATGTACCGTACCCTGTTCCAGGTCTTTACATTCCGGGAGCTCCTGGCAAGGATGCTGACAGCGCCCTGCAGGGCCGGGGGATGGGAGGCTCACAGGAATGGCCTGTGGCCGACCGGTGCCTAGGCTGACTAATCTTTCAATGCGACCAGCCAGGAACTCAGCTCTTTTAAGTCACATAGTTTGCTTGGTCAAAAGAGCCCTAAGAGAGTCATGAAAATGACTCCCTACCAGCTTCAGGCCAGGAGGGTCAGGGTCTCTCCCGCCATCAGCAGCACGCCAGGAAGGTCTGCAGGGGCTGCAGCCCATGGGTGTGACTCCTGACTTGGCTGCAGGTGGCCAAGGCTTCAGCCATCTTCTGGTTGAACAATGAGCCTAAGCGGGTCGGTGTCACAGGTTGGCAGGGAGGGGACTGAGTCGCCATGGCCTCTAGAGACCTGGGAGGGGACCTCTCCCAGATCTGACGCTCTGGTGGCCTCACTCAGCCCCTCAGGAACTGGCCTAGTTTCTGCTGACAGGCCTCAGGGGTGGGGCTGCCACGTGTGCAGGCTCAGGTCGAGCGCCGCCAGGACCCGCTCCCCGTAGGCATCGCTCACAGGGTCTTGGGTGGGGAACAGTGGTTTTCCCTGAGGAAGACAGAGCCTAGCTCTGTGAGCCGTCAGACATGGCTGCAGCTTCCAGGGTCACCTCTGGATGCATCTCTAAGGATCCCTTGCCCCTTACCCTGCTGTGCGCTGACAGTGGTGTGACCCTGGGTCCCGGGCATGGATCCAGTGACTGTCAGGGTTAGGAGAGTGGCGCGGAGGCCAGGGGGTGAATGACACAGGGACCCGGTGACATGGGCACAAACTCTGCCCCATAGACTCAGGTGAGGCTGTGACTTCAACTCACAGAGAACACTTCTATCTTAAATCCCTAAGTTGACCACTATTCTCCCCTGGGAGAATCTTCCTGATGCCCCCAGGAAGACGTTTGTTCCCTGTCCCTCCTCCCCTGGGCACCTCAGGGTGTGGTCCTGAGTGTGTACTTCTCTGATGATGCTTTCAGTCTCCCACTCAGATTCTCCAATGCTGTCCCGCCTTCTCCCTGGTCTCCTGCCATGCCCCACCCTTCCCTTCTTGGATACCATCTTGGACACTGAGTCCCTTCCCCTGGTGCAGAGATGTCTGGTCTGCTCAGCTGGAAATGTATGATCTCTGGACTTCCACTTCCCTAGGGAAAGCCAGAGCTACTGTTGCCCAACATCTCCCGCCATGCGTCTTCCCCCGCCCCTTCCCCCCCAGTCTTCCTCCAAGAACCCTTCGTAAAGCGACTTCCATGCTGAGACCTCAGGCATCTGGTGATCCCCTGGTTGATGATGCCTACTGATCAGCTTCCCTCATCCACTATGCAATGAAAAAGTGTTCTCAGTCATCTTCTACACTGGAACTGTTCCCACTGCGGAGCTCCCTGCAAGCTCGTCCGGCTCTAGACCAGCCTGTGCTCTGCGGTGCATCTCAGAGACTTCTGTCTGTGGGCTGGGGCCTCAGCACACAGGCTGTCCATCTCCTGGACAAGCACCACAGCTATTTATGCTACCTCGCTGGGCTTCTTGACCTCCAAAACCCTGGGCTGCGAGGACAAAATGGACACGGGTTCAAAAGCAACCCCCCCCCTCCAGGCTCTAATCATCTGGAAGCTCATGGACTACAACTCCCAACACTTTCTACCAGGACCACAATATTCACTACACCCCGCGCTCACTGCGGCCGAAATCGAGGCGTGCCGAGTGCCTTAACCTGGCCTCACACGGCCTCAAGCCGACAAGACAGGGGGTGGGGGGGGGGAAGAGGACGGACCACTACTCCCGGAAACACCCCGCGCCGGCGGCGAGTTGTGCCCGCGCGGGGCCTGTCGGGAGTTGTAGTCCTGGCACCCCCGCCCGCCATCGGTCCGCACCTCTGCGAGTGGTGAGCCAGGCGAAGGTGCCACAGCGCGCGGCCCAGGCGCTGTTGCTGCAGGAGGAGCTGGCCCGGGGGCTCCCCGGCGCCTCCGTTGGCCGGCGAGCGCAGACCCATGTTCTCGAAGTAGTGCGCCAAGAAGGCGATAGGCTCCTCGGGCCGGGTCTCCAGCACCTTTAGGAGGGCTGCGCGCAGCATCTCCGTCACGCCGACCTGCCGGAGGAAGTCCTCCTCGCTTTCAGCCGCCGCCACTGCCTGAGAAACCGACGTCCGGCCACTGTCCGGGAAATTGGCCGCTGGTGCTACTGCCGGCCGCCGTTTCTCCACTGCCGCCATCTTTGCTGGGGGCAGCGGGACCGGAAGCGCCGCCATAATTCACGGAGCGATGAGGCGCCCTCCCTCGACGGCCATTTTTGTTAAGGGCAGAGGCAGCTCCTCCTCCGCCCCACCCCCCAAGAGTCAAGTTAGTGACCAGCGCAGGCTACTTTTCCCCCTGTGCCATGACTGGCTTTATCTGTTTGCGTCTCTCCTTCTACTCCATGGCTGTATCTTCTTGCTTCGGTCTCGAATCGTGAGCTTGCCAGGCTTTAAAATGGTGCACCCCCCCTCCCAGGAAGGGCTTGGTTTCTGGCTTGAAGCGCGATACGATGCCATCTTGGTAGTGGGCAAGTCTTCAAGCACGGTCTCCTAGCAACCAGGCACTGGGTACCAGAGAAACCCCCACAAAGCTCACCAGGAATCCAGGGCTGAAAGTGGAGTCCAGAACGTTTTCTGCGTTTGCTCTCAGACTCGGCCTGGGCTCTCCCGGGTTTTTGGCCTCACTCCGTCTCCTTTCTGAGCGTTTAGCGTGCCTGAGCGGAGTCTTTACCCGAGTCCTCTTCCTTTTCCAGACTGTTACCCTTCCTGACCACCAGAGGGGGATGCTCTCGTAACTGTAAAGTGCCGAGGCTCTCCAGTAATCTCTCATGTCTCTCTTCTGTGTGATCTTTGCCTGTTTATCTACTGTCATCGGTACACACACACACACACACACACCACACATACCACACACACACACACCACACATAACACACACACACCACACATACCACACACACACACCACACATATCACATACACACCACACACATATACACACACACCACATACACACCACACATAGTACACATACACACCACACGCACACACCACACATGCCACACACACACAGGACACACACACACCACACATATCACATATACACACATACCCACCACACACACATACACACACACTACATACACACCACACATAGTACACACATACACACCACACATGCCACACACACACAGGACACACACACACACACCACATATACCACACACATACACTACATACACACACACACACCACATATACCACACACATACACAGGACACACACACACACTGTACTGGCTGGCTCTGTGTGTCAACTTGACACAGGCTGGAGTTATCACAGAGAAAGAAACTTCAGTTGGGGAGGTGCCTCCATGAGATCCAGCTGTGGGGCATTTTCTCAATTAGTGATCAAGGAGGGAGGGCCCCTTGTGGGTGGGGCCATCCCTGGGCTGGTGCTCTTGGGTTCTATGAGAGAGCAGGCTGAGCAAGCCAGGGGAAGCAAGCCAGTAAGAAACATCCCTCCATGGCCTCTGCATCAGCTCCTGCTTCCTGACCTGCTTGAGCTCCAGTCCTGACTTCCTTTAGTGATGAACAGCAGTGTGGAAGTGTAAGCTGAATAAACCCTTTCCTCCCCAACTTGCTTCTTGGTCTTGATGTTTGTGCAGGAATAGAAACCCTGACTAAGACAAATTGGTACCAGCATAGTGGGGTATTCCTGTGACAACCTGACCATGTTTTGGGGAGGATTGTGGAAGGACTTTGGAACTTTGAGCTAGAAAATCCATTAGAATATTAAGAGCTCGGTGGAAAGTTCTGTAGGAGCTTGGAAGCCAACTTTAAGAACAGTGCAAAAGATGGAGGCCTGACTTCTGAAATTTCAGAGGGAAGATTAAAGACTCTTACAGTGGCCATGTTTTGATTGTGAAGATTCTGTGGTTTTGGTTAGCTGGGGCTGAAGAATCAGCTGTGAGTAACAAGATATCAGAACCACTAAAGCAAACCTTTGTGTTACTGGGACTATTGATGCTGGTTAGCTGGAGCTAAGAAGTTAGCACTGATTAAGAAGAGACCAGCATCACTGAGATGAAATCTTCTTGGAAGTGTTTTCTGAGAGCACAGAGAGTGTATTCCAGAGATAGCCACAGTAGTATTTTGTGCTGTGGCTGGACTTGGTATTGTGTAAGAGTCACCCAGATGGTACTGGTTTTGAAGGCATGAAGGGGTCATGAAGAGCAGCTGAGGCTCTTGGCACAGTGAGAGGCCACGGAAGGCCATTGGTGAAGGTGCAGCCTCAGTTGTAATTGATGGCCCAGGATTTGAAGGGGTCATGCATAGGAGCAGAGGCTTGTCACCATGAAGAGAGCCTATGAGAGGATATTGGTGAAGCCTAGTTACAGTATAAGTCAGCAGTGTTTTGGAGATGCCAGTACCATGTGATGACCACCGAGAACAGCAGCAGCAGTGGGGTACAGGCCACTGGAGCCTAGAAGACAAGCTGTGTGCTACAAAGGGCAGAGCTGGAGAAGTGACCCAAGTCCTTGGAGGAACCCGGAAGATTGAGTTGAGTTAGATCCCAGACATTGAATCATTGGAGTTTGAGTTTTGCTTTTGGTTGTGACTGTGCCCTGATATGTTTCCCTCTTGAAGGAAGAAAGCATTTTAGTGGAGCCCACAGTTGAGAGACTTTGAATTTTTAAAAGACTTGAATTTTAAAGATATTGGACATTTTGAAGTGATTGAACTTTAAATGTGTAAAAGACTGTGGGACCTTTAAAGTAATTTAGATCTTGGGGATGAATAAGAAAGTAAGGGTTGAGGCTTAATAGTGATGTGTTTGTGTGTAGTTGACAAGGGGTCAATTGTACTGGCTGGTTTTGTGTGTCAACCTGAAACAGGCTGGAGTTATCACAGAGAAAGGAGCTTCAGTTGGGGAAGTGCCTCCATGAGATCCAGCTGTGGGGCATTTTCTCAATTAGTGATCAAGGGGGGAGGGCCCCTTGTGGGTGGTGCCATCCCTGGGCTGGTGGTCTTGGGTTCTATAAGAGAGCAGGCTGAGCGAGCAGGGGAAGCAAGCCAGTAAGAAACATCCCTCCATGGCCTCTGCATCAGCTCCTGCTTCCTGACCTGCTTGAGCTCCAGTCCTGACTTCCTTTAGTGATCAACAGCAATGTGGAAGTGTAAGCTGAATAAACCCTTTCCTCCCCAACTTGCTTCCTGGTCATGATGTTTGTGCAGGAATAGAAACCCTGACTAAGACACACACACACACACACACACACACAAACACTACACACACTACATACACACACACCACACATACCACACACATACACAGGACACACACACACACACACACACACACACACACGTGTGCGCACAAACACACCTGTTAATTTTAAAGTGCCTTGGCTTCCTCCAAGGGTGGGCGCTCCTGAGCCTTCCCCTGCTTCCCCAGGTCCAGTTGGGAAGTGGCCAGCGGCCACCCACGAATTCTCACTCGCTGGTTGGCTCTCTCTCCTGCCCATCCTCTGTCTGTCTCCCACGCTCATCCTAGCCAGAGCAACCCTAAGGGTCCCGCCCACCGCCCTCCGCCCCGCCCACCTCCCTCCGCCCCGCCCACCTCCCTCTGCCCAGTCATTAGCGCTGGCATCTTTATTGATCGATCAAAGCCCAGCTGGGGACAAGGACCTTCAGCGTGTGGACAATAGATTCCTGATGGAATCCAAGCATTATGACCAATGTCCAACAATATGCCGCTCCCCATCAGGCTGCAGGACTAGACGCCCCAAGGGTTCTTGCTTTCTTGAGGTCTTTGACCTGAGGAACCCCCCACTGTCTTGAGGAAGGAAGAAGAGTCTCCAGTAATCTCTCATGTCCCTCTTCTGTGTGATCTTTGCCTGTTTATCTACTGTAATCGGTTTTATTCCCTTGTCCGGCATCCCACACCGGTCTCCGTGATTTCTCAGGTTACCCCCCAAGCACTTTTCCCAGGGGTAAAAAACGTGGGTACCTCCTTAGTTATGCTACTTAAATGCAGGTATTTCCCGGTCCGGTCCAGTACCCTCCTGCCAGTTGCTCCGGCCTACCAAGGTAGACTGGGATGTGCGCCTGTCTCCGGGGACTCTGGGTGCGGGGATACGTGATGTGATGTGTAGAGCCTCCCTGTCCACAGCATGAATGGGCACGCCAGTGGCTAGACACGGGGCCTTTATTTAGCTCTGGGCCAGCAGGCAGGAGGGCCCAGTTGCCTGGGAGGAGCTTCTAGATGTGCGGACCACCAAGGAAAGGGGCCACACTGTCATGTTGATGTCCCAAATCCTGTAGTTGGTCACCTTCTGCCTCCTTTATTTAGTCTGGCATAATTGAGACTTCATAGGAGCGTGCACGAGCTGGTGTCTGGGCGAGGACCTGGCCGGTAGCGTCTCCACAGGTGGTAGGCAAGGAAGGCCAGTGCAAGCAGCCCCAGCACCAAGCTTCCCATCCACAGGGCCATGACGGAGGCTGAAAGCGCAGGAAGAAAGGCTGTCATCAGCCCCAGCGCCTGTGGGCTCCTCAGAGGGAACTGTACACGGGCCCACACAGTTTAAAAGTGGACTTCTACTTTTTTTTTTTTTTTTTTTTTTTTTTTGGTTTTTTGAGTCAGGGTTTCTCTGTGTAGCCCTGGCTGTCCTGGAACTCACTCTGTAGACCAGGCTGGCCTCGAACTCAGAAATCCGCCTGCCTCTGCCTCCCAAGTGCTGGGATTATAGGCGTGCGCCACCACGCCTGGCTTTTTTTTTTTTTTTTTGACTTCTACTTTTTTGTTGTTTTTTTTTTTATGTTTTTGTTTTTGTTTTTTGAGACAGGGTTTTTCTGTATAGCCCTGGCTATCCTGGAACTCACTCTGTAGACCAGGCTGGCCTCGAACTCAGAAATCCACCTGCCTCTGCCTCCCAAGTGCTGGGATTACAGGTGTGTACCACCACTGCCTGGCTAGTTTTTGTTTTTAAATTAGGGTCTCACTCTGTAGCTTAGGCTGATCCTTCTGCTTCTACTGCCCAGGTACAGTTAAAGCTGTGTGTCACCATGCCCAGCTTAGTTCTGGTGTGTGTGTGTGTGGTTTTGCTTTGCTTTGCTGAGACAAGAGTCTTCTATGTAATCCTGGCTGGCTGTCCTGGAACTTGCTCTGTAGACCAGGCTGTCCTTGAACTCAGAGATCCACCTGCCTCTGGGATTAAATGTGTGTGTCACCAACACCACCTGGTTTAAGGTTTTTTTTTTTTTTAATGTTTTTTTGTTGTTGTTTATAAGTGTGTGTGTGTGTGTCTGTGTGTATGCCACATATAGGTACCCTTGCAAGTCAGAGGAGGGCTTCAAGTCTCTGGGTCCTGGAGTTACAAGTGACTGTTTCTTGTATCTGCCTCCTGAGAGCTGGGATTAAAGACACGCCCCAACACTCCCGGCTGTCTTCTCTGGGTGTGCAGGAGTTCTTAGTGTGCATGTATGTATGTGTGCCACATGCACGTGGTGCTCTTGGAGGCCAAAAGTATGGGTTGTGCCCCCGGATCCGGAGTTACTGGTGTTTGTGAGCCATCCTATGGGAAGTGGGCCCAGGTCCTCTGGAAGACCAGTAAGTTCTCGTAACTTCTGAGCTGTCTATTGCTCCAGACCCAGTTCACATATTTTAAAAAATTGACCATTAAGACACGAGTCACAGTGGTGCGCAGCTGTTACCTCAGCACCGAGGGGGCCGAGACAAGAAGATCATGGTCACGTTCAGCTCTGAGGCAAGTTTGAAGCCTGCCTCGGGCATTTGAAAACAACCTTAAAAACTTATTCCGGGCGGTGGTGATGCACACCTGTAATCCCAGCACTTGGGAGGCAGAGGCAGGCCGATTTCTGAGTTCGAGGCCAGCCTGGTCTACAGAGTGAGTTCCAGGACAGCCAGCACTACACAGAGAAACCCTGTCTAGAAAAAACAAAACAAAACAAATAAAAACCAAAAAAAACCCCCCAAAAACCAAAAACGTATTCCATCTGTTTCACTGGATCTCCCTGTCTCTGGAAGTCTACAAGGTGCTTCAAGTTCTAAGTGGTCTCACAGACAGGAAAGCATATTGAATATGGGGAAACTGAGGCTAGGCATGGCACAGACCCCTACTAGTGTTTTAGTCCCATTTGTCCCTCCCTCCCAGTCCCCAGCACTCACAGGGATTTGGGATCACATGGCCAGGAACATACAGGCTGGTCACTTGCCCTCCAGGGTCCAGGCGGCACTGGAACCAGCCCTCTGGAAAGGGACCTGGGGGCAGAGTGCTTAGCCGTGCCTGGGCCCCGATCTCCTCCTTGTGGTAGGCTGCCAGGTCACCAGGAGCCAAGGTCCAGTGCACGGTCACACCGGGTCCGCAGGATGCTTCGCAGAGCAATTCCCAGCCCGCCTCCAGGCCCTGGTGGATTTGGGGGTGGCAAGGTCCCTCGGAACTCAGAGTCCTGGGGTTAAGCTTGGGGTGTCGAGGGGTGGAAGGCAGGGCTGTGATGTTGAGCCCAGTGGAGACTGCCTCAGCAGTACTTGATGAAGTCAGGATATAGGGCTCAGCAGAGGTCGTGTTGGGGGGCTCAGGTGAGGTCTGGCTCTGTAGTACTACAAACAGAATGAATATCTTCCTGTAGCCTCAGTTTTCCCCATCTGCAGCCCAATATTGGTCCAGAACCTCTCCAACACCTCTTTCCCATCACGAGACACAGGGCATCATAGTAGCTTGGGCCAGCAACAATGACACAGAATAGTTAGTAGGTCCCAGCTCCTGTGCACGTCTACCAGGCTACTGTTTATCTTATTTACTTTGGATTTTCTTTTCTTTTTTTCTTTTTTTCTTTTTTTTTTACCCTGAGACAGGGTTTCTCTGTGTAGCCCTGGCTGTCCTGGAACTCACTTTGTAGACCAGGCTGGTCTCGAACTCAGAAATTCGCCTGCCTCTGCCTCCCGAGTACTGGGATTAATGGTGTGCACCACCACCGCCCGGCTAGATATTGAATTTGTGGACCTACAGGACAACCAATCACAGGCCCCAGAGCTGAGCCTAGAGGCAAATAGGACCCTGTGGTCTTACCTGGGATCTCCCTTCTATGGGTCAGCACCAGTTTGGGCAGCTGCATGGTGACCTGACAGTACAGGGCCGGAGGGGCGGGGAACCCCAGGGAGGGTAGCACCCAGTGTTGTGTCACCCGGAACATCGGTGTGCCCTCAGCCTCTTGCATCTCCTCCTCTTGCTCTGGTTCCAGGGCCTGGGCACCCTCCAGCCTCTGCTCTCCCAGCATCAGGGCAAAGGAGAGACTGTCCGGGCCTGCAGGCCAGACGCTGTGGGCCGTGCAGGACACTAACTGGTCCTGTCCAGGTACAAGGAACTCCGGGGACACCGCCAGCTGGTCCGGGAAGGCTGTGAATCGATATCGGGGGCCTGGGGCTGAGCTTGCAGGTCAGGTCTGGGCCAGGCAGAGGTGAGTTTGGAGAGACAGTGCAGCTATGGCCTTGGGTGGTTGGGACAGGAAGGGTAGAGATGTCAGAAGGTCTACAGTGTGTGGGGGGCCGTGGACTGTGGGGACCTGGTTGGCGATGGCATTGGTGTAGTGCAAGGTCCGGATTCCCCAGGGGTGGGTGGCACCTAGAAAGGCAGGGTGCGCCTCACCATACACAAGGATCTTCACGGAATGCTGGAAGCTTCGACTCCCACAGGAGGCCACGCACACACGAGTGCCGGCGTCCGACATCATGCCGCGGACAGAGAGGATGCTGCTGCCTGGCAGGGTCTGCACACTTCCCAGGTTGGTGTCCAGGCCGTGCCAATGCACCCGGGCTATGCCCTCACCGCAGGACATGCTGCAGGTGATCTGGAGGGATGTGCCCATCGCCACAGCTACCTCAGGCTCAGGCGGATTCACCTGGAAGGACTGGCCTGCGGAGCGAGAGCGTTAAAGCCGTGTTGGGGCAACCAGGTCCCGGATCCCAGCCCTGACCCCAGCTGGCCTGCGACCCCGGGGCGGGGCTCGAGACCTCTGCCCTAGGTTCCTTGATTAGAGAACACAGAGCCGCCTTCCCCAGACCAGCCTCAGAGTGTGGGCTTTCATAGCACTCCCAAGATCTCCTCCCGTGGACCCACTCTCTCTCTCTCTCTCTCTCTCTCTCTCTCTCTCTCTCTCTCTCGGCCTGCCTCCCTCCCCACATGCCTGATTACCTCTGCTGAGCTGGAAGGGTAAGGCGGCCAGGGCCAGCAGGAGGGCCAGGATGGACTCCATGCCTGCCTCTCTGTCTTGTGACCGCCAGGGGAAGCGGCTTAAATAAGAGTGGGCAGGCAGCTTCCTACCGTCTGAGACCCTGCCTCTCCTCCCCCTTCTGCCTGCTCTGTGGGAATTTCCCAGGGGGCTTTCCCAGCCCGACCCCCCACTTTGTAGGAGGCAGAGAGGCGGAGGCTAGAGGTGAGGCAGGGACCCGGGAACACAGCCATTACAGATGGGCAGGGATTGTCCGGGAAGGTTCCAGGCGCCAGTTCTATGGATGGGAAGGCCGAAGCTAAAAGGAGGTGGGTCACCATGGTGGGTCAAGTGCATGGACATCGGCCAGTCCTCGGTGGCTCCGCCCACCCAGCTGCTAGAGCGGTGCCTTCACTTCCACAGGCGGCCACAGGAGGGCGGCAGAGGGGCCTGGCCTGGCTCTGGATGGTGAGGGTCCCCTGGCCAAGCGCCAGGGTGGGAGTTGTTCTGGGACCTGAGTTCTATGTGACATGTGTCTGGCATAAGTCACCAGTTGTCCCCTAAGTCTTTGTCCTTTCACTGCAGGCCTGGCAGAGCCCGGGGTGTGGGGCAGGCTCACTTGGTCCTGCAATGCGGAGACTTAGGTTGGTGGATCCTTGTGGGGCCGTGGACCTTGCCAGGAAACCTGGTACGGTTAAGCAGGATCAGAGTCCCTGGCACCCAGGCACCCACCCGAGACCGTAGGCGGCTCCCTGCTCCCTCCCAGGTTCCTGTCCTGGGACACGTGCCCACTCCCCACATCGGAAACATGACCTGTGCTCATGTAGGCCAGAAAAGAGTTCTCCATCACTAATGCAGTATCTAGAGGCCCTGACGGTATAGCCAATGAGCTACCCTTCCCAGACATTCCTTCCTGCAATTATTTAATCTCCGGTCCACCCTGAGGAGGTGGTGTGCACTCATTTTTCACGATGGAACATCAATAGACAGTTTGGAACCAAGGACTGTCTCTCTCATCAGGAATGCAGTGGGGAGCACGGGGAGCCTTCCATGCAGAGCCACAGCCTACGTCTCCCACAGAAGGCCCCTCCGTGTTCCCAGGCAACGGCTGCTAAGCTAAGGACAAACAAACACCAACAAACGTCGATGGATGAGCTTCCCGGGCTCACGGCTGGCCTCCGCTGGAAGGCCCCCAATTCTGTTCCTCCCTCCCCAAGACACAGTGCTGTCGGGATGTCCAGGAGTTTGGGAGCCCCGGCCCCCTGGCTCCTCACTGCAGTGCCCAGTGCCGGGGACACGTGTGGCCTCCAATTCTGACCACTCTGTGTGGTTTTCCAGCGGTGACTGACTGCCCGGGAGTCCCAAATCTTAGACCAAATGTTTCCACCCCCTCAGCTGTGTTTTGTCGCATCCCTCAAGGCCAGCCCAGGGTAGATGCAGTCTAGTCCTCATTTTGTCTGCCCAAGTGTCCGTTCCCACACTCCAGCGTGGCCAAACATGGCTCCATCGATCCTGGGCCTCACTGTGGAGCTCTGAGGCGATCGTACATTCTGTGAGCTCGCCCCCACTTCCCGCCCAGCCCAGTCCTTACTGCAGAACTTCTGTCGTGGCTTACTAACACACCGAGGCCTGAGGGGCTTGCAGAGAAAGCGGGCTAGTTTCCTCTGTTCTCGCCGCAGGCAGCCCCGTCACTCTGCCATCTCTAAGATCTTCCCACCTCCCTTTCCAACCTCCTCTGCCTTCCTAGGGCAGCCGTGGACAGTGAAGCCTGTCTCCACGCTAGCGAGCACATGGAGTGCACTTGTCTAGGGGCTGACGGCTTGACACTAGCCCCTGGGAAGAGGGAACTTCAGTTGATAAAAATGCTCCCGCCAGACTGGTCTGGAGACAGGCCTGTGGGGTGTTCTCCTTTTTTAAAGATTGATGTGGGAGGGCCCAGCCCTCTGTGGGTGACACCATTCCTGGGCTGGCGGTCCTATGCTACAGAAAAGCAGGAGCAGCAACTCCTCCATGGCCTCTGCATCAGCTCCTGCCTCCAGGTTCCTGACTTGGTTTCCCTTCCCGAAGAGCTATGGTCAGGATGTGTAAGTTGAAATAAACCTTTTCCTCCCCAAGTTGCTTTGGGGCACGGTGTTTTACCTCAGCAACAGAAACCTTAACTATACAGGGTGAGATCTTGTCTGCTCTGGCCCTGCACCCTGCTAATGATGCCAACTGTGGGGATCTTCTTAGAAGTAGAAACTGAGGCACCAGTGGTGGTGTGGCAGGTAGAGGCTGGTATCACAGTGGGAAGCCTGAGGGGTACAAACAGCAGTGGACATCAGACTCAGGTGTGTGCGTGTGCGTGTGCGTGTGCGTGTGCGTGTGCGTGTGTGTGTGTGTGTGTGTGTGTGTGTGTGTGTGGTCAGGGCTGTGGCTGCCTGGGGCCCCATGCCCCGCCCCTTGCCCCAGCATGCACCAGTGCCGGAAGCTGTGCAGGAAGGTGACTCCGAGACAGGGGCCCTTCCCGGGAAGCTGGGCTCTTAACCCTGGTAGGGGGCAGCAAACCTGGTAAATGGGCCACTTCCCCACCCTGACCCAGCTTCCTGCTATACCAGGGCCAGGTGGGGAGGGGTCAGCAGGAGCCTGGCAGGGCTGAAGGCGGGGGTTCCTGCTTTCCTTGAAGGTCTTAAGGGATTTTCTTTTCAGTCCTGACTCCACCTGCAAGACGGTGGAGTTCATGGTGGGGAAGAGAGGATGGGAGCTAGAGCCACAGTACAGAGGGGACAAGCTGTGGGAAGGCCAGAGCTGGAGGAATGGGGGGGGAGACAGAGAGGGAGAGAGACAGACACAGAGAGACAGAGAGACAGGGAGGAACAGAGAGGGAAAGAGAGAGACAGAGAGATTCAGAGAGAGACAGAGAGGGAGACAGAGACGGAGAGGGAGACAGAGACAGAGAGAGAGACAGACAGAGAGAGACAGAGAGGGAGACAGAGACGGAGAGGGAGACAGAGAGACAGAGAGAGAGACAGAGAGGGAGACAGAGAGGGAGAGAGGGACAGAGAGAGGAGGACAGAGAGGGACAGAGAGGGACAGAGAGGGAAAGAGAGACAGAGGAGGACAGAGAGGGACAGGGGCGGAGAGAGAGAGAGACAGAAACAGCCATGGATCAGAGAGACGGAGAGAGTGGAGAGAGTTACAAAGGCGGAGACATGCAGAGAGACAGAAACAGAGACCAAGACAGGGTCAGAGACACAGAGACAGTGAAGGCCGTGGGCTGGAGTGCTGTGGCCTAGGGGCCATCTGTCCCCACCCAGCAGGGTCAAGAGCCAGCAGGACTCTGTCGCATTCTCTGAGGCAACTCCTGTCCTCGCCCCCCTTCCCACCATTGTCTTGCATGGAGGAAGTCCTCCCCGCTCCACAGGAAGCCCCCCTCCCCACAGAGGTCCAACCTCCTCAGGAGACCTGACACCCTGACCTCTGCTCCTCACAGCACGAGGAAGGTTCCAGAAGGCAGCTCTGCCCCAGCACTGGTCTTTCCGCTCGCCGTCACTCAGCGGTCAGTTTTGCACGCTCACGGCTCCTGGGAGTGCGGTTCCCAGAGGCCACGGCGGCAGTCTGAGAATCCTGGTCTGGTGTGGCTTGGGGCGTGGGGTGGGTCTAGGTGGAGGGGGACAGTGTGGGGGGCAGGTGGAGAGACTGCTCAGTGGTTAAGGGGACTGGCTGCTCTTCAGGGGACCTGGACCCTATCGTGTGGGTTGGGGAACTCACAATCGCCTGTAAATCCAGTTCCAGGGAGATCCAATGCTCTTCTGGCCCGTGAGGTCATTTGCATTTACACAGAATGTGTGATGCATAGACACATACAAACACACAATTAAAAAAAAAAAAAAGGTTGGCTGGGCGTGGTTGC
This sequence comes from Apodemus sylvaticus, assembly GCF_947179515.1. Taxonomy (NCBI): domain Eukaryota; kingdom Metazoa; phylum Chordata; class Mammalia; order Rodentia; family Muridae; genus Apodemus; species Apodemus sylvaticus. The sequence continues at coordinate 2,234,645 of NC_067491.1, forward strand.
AGTTGCACACGCCTGTAATCCCAGCACTTGGGAGGCAGATGCAGGCAGATTTCTGAGTTCAAGGCCAGCCTGGTCTACAGAGTGAGTTCCAGGACAGCCAGGGCTATGTAGAGGCCATGGCTGAAAAACCATAAATAAATAAATATGGGGGAAAAAAAGCTGTCTTTTCTCTCTTTGTCTCTGTCATCCCCTTCCCCCACAATAAACCTCTGTCGCATGGAAAAACAAAACAAAACAAAAGTAGGGTCTAGAGAGAGGGACTTAAGAGTACTTATGGCTCCCAGCACCCACAGGATGGTGGACCCCTACTGTAATTCCAGTTGCAAGGGGTCAGATGCCCTCTTCTGGCCGTCATGGGCACTGCATGCATGTTGATCAAAAAAACAAAAACAAAAACAATCAAACAAAAGAACTGTAAATGCAGGCAAAATACACACCCAGGATCCCTGGAAGCAATGGGACAAACAGCGGAGCAGAGACTGGGAAAGGCCACCCAGAGACTGCCCATCGGGGGTCCCTCCCATCTGCAGACACCAAACCCAAACACGATTGCTGATGCCCAAAAGTGCTGGCTGACAGGAGCCTGATACAGCTGTCTCCTGGGAGGCTCTGCCAGTGCCTGACAAATACAGAGGCAGATGCTCACAGTCAACCATTGGACTGAGCGCTCAGACCCCAATGGAGGAGTTAGAGAAAGGACTAAAGGAGCTGAAGGGGCTTGCAACCCCATAGGAAGAACAACAGTATCAAGCAACCAGACCCCCCACCCCCACCCCAGAGCTCCCAGGGACTAAACCACCAGCCAAAGAATCCACATGGGGGAATGCATGGCTTCAGCTGCACGTGTAGCAGAGGATGGCCTTGTAGGGCGTCACTGGGAGAGGAGCCCCTTGGTCCTGTGGCGGCTGGATGACCCAGGGTAGAGGAATGCTAGGGCGCTGAGGCAGGAGTGAGTGGGTGGGTGGGTGAACACCCTCATAGAGGCAGGGAGGAGGGAGAGGGGATGGGGGTTTGTGGAGGGGAAACTGGGAAGGGGAATGTCTTAGTCAGGGTTTCTATTCCTGCACAAACATCATGACCAAGAAACAAGTTGGGGAGGAAAGGGTTTATTCAGCTTACACTTCCACACTGCTGTTCATCACCAAAGGAAGTCAGGACTGGAACTCAAGCAGGTCAGGAAGCAGGAGCTGATGCAGAGGCCATGGAGGGATGTTTCTTACTGGCTTGCTTCCCCTGACTTGCTCAGCCTGCTCTCACCCAAGACTACCAGCCCAGGGATGGCACCACCCACAAGGGCCCTCCCCCCTTGATCACTAATTGAGAAAATGCCCACAGCTGGATCTCATGGAGGCACTTCCCCAACTGAAGCTCCCTTCTCTGTGATAACTCCAGCCTGTGTCAAGTGGACACACAAAACCAGCCAGTACAGGGAATAATATTTGAAATGTAAATAAATAAAATAACCAATAAAAATGAATAAACAAATACTTTAAAAATGACAACCCCCTTGTTCTGCTGGGATTCACAAACACACTCCCTCCCACGCAGACCACTCACAGAGGTAGGGCTAGACCTGGTTACCTATTGTCCGTGGTGGGACAGTCAACTTCAATCCTCGTGGCCTTTGTGCTCCTGAAATCATCTGTTTTAAGTTGTGCTGGGCCTGGTGGGAGGCCCTATGTCAATTGTGGAGAGCCTTTGGGGGGACGCTCGGCAGGAATCTGACATTGGCCAAGGACAAGGAAATGGGCTCCAGGCAGGAATCTGACTTTAGGCCATGACCAGCAAGTAAACTCAGGCAGGAATCTAATTTTAGGCTAGAACAGGGAAGTAAGTTGAGGCAGGAAGCTTACTTAGTTTTAGGGTGGAAGAAAAGCAGTGGCTACAGACAAGAGCCTGATTTGGGGCTTGGACGAGGAAGTGGGCTTGGATATTTCGGTCATTCTGACAAGTGCTTAGAAGTCGCTCTCCGGGGAGTAATCACGGGGCTTTGCTGATCGCCTTGCTTGTTCCTTGTTGACCTGCTCGGTCTGATTACTTGCATGTAATTAAGATGGTGTAAAAGCGGAGTGGGCGAAAATGAAGCTGCCTCGAGTCTCAGAGCTGGTCAGGCCGCAGTATTGTCTCCTCCTATCCTTCTCAATCCTCACAGAAGCTGCTGACTGACAAAGCTGTCTTGGTCAGCCATTAAACTACAAGCAATGGCTGGGCAGTGGTGGCGCACGCCTGTAATCCCAGCACTTGGGAGGCAGAGGCAGGCAGATTTCTGAGTTCGAGGCCAGCCTGGTCTACAGAGTGAGTTCCAGGACAGCCAGGGCTACACAGAGAAACCCTGTCTCGAAAAACCAAACCAAACCAAACCAAACAACCCCCCCAAGCCCCCCAACCCCCGCCCCCAAACAAAAACAAAAAAAAACAAACAAAACAAACAGACAAACAAACAAACAAACAAAACCCCTACAAGCAATGAAGAGAGGTCTGCTCGGGCTGGCTGGCTCACCGAGATGGCTCAGCAGTTAAAAGCACTGGCTGCTCTTTCAAGAGGACCTGGGTTCAATTCCTGACATCCACACAGCAGTTCATGGCTGAGTTACTGAGTCACAGTCTGTGACTCCTGTTTCAGGGGACCCAACACTCTCACACAGATACACACGCAGGTGAAACACCAATCAATGTACGAAACGTAAAAACAAATGACAGGAAAGAGAAAAGAGGCCTGCGCTGCCTGTCTTAGGCCAGTCAGCCGGAGGAACTTCAGGCTGCCTGCTGCCTTCTGTCTGGAGGAGGCAGGAGACAGCCAACTGCTTGGCCCTGGATTGCCCGAACTTGGAGGTGTCAGGGATCACAGAGGCTCCAGGAGGCAGGAATTCTGGCTTTGAGGATGTCACTGATGGGCCTGCTGTGCTGGAGCTGGGCAGCTGAGGGTGTCACAGATTCGTGGTCAGGCTCATAGCGACCCCTGCTGGCCTGGGACAGGGTGGTTTGGCTGCAGGTCCCCTATGCAGATCACAAGACTCCCCTCACCTGTCCGCATGGCAGATGGTGTGGTTCTGAGAGCCCCCCCTCCCCAAGGCAGCTGGGTGTCCGAGACAGAAAGCATCCCACGTGGGGACATTGGTCTCTGAGGAGAAAGCTGGACAGAGAGGCTGGGGGACTAGGGGCATTTCTGATGGTCCCTCACACTCTGGAGAACCAGAGTGCTGTGTTACAGTCATAACAGGAGCTTGGTGGCTCCTGCCTCTGCTCTCCGGAGAGAGGCCAGCTGCAGCGGGCAGGCTGGTTGTGGGGGTGGGGGTCACGGGTGTACTGGGGCCCACGAGGGGGGGGCCGGTTTCCAGAACTGCCCTCCACCTTGATTGCACAACCTGAAGCCGACCTCGGCTCTCCTGTTGATTGGGAAGCTGGTGGTCTACGTGCTGACGCCTCACTTGAGGTCAGCCTCCAGCAGAGGCCCTAGCAGGTCCGCTACTGTGGGGGACTTGTAGGCTTAGATTTTTCAAACCCTGCTTTTAACACGGATTCTTAAATGCTTTAACCTAGGGCTGGAGAGATGGCTCAGCAGTTAAGAGCACAGACTGCCCTTCCAGAGGTCATGAGTTCAATTCCCAGCAACCCCATGGTGGCTCACAACCATCTGTCATGGGATCTGATTCCCTCTTCCGGTGTGTCTGAAGGCAGCGACGGTGTACTTACATATAGCTGCATTTATCGGGACTCTGTGGACTCAGGATGACTGGATGCATGTGCTGAGGCAGACACGTGAGCTTTGGAGGGTGTAAATAGGACTGGATGGAGAGAGAGCTTTGCACCGCTTGGGGTCTCGCGTCTTGGCTGATCTTTGCTTCCCTGAGAGAGGTGCAGCTGAGCGTGTCTCCTGGTGTCCCTCCGGGTCCCTCCTGCTGGTTTGAGTTGAGGCTGAGGCCTGGCTGTCTCTGTTAGGTTGTGTCACCTCTGTTGCTAACCTGACTCTACCGAAATGGACTGCTGCTGTATCTGAGGTGTTTGCCAGTGACCTGCTGACCTGTCAACCGAGCTGCTGATTTCCAGACAACAGATGGGAGTTGCTCCGAAGAACCTTTCTAAACAGATCTATTTCCCCGTATCCTTTCTTCCCCACTGTCTCCGGTGGGTGGTGGGCTATAAGGGAGATTAAAGCGTTTAAAAGCCGTCATTAAAAATAGATTTTGAGCCGGGCACCGGTGGTGCACACCTGTAATCCCAGCGCTCTGGGAGGCAGAGGCAGGCGGATTTCTGAGTTCGAGGCCATCCTGGTCTACAGAGTGAGTTCCAGGACAGCCAGGGCTACACAGAGAAACCCTATCTCGGAAAAACCAAAATCCAAAACGCCAAAAAAAAAAAAAAAAAAGGTTTTGATTTTTTGTTTTGTTTTGGTTTTTTTCGAGACAGGGTTTCTCTGTGTAGCCCTGGCTGTCCTGGAACTCACTCTGTAGACCAGACTGGCCTCGAACTTAGAAATCCGCCTGCTTCAACCTCCCAGAATGCTGGGATTAAAGGTGTGTGCCACCACCCTCCGACTTTTAAGGGCTGTTGTCTTTTTTCTTTTTTCTTTCTTTCTTTCTTTTTTTTTGGTTTTGAAAAAAAATAAAGTTACAATTTCCACTTCAGGGACCTCTTAGAACTCATGCAGCTGACGGTTAGACACAGGAATGAGGAGGCTTATCAGGATCTGGGAGCACAAAGTGGAGAACATGAGGAATTTAACCCTGATGCGATCCTAACCTTCCACCTCAGCCCCAAACCCACAGTAACTCCACTCCAGCCTCAGCCCTACAGAGAAGGAGCAGATCCTGGTTTCCAGCAGCACCTGGCCACCAACTCTGAGCCCTCCCCTCTATGCCCCACTGTAGGCTACATTTTTTTGGAAACTACTTTTAAAAAAAGATTTATTTATTATATGTGAGTACACCGTAGCTGTTCTCAGACCCGCCAGGAGAGGGCGTCAGATCTCATTACAGTTTCTTGCTCTGGCCCCTCTCGGAGGTTTTATTTATTTAACGTAAGTACACTCGCTGTGGTCAGACACACCAGAGGAGGGCGTCAGATCTCACCATGGATGGCTGTGAGCCACCATGTGGTTCCTGGGATTTGAACTCAGGACCTCCAGAAGAGCAGTCAGTGCTCTTAACCGCTGAGCCATCTCTTTAGCCCTGAAAACTACTTTTAACAGGGGTTCAACCTCTTTGCCCACACCCAGCGGAGGTAGTGGAAGAGAAATGTTATTAGGCTGGGGAAGTGGACCTATTCGGAATAGATCTCTGCGGTGAGCTCGGTCTTCTCGGCAGCAAATACCAAATACGGCTCAGCAGCTGCAGAGCAGGCCAGGCAGGCAGACACCTGCAGTTCAACCCTGAAGAAAGCTCAAGGCTCACCGACTGGCCCGACCCGAGGCTGCGGGAGCGGCAAGCTGCCCCCGGAACCTCACAGCCAGTTCTTGGGCGAGACGTGGGTCCTCAGCGAAGAATAGCGAGGCGGAGCAAACCAAAGCGAGGCTCGGTGCTCCTCCTCCACGTCCGTGCTTCTTCATCCGAGAGCTCTCCGCATGTCTGCTACAGCTGACACCCTTCTCCAGTGTCTGCCCTGGGAAAACAGTCTTCCTAAAGCGTGTTCGCTTTAGCAAGGCTCCTTTCCCGTGTGCCCAGCAAAACTTCATCTGACAAGGCTAACTTTCCGAAGAACCCCGAGTTCCCACTTCACCCTACCCACCAGAGCTTGGCCTTTCCGGTGGCTTTCTACCTACCTCTCCAAGGCCACACTGTGGCCTCCACACCCTGCCTCAGAGACAGCCTTTCTCTAGCTCTCTCACCCACCAAGGACATCCTATGGGCTCAGCACCCTCCCTTCCACATCTCCATGCTCGGCCCCACCCTCCTGCTTCATCTGCATGCTCGTCCCCACCCTACTGCTTCATCTGCATGCTCGGCCCCACCCTCCAGCTCTCATCTGCATGCTTGGCTCCACCCTCCTGCTCTCATCTGCATGCTTGGCTCCACCCACCCGCTCTCATCTGCATGCTCGGCCCCACCCTCCTGCTCTCATCTGCATGCTCGGCCCCACCCTCCTGTTCTCATCTGCATGCTCGGCCCCACCCTCCTACTTCATCTGCATGCTCGGACCCACCCTCCTGCTCTCAGCTCAGCCGGAGTTCTCTGGAGTCCTTCGTCACTTCCACAGAGGAACGAACGCCAGTTCCCATCATGCAGCAGGCTGTGGCCCACCAAGCTATGGAAGCCGGGCACCTGAACATTCCGACCTTAGCACTCTCAGATGGGGATGCTTGGGCTGTAGGGGCTTTGGAGCTGAGGAAAGTGTGATTCTCATTTCCCTGTGGATCACAAATCTCACCTTTGGGGCTTTGGCCAGTGCGAGGGTGGAGGCCCTAGGGATGCACCCATGGTCTCCCTGTGCAGGGATATATGTTATCACTGCAGGATTTGGCTCTGTCGGCGCCATTGGCGGAGACTATGTTGCTAGGGGCAGGAAGGGATGCTGTTGTTAGGTTAGGCTAGGATCCTGTTGCTAGGGGCTGAGACTGGGTTGCTAGGCTAGAGTTCTGTTGCTAAGGTCTGGGACCATGTTACCAAGATTTGGGATCCTGTTGCTGGGGGCAGGGGTCATGTTGCCAAGGGTGGAGACCTGCCACTCAGCCTAAGGTCTTGTTGCTAGGGGCTGGCTGCATGTTGCTAGGTCTGGGGTTCTGTTGCTAGGCGATGGGTTCAATTTCCTGTGTCTGGGCTCTGTTACCAAGGTTATGATCCTGTTACTAGGAGCTGAGATAATGATGACAAGGTTGCTAAGCAGCGGGTCCTGTTGCCAGGATGGAGTCAAGTGCCTCACTTTCTTGCTTGGGATGAAGATGTGGGGGAGATCTGTGCTTCATTTACTGAATCTTTATAACCCAGGCTGGCCAGGAACTCACTTCGTAGCCCAGACTGTTCTCTCTCTCTCTCTCTCTCTCTCCTTCTTTTTCTTTTTTCTTTTTTTCTTTTTTCTTTTTTGTTTTGTTTTTTCGAGACAGGGTTTCTCTGTGTAGCCCTGGCTGTCCTGGAACTCACTCTGTAGACCAGGCTGGCCTCGAACTCAGAAATCCGCCTGCCTCTGCCTTCCAGAGTGCTGGGATTACAAGCGTGCGCCACCACCCAGCTCAGACTGTTCTCAAACTCAGTTCTTCTCTTGCCTTCACCTCCTGATTCCTCCGATGCGTGTGTAGACCACCGTATGCAAAGGCAGTGTTTTGTTTAAGGTTTGCCGGGTGTGTCTGGAGACAGACATGATGGTACTGGACGCTGGGGTCCTGTTTAATACAATGACTTGTGCCAGAGCCCTGAGGTCCTTGAATGAGAGTAGTTGCTAGGGTAAGAAACCGTCAGTAGCTCAGTATGATACTATACATGTGTTGCTGTGTGTGCTACAGGGACTCCTGGCCCAGGGAACTGAGAGAGGGCTCTGGGGGTTAATTGAGGGCATCATGTGACACACTCCATTATCCGTCCACACCCCACCCCTCACTGGGGGATTCTAGATGGGTCTCCATCCCTGACCATGCCCGCATGTCCTCACTGGGGGATTCTAGGTGGGGCTCCACCCCGACCACGCCTCCATGTCCTCACTGGGGGAATTCTAGGCAGGGCTCCACCCTTGGCCACTCCCCCATGTTCCTCACTGGGGGAATTCTAGGCAGGGCTCCACCCTTGGCCACTCCCCCATGTTCCTCACTGGGGGAATTCTAGGCAGGGCTCCACCCTGGCCACGCCCCCATGTCCTCACTGGGGGATTCTAGGCGGGGCTCCCCCCCTGAGCCATGCACCCAGCTCCTCATTGGAGGATTCTAGGTAGAGGTTCTACCCTGAGTCACACCCTTTGTCTTGGAGCTTCAGTTCCAGGGAGAGGAGGCTGAGCTGGGAGGAGTCCATTGTCTATTACTGTCACACCTGGGATATGGCTTATTTTGACTCACAGTTTTGGGAGTTCAGATCATGACCAATGAATCTGAGGTGGAGCAGGATGTGTGTAGGGGAGCATCCTATTCACCTTTCAGCCAAGAAACAAAGAGAGAGAGGGCTGGGAATAGTGCTGTGCACTGGTCATCCCAGCGCTCAGCCGTCATCCCAGAGCTCAGCTATCATCCCAGCGCTCAGCCGTCATCCCAGTGCTCAGCTGTCATCCCGGCGCTCATCTGTCATCCCAGTGCTCAGCTGTCATCCCGGCGCTCATCTGTTATCCCGGTGCTTAGCTGGTTGAGGCAGGAGAATTGAAGTTGGGCCTAACCTGGGCTTCATCACAAGACACTGTCAGCAGGGCATGGAAGCTCATGATTTGATCTCCGCACTTGGGAGGCAGTGGAAGGAGGAGAGTGTCTGAGTTTGAGGCCAGCTTGGTCTACAAAATGAGTTCTAGGACAAGGAAGCCCTGTTGCAAACTGCCTTCCCCAGAAAACCAGCCAACCAGCCAGCCAACCAACAAAACAAACCAAATAAACAACACACAAAAAGCAAAAACATAGAACCTTATCTAAAAAACAAAACAAGACCAAAATGGACAGAGAGCGAGGAGGAGACAGGAGTCCCACAAGCCATTTTAGGGCACAACATCAGTGACCTTTGGGCCTCTGCCCAAGCCTGGTCCTTACAGTGTCCACCACCTCCCCATGCTGCAGCTCAGGGGTCTTGGGGGACACTCCAGGCGTAAGCCACAGCTCGACTCCAGCCTGGAACACAGGGGCTGTGAACAGGCAAGTGCTTGGTTAGACTCTAGTGCTACAGCTGGGGTGAATCAACATGAGCTGAGCTGTAAGGTAGAGTGCGGTCAGGAAGGGTCTTCATACGGGAACAGACAAGTAGAGGCTTGTGGGACGGGAGAGGAGGCGGGCCAGGAAGCAGGCAAGGCTAGGACCAAGGTTCTGCTGGCTGGATTTCTGGTGTGTCTGGAAGAGCAGGGAAACAGGGGGCTGCCGGAGAGGGAAAGAAAGATCTTTACGGACACAAATGAATCTACCGGAACTCCTCTTCAGACGCCACAGGTTCTTAGCACGTGAGCCTTTTGTTTATCCAAAGGTTTGTGTCCTGTTCTGTTGAAACAGGGTGTTCTGAACCTGAGGCCGGATCCCCCAGCGAAGCACTAGAACCAGTTCTGACCTGCATGAATGGCAGCTCTTTCTGGAGGGAAGGGACAGGTGCCCAGCTGGGGCGGACAGGTCTCCTTTGTTAGAGTTCCCGTGGGATAAAGCTAGACGGGCACTGCCCAGCGGTGTGAGTCCGCGCCAGTGGGACTGAGGACGAGATGAACAGTACTGGGCAGGTAAGGGGCAGCTCAAGGTGTCCCGGAGGGAGGGCAGGCTGTGAGCTGTTGTTGTCCTCACAGGGCGGGGCACAGAAACAACAGATCTGAAGACACGCAGCCACGCGAGTCTGTATGGCGGACATCATCCTGCCAGTCAGCCAGAGTCTGCAGAAGCGGCAAGAAGCTTCCACCATACCCACCAGAGGATTTTGGTGCTTTTCTCTCTACGGAGTCACAACCAATGGAGCTTAACGATGCATGTCAGGGGAGCTAACACATGCGTGTTGTCAACACATGCGTGTTGTCAGCGAAGACTCCTTCCTCACGCGTCCTTTCACGCGCTTGCTTTAGCAGGACATCCTCTCTCCCGTGTCTGCTTCAGGGAAACACTTCTTCACGAGTTTGCCCCAGCAAAGCACCATCTGGCACAACTGACTTTCCAGAGAAACCAGAAGTTTCTACTTCAGTTTGGGCTAAACCAGCCCACCTTCTTGAATTACATTCCCATAATGTGTGTGTGTGTGTGTGTGTGTGTGTGTGTGTGTGTGGACAGGTTGCAGGGTTGGCTGGGTGGGGTCTCACCCCGAGGGCACCACTCCCTTTATTCCGCGTGGCAGGCTTGCGGTCAACGTCACACTTTCTGAGGTTCTTTTTCTCCTCAGCCGCCTGCTCCTTTTCACAGCAGATCTAAGAGTGATCACCGCAACCCACCAATCCCAGTCAATACCCGGCGGTCTCGAAACCTCTCCTCTACCAACAACTCGGATCCGAAAACTCTTCCATTCAGCCTCAGGTAGGTTTTTAGGACAAGGCCAGAAAGCAGCCACATTCTTGCTAAATATCAAAACAATGGCCTCTGACTTAGCCACTGATATTGTTCCCCTCGGGCACCTCTGAGGGTGTGTGTGTGTGTGTGTGTGCGTGCTCTTAGGACTCCTGTTGTCCAGGCACGTACTCACAGTGCTCAACTGGACACTCGTCACTGTCCCAAAGTTCACACCCTACCAAAAAACAGCAGGGTCAGGCTTGACATGGTAACACCCCACTTCTGGTACCAACTCTGTCTTGGCTCACTGTTCTGTTGCTGTGAAGAGACAGCATGACCAAAGCTACTTATAAGACAAAGCGTTAACTGGGGCCGTGCTCACAGGGTGGTGACCATCTTGGCCACGAGCTCGGCAGCCGGGAGGCAGCCATGGTACTGGAGAAGGAGCGGAGAGCCTATGTCTGATTCACAAGTTGGAGACGGAGAAAGACTGGATCTGGTGTGGGCTTTTTAAACCTCCAAGCCCCCCAGTGACACACCTCCTCCAGCAAGGCCACACCTCTTAATCATCGCCAAACAGTTGCATGAACCAGGGACAAAGCCTTTGAATAGATGAATCTATGGGGGCCGTCCGCATCGAGACCAACAGACTTCCCGCAGCTGCTCTCAGTCACGGTGCTGATCGCAGCCGTAGAAACCCTGACTAGGACCCGGTACCTCCTGGAGGGGTGCAGGTGAGCACTCACACAGGAGCTGTCTGGACTCAGATTGGAACTCTCTCTCTCACACACACACACACCATACACACACACACACACCATACACACACACACACACACACACACACACACACACTACATACACCCCCACACCCCCCACATCCCCCATATACACACCATACACCACACACACCACACACACCACACACACACCATACACACACACACACACACTACATACACCCCCCACACCCCCCACATCCCCCACACATCACACACCACACACACATACCACATATACACACCATACACCACACACACCACACACACACCATACACACACACACACACACTACATACACCTCCCCACACCCCCCACATCCCCCACACATCACACACCACACACACATACCACATATACATACCATACATCACACACACCACACACACACCATATACACACACACACCACATACACACCCCCACACCCCCACATCCCCCCCCACACACCACACACACCCCCACACCACACATATATACCACACACACATACCCCATACACCATACACACACTGCACAGACCACACACACAACATATATACAACATACATATCACACACACATACCACACACACACAACACACACACATACCACACACACCACATACACACATATCACACACACACCACACACACATACCACACATACCACACACACACCACATACACACCACACATATCACACACACACACACACACACCACACACACATACACACACACCACACACACCACATGCACACCACACATAGTACACATACACACCACATGCACACACCACACATACCACACACACACAGGACACACACACACACATACAACACATATACCACACACATACAAACACTACACACACTACATACACACACATACCACACACACACAGGACACACACACACACACACCACATATACCACACACATACAAACACTACACACACTACATACACACACACACCACATATACCACACACATACACTACATACACACACACACCACATATACCACACACATACACAGGACACACACACACACTGTACTGGCGGGTTTTGTGTGTCAACTTGACACAGGCTGGAGTTATCACAGAGAAGGGAGCTTCAGTTGGGGAAGTGCCTCCATGAGATCCAGCTGTGGGGCATTTTCTCAATTAGTGATCAAGTGGTGATGGCCCCTTGTGGGTGGTGCCATCCCTGGGCTGGTGTTCTTGGGTTCTATAAGAGAGCAAGCTGAGCAAGCCAGGGGAAGCAAGCCAGTAAGGAACATCCCTCCATGGCCTCTGCATCAGCTCCTGCTTCCTGACCTGCTTGAGCTCCAGTCCTGACTTCCTTTGGTGATCAACAGCTGTGTGGAAGTGTAAGCTGAATAAACCCTTTCCTCGCCAACTTGCTTCTTGGTCATGATGTTTGTGCAGGAATAGAACCCCTGACTAAGACACACACACACACACACACACACACACACACACACACACACAAACACAAATACTACACACACTACATACACACACACCACACATACCACACACATACACAGGACACACACACACACACACAAACACACACACACACACACACACTCACACACACACACACACACAAATACTACACACACTACATACACACACCACACATACCACACACATACACAGGACACACACACACATACACAGGACACACACACACACACACACACACACACCTGTGCGCACAAACACACCTGTTAATTTTAAAGTGCCTTGGCTTCCTCCTAGGGTGGGCGCTCCTGAGCCTTCCCCTGCTTCCCAGGTCCAGTTGGGAAGTGGCCAGCGGCCACCCACGAATTCTCACTCGCTGGTTGGCTCTCTCTCCTGCCCATCCTGTCTGTCTCCCACGCTCATCCTCGCCAGAGCAACCCTAAGGGTCCCGCCCACCTCCCTCCGCCCCGCCCACCTCCCTCCGCCCCGCCCACCTCCCTCCGCCCCGCCCACCTCCCTCTGCCCAGTCATTAGCGCTGGCATCTTTATTGATTGATCAAAGCCCAGCTGGGGACAAGGACCTTCAGCATGTGGACAATAGATTCCTGATGGAATCCAAGCATTAGGACCAATGTCCAACAATATGCCGCCCCCCATCAGGCTGCAGGACTAGACGCCCCAAGGGTTCTTGCTTCCTTGAGGTCTTTGACCTGAGGAACCCCCCACTGTCTTGAGGAAGGAAGAAGAGTCGGACGGAGTCCGGGCTCAGGGACGAGAGGCAAGTAGAGGAGACACGGACGGACTGTCTACAGAGCTGAGGGGACCCGGTCGGTCCCGGCTGCTCCTCTGCACGCCGGACACAGCGAGACCGAGGAAACAACTGTGGTCTGAAGTCATTGAGTCACAGCTGCTGTGGCAGAAACGTAGCTTAAGGAAAGGCCTCTGAGGGGAGACATGTTTAAGGGATTCGACAAGACCAGTAAAGCCTGTAAGAGCCAGAGAGAGGGGAGCTCTGACGACGTCGTCAAGCACGGGATGAGTCCATCGAGAGTTCTCTGAGTGGCCACCACACTCCCATGATCCCCCACCTCTTCATACCATCCCCACCACCCTTCCCCATCCCCACCATCCCCCACCATCCTCCCCATCCCCCACTATTCCCCACCATCCCCCTCCCCCCTTCCCCCACCATCCCCATTATCCTCCTCCATCCCCATCATCCTCCCCATCCACCATCCTCCCCATCCCCCACCATCCTCCCCATCCTCCACCATCCCCCACCATCCTCCACTGCCCTCTCCTCATCCCCTACCATCCCCTCCATTCTCCACCATTCTCCCTATCCCCCACCATTCCCCCATTCCCCACCATCCTCCCCTCCCATCCCCCACCGTTCCCCACCATCCCCCCATTCCCCACCATCCCCCCATTCCCCACCATCCCCCATTCCCCACCATCCCCCATTCCTCCCCATCCCTCCCCATCCTCCCCCATCCCACACCATCCCCCACCATCCTCCACCATCCCCCCATCCCACCATCCCCCACCATCCCACCATCCCCCACCGTCCTCCACCATCTTCTCCTTATCTGTTCCCTCTCATCTGATTTTATCTGTTTTTACCTCATGTTGTCATCTTTCCTTACTATCCTCTCTTCCCAGGTGGATTCCAGAGCCCACGGCACAGAACTCACTCTGGTGCCCTCTGGTGGATGAAATGGTAACAGGCCCTAGCAAGTTTGCAGCAGGGGGTATATCTTCCTGCCTTTTCTACGGGTTTTCGCCAATGCAGGGCTTTGGCTGTAGGAAGGTGGACTGGATGTAGGATGGTGGGGACGGTGGGGGGGGGACGGTGGGGGGATGGTGGGGGAAGTCCAGGCTGTGCTCTAGCCTAAGTTACTCCAGTTGTATAAGACAGTAAAATTTCCAAAAGACCGTGTTAGGGGTTGGTCTTGTGCACTGAATTTTCAGATGCTGAATGTTCTCTCTCTCTCTCTCTCTCTCTCTCTCTCTCTCTCTCTCTCTCTCTCTCTCTCTCTCTCTGGCAGAAGTTTTCAGTGTAACCAGCCCTCCTGACTGTCCTGGCCTCGCTTTGTAGACCAGGCTGGCCTTGAACTCAGAGATCCGCCTGCCTCTGCCTCCTGAGTTCTGGGATTAAAGCTGTGCACCATGGCCCTGTTCAGCTCAGATGCTGATTTCTGTGCCCAGAGATCTGGTTATAGTCTGGACATTAGTGTTGTCATGATCACTGAAGCATCTCCTGTGTCTGTATTGTGTAAAGAATGCTTTCCAATGATCTCTGATTGGTTGATAAAGAGCTGATCAGCCCATGATTGGGCAGAAGGGATAGGAAAGCTGGACTCTGATCCCAGCCGGGGGTCCCGGGTAGAGAGGAAGGGAGAAGAGGACCCTGGAGGAGGAGGAGGAGAGGGCCCAGGAGCAGCAGTGAGGAGCAGGTTGCCAGGGATTCTCCATGGTCACAATGAGAGACACCCACGAGAACACCCGTGGATAGAGCAAGGCAGGGCAAGGCCAGATGGCTGGTAACCGTGGGCATTTATCTGGGTGTTAGCTGTCTTAGAGGGTTAGAATAACTCAGAACTTGCCCAGTCCAGGCTCGTAGCTTATCAATAAAAATACAGGTCCTGGGCTGGAGAGATGGCTCAGAAGTTGACAGCACTGGCTGCTCTTCCAAAGGTCCTGAGTTCAATTCCCAGGAACCACATGGTGGCTCATAAGTATCTCTAATAGGATCTGGTGCCCTCTTCTGGCTGTGCAGGCATACATGCAGGCAGAACATTGTACACACGATAAATAAATCCAAACAAACAAACAAACAAACAAACAAACAGAGATCCAGGTCTCTGCCTCAGTTCTTTTGGAGCTAGAACGGGAACAGACCAGGCTACCTGCACACATCACAGCCTTCAGACTGTGCGCCGCTCTAGGTGACTCCGCCTTCATCTAGCCTTGACTGAATCCCGAGAGTTATTTATTTATTTTTTTTTGGATTTGGTTTTTTTGAGGCAGGGTTTCTCTGTGTAGCCCTGGCTGTCCTGTAACTCACTCTGTAGACCAGGCTGGCCTCGAATTCAGAAATCTGCCTGCCTCTGCCTCCCAGAGTGCTGGGATTACAGGCGTGCGTCACCACAGTTCACAAGTGCTTCTAGCGCGACACCCACCAGAGGTGGTGTCTCTGTGGAGTCCTGACAAATGGAGCTCTGCTATGCAATGCAAGGCAGACTGATACGTGTGTGTGTGTGTGTGTGTGTGTGTGTGTGTGTGTGTGTGTGTGTGATTAGCAAGGAATCCTTCATCACGGGTCCTTTCATGCGCTCACTTTAGAAGAACAACCCTTCACCCGTGTCTGGTTCAGGGAAACACTCCTTCACGCGTTTGCCCCAGCAAAGCACCATCTGGCACAACTGAGTTTCCAGAGAAACCAAAAGTCTCCACTTCACTGGTCTTTCACCTTGAGGCAGAAGGCGGCAGCTTCACCCGCCAACCTGACCCCAGCAGGACCTTTGCAGAGCTGGCCTCCTACCCTGACACCTGGTCACCCTTCTCAGGCTGGTTCATACCGGAACAATCTATTAAATTGCTCATTTAGCTTTCCTCCCCACCTGAAGCACACCGCCCTTTACCAGTCTGTTCCTGTTCTGTTCACACGCTCGGAACAGAGTCGGGAACAGAGTCGGGGATACATCAGGGGTTCAGTACACGCTTGCTGATGAAGGAAAGCAGGTGCCCAGAGCGCTCGACTGACTTGGGGACACGGCATCCAACCCTGGGCTGTGGAAATGAGGCTCTGCTCCCCTCATCCACGCTTCTCGGGGCGTCCTGTTTGCCGTCCTGGATCCCTGGGGCCTGCTCTGGCCCCGTGGCCCAGCTCAGCCGACTCCCTGGGGGACCTGTTCGGCTGACACTGGAGTCTTTCCTGGACCATCCAGCCACCTGGCTGACACTTGATCTCGGCTCCACTTCCAGGCCAGCGTCCGGCCAACCAGCCTGGCTCTGGCCAGGCCCTGAGATCCTTGCTTAGGGACAAGGGGCCGTCTGTGTGGTGGGGAGGGTGTGGTAAGGCCAGGCTTCTGCCAACACCGGCTGAGCTGTGAGGATTGGGGACAGTGCCTGGCTTGTGGCACCAGAGCGGCAGGACACAGGAGCTCACACGAGGCCCTGTTCGTCATGGGGACCCTCGGCTGCGACCCAGCGACTAAACTGGCCACAGTGCCCCTGGCCCGGCGGGTGGCAGATGGACACATCCCAGAGACCGGGCTGAGGAAGTCCTGTGGAATGACCACCCTGGAGAATGGTTTGTGCTGGCCGTGTTGGGGAGGGCTCTTCCTGTCTCCCTACGGGGTCTCCTGGGATGTTCAGTAGAGGCAGTATCTGCCGGCCCATATGTCTTCCCCCGTGGGATCTGCAGGCCCTGCACACTTGTCCTGTAGGGCGACAGGTTGAACACAGTGGAGCAGAACCTGTGGGAGAAAGTTGGAGGGAGGGTGCATGTGGGGGACTGCGGAGCTCTGGGGTGTGTGAAGGGGCCAGAGGCTGAGGCCGGGTGCTGCAGGGAGGGGCGGGTGTTTGTGATGCTGCAGCCTCAGTTTCCCATTCTACAGTGAACAGTGGGATCTATACCAGGATCCATCTCCCCACCTCTGAGGTGGTGTTTCTCTGTGACTGGCCTCAGTTTCCCTTCTAGGACAATCTCTCTGTCCTGGGTTCACTTTCCCCATTTACCCACACAACATTCTGGGTTCAGTTTCCCTCCCTCAATGGTGTCTACGTCTCCAGCCTCAGTTTCTCTAGTTGCAGCGGTCTCTATACTCTGGCCCTGGTTTCCTCTCTTGCGATGGTCTCTTTTCTGGCCTGTTTTCCACTCACGATAGCTTCTCTGTTCCGGTCTCAGTTTCCCTGCCAGTGGTGGTCCTTGCTCCCAGCCTCTTTCCGTTCTGTGTTAGCCTGTCTTCCTGGGTCTCTACAGACAGAGTGATTCGTGATTAGCTCACAAAGCGGGTGTCACCCAGTCCTGCAGACATTTTCTCTACTCAGACATGAAGGTGGATGGGGTCCAGGGTGGGACTCTACCTGGCCCTCTGGGTTCTGAGCACCACCCCTGATCTGGTCTTTGGGTCTCAGGCTCCGGACCTGGCTTGTATGTTCTTCCGTCCACTGTTGGCTATGTCAATCATGATTGCACCAAGGCAGCCAGTCCGGCCTACTCACTCGCTCGGAGGCCCAGTGAAGGTAAGAGCAGCTGAGGGGTTCGGGGTACCTCCCCAAGCCTCCAGAGTCTCTCTGAAGTAAGCCCCAGGGCGAGCAAGACAAGGCAGGTGGGGTCACGTCTGGCAAGTGGTTGCCTTCTCGTGCAGCTCAGGCTGACTTTGAACTCCTGACCCTCCTGCCGCCACCCCCTCCCCCCCAAATTTTGGGACCCTGAATGTATATTACTACCTCTGGCCAGATACCAAGCTGTGTCAGCCAGTACTGGGCGGCTCGGCTGCAGGATGCGCCTGGTGGGTATAGCCTACAATGCGTAAAGCCTTGGGCTTGATTTAAATGAAGAAAGCCGCGGTCCTGCTTGGTGTCTGAGCGTACTGGATAAAATGCGTGAGCACACTTGCTATCCTGAGCATAGGGTGGTCTTTAGTGGCGGCAGAGGTGCTGGTGAGCAGGCCCTGGGGCCTCTCTCAGCCTGTTCTCTGACATTCTACAGTGTAGGACATGTAAGGCCCACAGCCAGCTTGAGTTCTCAGGGATGCTGGCTGAATATACCAGCCAACATCTCAGCACTTGGTCCCAAAGCTGCTCTAAGTCCCCATTGGGCTGGGCGGAGGCTGTCTGGGGAAGGGGCTGCTGCAGACACTTAGAGGCCATGAGACAGGAGGCTGGAGGATCTACGGAGCCTCTCAGCAGGCTGGGTCAGGTAAGGGTCCAGAGCAGGCAGTGGGATCTGGGCACAATAAGGTAGGAAAGACTGTGGTGGGATAGGGCTGGGTGGGAGGTTCAGCTTGTAAGAGCTCTTACTGCTCTTGCACAGTGGGGCTCCCCCCCCCCCCCCCCGGGAAATCTGAAGCTGGCTTCTGGCTTCTGTGGGTCCTGCACTCACGGTACATACATAAAACCTCCCTTACAGACACATATAATTAAAAAAAAAGTCACTGGGCAGTGGTGGCACACGCCTTTAATCCCAGCACTTGGGAGGTAGAGGCAGGTAGATTTCTGAGTTCGAGGCCAGCCTGGTCTATAGAGCGAGTTCCAGGAAACCCTGTCTCACCAAAAAAAAAAAAAAAAAAAAAGTCTTTTCTGGCAGTGAACACCTTTTACTATTTAGTACCAGCAGGAGAGAGGCAGGTAGACCTCTGAGTTCAAGGCCAACCTGGTCTACATAGTGAATCAGCCAGAGACACAAGATAGAGAGACCCTGCCCATCCCCCTAAACAAAATAAAACAAAAAAAAAATTTAAAAAATGTTTGGTAAAGAAGGCCCCCAGGGGAGCGGATACCAGGTGCGGCCTGCAGGTTGGGTGGGACGCATGCTGAGGGGCATGCTGGGCTTTCTTACCACAGGGCTGTGCAGGAAATTGGGTAGTTTGTCCGTGCAAACTGAGATGCTGAGGGACATCTTCTTGTGTGGCCCAGCACATACTGGTGACTGTGGCCCAACCCCCTCCTATCCTGGGAGTCGTTTAGATTAGCTCTGAGCTAGAGAAGGGCTGGACACAAATTCTTGTCAGTCAAATGGAGGTGTGCGGTGTTTCCGAGGGCCATTGCTTAACGTTAGTGACCACCATTGAGTTGGCGGGGAGGCGCCTGTGTGTGTGAACCCTGCTTGTGGGTCTTTGCACGGACGTCCACACCTAGGTGGTACCTAGGCATATGCTGGGGCTCGCTGAGGCCTTGAGAAAGTCTCAGCATGGACCCATCAATGCTCCCCACGCCTACTGAAGGTGTGTTTGCCGTTAGCATGCTAGTGTGCCTAATGTTTGACAATCAGTAATTGGGCCAGACACGGTGGGCTGGAAGCAAAGTCAGGGTCAGAGCTGAAGTGATTTGCGAGGACCTGGGTGGGTTCCATTTCCCACAGACATCTGTAATAATGGTGACCAGCTGTGGCATCAGTGACCCCTTCCTTCCATGGTGATGTGAAAATGTGGGGCAAGCAGGCTGATCCACCTCAAGGGTGACTGAAGGTGACTCCCTGTGAGCAGAGGTCCTGCTGGGACTGGCGTGCCCCACCACAGTCCCCCTGCGTGATCAGCACTTCCAAGGCTGTGGCTCCCAGGTTGAGATGCTTCAGTCTCTCGGGAGGCTCTGGCCTTTTGGGTCAGGTCTGGGAGGCCTTATGTCAGGGCGCCTTTGGGACTCTGGTTCCTTTTCCCAGCACCTCTCCAGGATTCCAGTCCAGGACCTGTCTACTTCTTGGACCCGAAAGTCACTCGCTTTGGCCGCAGCTGTCCCCCTGCCTACTCCATTCAGGGACGGGGCAAGGTTAGAGGTGAGTATGTAATGTGTGCGGTGGGAAATGGCCTCTTAGGAGCTTGGGGACACCCCTGCCCTGCACCACTGGAGCTCTGAGAACTAATGTGTTTGCAGTGATAAGATCATTGGATTTTCGGATGAACGGTCATCACTCCTATCCTCAGGCCTTGAGCTGAGGTGGCAGTGTGGTGACGCCCCCAGCCTAAAGGCAGGGAGGCCTGGTTCCTGACCCCTTCGCTAACAACCCCCTCACATGGTTCCAGGAGGATTTTTCAGATACTTGATCTAATTCTCTGCCCATGTTATCAAACCTATCCACCTAATCCATACACACACTTACCAATTCATATACTCATCCATCCATCTAGCAATCCATCCACAGTCTATATATGAAGCCATTCATTTACCCACCTACCCATCCATCCATCCATCCACACATCCATCCATCCATCCACACATCCATCCATCCATCCATCCACACATCCATCCATC
This sequence comes from Apodemus sylvaticus, assembly GCF_947179515.1. NCBI lineage: Eukaryota > Metazoa > Chordata > Mammalia > Rodentia > Muridae > Apodemus > Apodemus sylvaticus. The sequence continues at coordinate 2,254,916 of NC_067491.1, forward strand.
CATCCATCCATCCACACATCCATCCATCCATCCATCCACACATCCATCCACACATCCATCCATCCATCCATCCATCCATCCATCCACCCATCCATCCATCCACCCACCCATCCATCCATCCATCCACCCATCCATCCATCCACTCATCCATCCACACATCCATCCATCCATCCATCCATCCACCCATCCATCCATCCACACATCCATCCATCCATCCATCCATCCATCCATCCACACATCCATCCACACATCCATCCATCCATCCATCCATCCATCCATCCATCCATCCACCCATCCATCCATCCACCCACCCATCCATCCATCCATCCACCCATCCATCCATCCACTCATCCATCCACACATCCATCCATCCATCCATCCATCCATCCATCCACCCATCCATCCATCCACCCATCCATCCATCCACCCACCCATCCATCCATCCATCCACCCATCCACCCATCCACCCACCCATCCACCCATCCACCCATCCATCCATCCACCCATCCATCCACATATCCACCCATCCATCCATCCACCCATCCACCCACCCATCCACCCATCCATCCATCCACCCACCCACCCATCCATCCATCCATCCATCCATCCATCCATCCACCCATCCATCCATCCACCCACCCATCCATCCATCCATCCACCCATCCACCCACCCATCCACCCACCCACCCATCCACCCATCCATCCACATATCCATCCATCCACCCACCCATCCATCTACCCATCCATCCATCCATCCATCCATCCATCCACCCATCCATCCACCCATCCATCCACACATCCATCTATCCATCCATCCACCCATCCATCCATCCACCCATCCATCCACACAACTACCAACTCCTATTCTTACACATCCACTCATTCATAAGTCCATCTACCTGTCCACACATTCATCTGTCCGTAAGTCTATCTTCCCATTCTCTCAGCCATCCATCCATTCTGCATCCATCTACCCATCCTTCCCTCCATTTCCCCTCCAGAACTCCCATCACCTTCCCACTCACCCTCTCACCTTCTCCCTGGGCCTCACGGCTCTGTTCAGCCTTCTCTCACTGCCCCGCCCCGCCCCGCTCTTTAATCACACCAGTGCAGATTCAAATGCAGGGAAGAAGCAGCTTAGATATCTTTGCTTTCTTGAATTTCCTGGTGGACTCAGGTCCACCTAGGGGGTCCATCTCAGGGTGTCCGGGGCTTCAGAGAGGATAATTCATGGGGCTGTGGGGCGCTGGAGTGAGTGTGGGAAGCAGGAGGAGGATGGCTGGGCTGTGGTGTGGTTGGAGAAAGGGTGGACGTTGGAGCGTGAGCTTGGGAGTATCAGGAAAAGGACGCATGTGTGAAGAACGCTGCTGGCTGGGGGTCCGGCTCTGCACGGCCTCTGGTGCAGGTCCTTGGCCAGCTGAGGCCTCCATCTTGTGCCTATGCCCATTTGCCCTCCAGGTCTGGAGGTGACACCAGGACCTGGGGCCTACAGCCCAGAGAAGGCACCCCCGGCCCGCCAGCGGACCGCCCCGGCTTTCACGCTGGGCTTTCGCCTTCGACAGAAGCCCCCAGACACCTCTGCTCCTGCCCCCAATGCCTACACCATGCCTCCCCTCTGGGGATCACAGATCTTTATCAAACCTAGCAGTCCCAGCTACACCGTGGTGGGCCGCACAGCCCCTGCACGCCCCCCTCAGGGTCCTTCTGAGACTCCAGGCCCCGGGCAGTATGAGAGTCCTGACCTCAACACCTACCGGCAGCGCAGGCCGGCCTTCAGCATACTGGGGAGACCCCGGACACCACGCCCCCTGGAGGACACACCTGGTCCTGGTACCCACAACCCGGAACAGGTCACTGTTAACAGGGCCCGGGCCCCGGCATATACCATGGGCATCCGTCACTCAAAACGGGCATCAACCATGGTAGGGGACCTCAAATGATGACAGCGGTAGGGCACAGGCAGCTGGGGCCCTTCCTGGGCCTCGCTTCCTCAGAGTGGAACAGAGAAGGCGCCTCCCTCCCCTTCTGTAGTCCGAGGTCCTTTGAGGCCACTTGATCTTTCTGTCCCTGGGGCCCTTGACCCAAGACTCCATACAGGCTGAGGTTGAACCTCCTTCCAGGCCCCAGTTTCTTTTCCCAGGTCAGACCAGGCCAGGGAGAAGTGTCCCTTTCCCTGGCTGGACAGGAAACTGTGTGTGTCCTAGAATTCAGTGTCCAGGTCACTTGGGTTTCTGCAGATGAGGCCGGAGAACTCTCCTGGAGGTGGCCCTGATGCCTCTGCCCTCCCCGCACCCTCTAGAGTTGCTTGCCAATAAATTATTCCTCCATCAACAGCTGTTAGCGTTGTGTGCATTGGTTTATTTAGCACTTCTATCCACGCCACAAAGCAAACCCTGAACAACTCTGCAAACCTCATTCAGTTCCAGTGGGGCAAATGGGGGACCCTGGCAGCAGGAGGCCAGAGACAGAGTCTGGGTTTGGATCATGGGACTAGTTAGGTTCTTGGGCAAGGATACTGTGAAGCTGGGCTTTGGGGGGATGTGTAGGAGTTTATTAGAGTTGTTTACTGTCATATCTGCCGCAGATTAAAGAGTAGAGCCAGCCCTACAACCTCCCCACTCACTCGAGGAGCACACATGGTGGTGAATGCGCACGCAGACCGGGAGTGCCGTGCTGGTCCACACTTAACACAGCTAGATCCTACAGATTCTTAGACTTCGGCCCAGCGGCGCTCCTCCTTCCGCGGACACCACCACAGGCCACCTGGCTCTGCTCCTTGTGTGCCAGTGTTGAGGCTGCTGAGAGCCCCGGCGCGCGCCCCTGCCCCCTCCGCCGGCAGTGATCTAGTTTTTCTCCTCATCGATCTTGCCGGCCGCGCCCCACCTCCGCACCCTACCCCGCCCAGCGTTCTTCTCTTTGTTTCCCGGCAAGGCCGTCCTGGATAGGGAGGGGAGGGGTGGGGTGGGGTGGGGTGGGGGACGAGACGACAGAGGCAGGGTGATGGTGACCCCTTGGGGTCTGAGTCGGCGTCCCCGAGGTCTCTTGAGCCTGGGCTGGGGCTGGTGGTTCTGATCCTCGGGTTCCAATAGGATCCCAAAGAACCGATGTCGTCTGCTTACAGCCTAGGAAACAGGCCTGGAGCCAGCAGAGGAGGCCTATGGTCACCTTTAGACCTCTCCAGACGCAGCCCCTCCCGCAGTGTCCTGGGCACTGGCTTCACTTCCCGGCCTCAGTTTCCCTTTAAACCTTGGCTTTGCTCCAGGACTCAAGTTTTCCCACTAACCAGTAAAGTAGGTTCAGTTGGAGGGCGTTGGGGGGGGGGGAACCCTCAGAGTTTGAAGTTCTCTTGTTCTGGACCCCAGGCTGTGCACTGGTCCTGGCCCTATTTGGACTCTATTTAGAAGTACAGTTGGGCAGGGTAGGACTGAAAGTGTCAAGGGCCCGGACAGTCGCATCGTGCCTCAACCACCCTAGCCCTCGGTTTCCTCATTGCCCTGCCTCTGATAAAGCAAACACGGTGGCTTAAGGGACTTAGGGGCCGTAGGATAGCTCTACAAAGCCAGGCCTCAGTTTCCCAATTTAGAAGATTTAGAAGATGTCGCTGAAACGGTGGTGAAGGGTGACCTCGGGGTTAGAGGATCACTCCCTGCACCTGTGACTTCAGGCCTCGGGTTCTCCATTTAGAAGGAAAGAAGAGAGGAGAGGATGCTGCTGGAGCAGAGGCAGAGACTTGGAAGTTGAAGAATTGCTCCCCGCCCCGTGTAAGCGACCCCTGGCCTCAGTTTCCCCATCGGTCAGAGCCTGACTGGACAGCCCCTGGGGAGCCCCGGCAGGCTGAGCCAGGTCGAGGGCGGCGCTGCCAAAACAGGGCCGGGGTCCCAGGAGCGTAGCCCCCCGCGGCTGCGCGCTGCGCGGAGCGGTGACATCACTCGGCGGGGAGGAGCGCACCGCTCCGGACCAGGCTCAGCCGGGGCTCCTCAGCGGCCGCGGCCATGACGCAGGGCCCGGGTGGCCGCGCGGCCCCCGAGCCCGAGGCGCCCACCACCTTCTGCGCACTGCTGCCGCGGATGCCGCAGTGGAAGTTCGCGGCGCCGGGTAGCTTCCTGGGCCGCGGACCCGCGGCGGCGCGCGTGGCGGGGGCGGCAGAGGCGCAGCCGGAGCCCGGGGTCCCCGCGCTGGCCGCTGTGCTGGGCGCCTGCGAACCGCGCTGCGCCGCGCCCTGTCCGCTGCCCGCGCTCGGCCGCTGCCGGGGCTCGGGGACACGGGGCGCGCGGGTGACGCCGGATGTTGCCGACGAGTGGGTGCGCAAGGGCGGCTTCATTCACAAGCCGGCGCACGGCTGGCTGCACCCCGATGCCAGGGTCCTGGGGCCCGGGGTCTCTTACATCGTTCGGGTGAGTGCGCCCAGCCTTTTTCCCCGGCGCGCCGGGATCGGGGACCGCCCACATCACCAGTTTGGTTTCTCGGACCCCCAGAGCCAAGTGAGCTCTCCCCACCACCCAGGAACCCCATCTCCAGTACGCGCGCTTCCCGGCCGCCCCCACTCGCAGGCGCTGGGGTCTGGATTCCCAGGGCGTCACGTGGGGAGGGGCGGGGTGAGGGTGCAGGTGGGGAGGGGACACACGCATGCGCAGGCTAGCGTCCTCCCCCCCCCCGCCCCATTTCTGTTGGGTGGGAGAGTCCTTAAGGTGAGGATAGGAGCGGAGGGTTCCCTTAACCCCAAGAAACTTGGCAGGGATATAGTGGGGACTCAAGTTCAGGGCTCAGGGTTCCAGATTCCACACCAGAATGGATGAAGCGAAGGGCCTGGCTGTGTTTATCCCTTTATTTTGGCAGAGGTGGGAGGGGGTAGGGATTTGGCGAGAGGATTGTGATCTCCAGCTGCAGGCCATCATTCTGCCTTATCAACTTCCCCAGACACTGGGATGTTAGATCTGTGTCACCACTTCCAGACCTTTATTCTTTGTTTTGTTTTTGAAACAGGGTCTCATGTGGCTCAGGCTGGCCAGGAAATCACTATGTAGCTGAGGATAGCCTTGCATTCCTGATCCTCCTGCCTCCACTTTGCAAGAGCCAGGGTGACAGTCATGCACCCCCACACCCTGTCTATATGACACTGGGGATGGAGCTCAGTCCTAGTGATGTTAGGCGAGCTTAGCGCCAGCCCCAGCCTTGGCGAGGGATGAGGTGTGGGGGATGGTGCACCACGTGTCCTCAAGTCACGGGGGACATTTTATCTTCCCTGCTCCAAGCATCTACCCCTGTGCACGCAGTGTAATCAGTCACTTGAAAGTGAGCCGCCGTGTGATGCTCACCGCAGGCCCTCTAGCCTGGCGTCCTGACCACCGCTGTTTATGAGATGATACGGGATCTCAGAATGCCATTGTTGCCGGGTGGTGGTGGCGCACACCTTTAGTCCCAGCACTTGGGAGGCAGAGACAGGCGGATTTCTGAGTTGGAGGCCAGTCTGGTCTACAAAGTAAGTTCCAGGACAGCCAGGGCTACACAGAGAAACCCTGTCTCGGGGGAAAAAAAAAAGAGTGCCATTTGTTGGCCATCCTGGACCAGGAGGCTGAGAGGACTGGCGATCTCTCTCAGTGTCCTTGTTTTCCCCACCAGCATCCGCCATGTTACTTCTCCCTTCCCTGAGCTCCGCTGAGTCTCCAGTATCCTTTGTCTTGGGGCAGACCTTATTTGGAAGTGAATTTAGTGGGACACACCTGTGGTCCCAGCATTCTGGAGGCTGGAGCAGGAGGAACACTTATAGTTTAGGCCAGCCTGGGCTACATAGCCAGACCCATCTCAAAAGATAAAGAAGGAAGACATGGTGGTGTACTTAGAAAGCCACGGATGGAGGATCTGTGTGAGTTTGAGTCCAACCTGGTCTACATAGCAAGATTCAGATCCATCTATAAACAATCAAACACACAAAAAGAAAGACAGAAACAAATAAAAAAAAAGGAAATATGTATTGTGACATTTTTGGAATTTTGGTTTCTTTAAAAAAATACAGAAAAATTAGAATGTGCTTTTGTTTTGATGCCGGCTGTTGGGATGTGGGCTGCATCGGACTGCAGCAGCTGATGGTGATTCGCCTCGTGCTCTAGCAGAGCCGTGGTTTTGCCAGTTGTAGATAGTTTCTGTGACTGTGCAATGTTTGGAATTCTGGGAACTTTTCAGAGGGTACATACATGCTGGGCCCCGAGAGGCGGGGCTGGTGGTTGGTGTTTGTTGTGCTCAAAACAAACAAAAGCAAAGAAGTTAGATTCGGGGATCTCTCTCTCTCACACACACACTCTCTCTCTCCTCTCTTTCTTTCTCTTCTATCTTGTTATAGGGGATGAAATGGGGGTGGGGTGGGGATAAAGGGTGGGAGAAAGAAGAACCCACAAAGCAGTGAAGAGCGTCTACAAGTAGGTTTGTTATAGGTGTGATGGATTCAGACGAGGTTGTGCTGGAGCAGAGTGGGTCCTCTTGCAATGACTGAGACATAAAAGCCAAAGAGGGGCAGGAATGGTGGCACACATCCATCGCCACAGTACTGGGAAGGTGGAAGTAGGGTTAGGAATCAAAGGTTGTTCTTGGCTAGAGGTGAGTTTGAGGCTAGCCTGGGCTATGTGAGACCTTGTCACAAGATGAAACAGAACAGCTAAGAGTAGGGGTAGAAGCTGGGTGGTGGTGGCGCACGCCTGTAATCCCAGCACTCTGGGAGGCAGAGGCAGGCGGATTTCTAAGTTCAAGGTCAGCTTGGGTCCCAGCAGACCTGGGTCCTGATCATTGGCCCCTGGAGTGAGCTCCAGGACAGCCAGGGCTACACAGAGAAACCCTGTCTCTAGAAAAACAAAACAAAACAAAAAAAAAAAAAAAAAAGAAAAAGAAAAAAAAAAAAGAAAAAACAAAGGGAAGTCCTGTTTGTTCTGTCTGTCAATCTGTGTACTTTGTTGCAGTTGTCCTGATAACTGATAGAACCCTCGGTACTGCTGCCTTGACACGGAATCCTCTGGGTGATTGCCCGGGTCGTGACTCTAGGCAATGTTCGCCTGTTAGATCTTCCTCTAGCATCTTGTTCCATGCACATGCAGGGTCTGGGTGTCCTCTGTCGACAACGCTCACATTCTGGGTCTGGCTTATGTCCTCTTTCTCCGGCGCGTCCTTTTGGTTTGGCTTTTCTGGGTTCTGGTGTCACGCTGTGTGAGAGGACCCCCTGATGCTGCAAGCTGGCCGCCACACACCCTCCAGGTCCCAGTCCTGTGTGGTGGATACACATTGAGAATCCAGAAACTGCCATTGTGGGGCTCCAGATGTTGTTGTGCGGCTCCAGATGTTGCGGGATAAGCAGTGTGGTGTTTGGACCAGCCACTGTGGAGTGCATGGAAAATCTCTGGTCCCTGCCTGCCAAGGCTTCATTGTAGTGGGAGAAACAGACAGTAAATATACAAGAAGACAGCCCATGGGAAGACTGCGGGTCCTGACAGGTCGGGGATGCTGAGATAGTGAGACATAGCGGGCGTCTGTGTGGGGGGCGAGAGGGCTCCTGCCAAATTCGTGCCTGCGTGGGACTCCAGAGCCAGAGCATAGCCACACGGGGTCTCCGCAGTTGTAGTCAGTGGAGATGGGCGTGGCCTAGGAAAGGCGAGGTTCCACGTCTGTAGGAGCCGGGCGGGTGGGAGGCAGAGGCAGGCTGATTTCTGAGTTCGAGGCCAGCCTGGTGTACAGAGAGTTCCAGGACAGCCAGGACTACGCAGAGAAACCCTGTCTCGAAAAAAAACAAAAAACAAAAACAAAAAACAAAAAAAAAGAAACCCCATAGGAAGACAAGGAGGGAGGCTGCAGCAGTTCAGCAGAGTGAGCGGTGTAGCCACAAGGCGAAGGACTCAGCGGCCTGTGGCCACCGGATGCCTGGGAGGGGGAGGGGGAGGGGCGGGGCGCCATGACGCCTCCAGAGGTGGCCCAGTCCCAGCAGACCTGGGTCCTGGTCATTGGCCACTAGAAAGTGGATGGAAGTATTTCTGGTATTCTAAGTCCTATCCTCGTGGGAACTGCAGTGTCCCTGGAGACCCACTCTTTGGCGGTCCTCTGCTGGTGGCTGTGGTTCTGGAGAAAGGGCTTCATTTCCTGTGGGCCGTTGCACATCTGTGTCCTGAGGCGTGGCAGCCGACGGTGGCTGTGTGATGTGGGTGCTTGCTCTGTCCCCTGTAGCACAGTGCTCTTCCCCTTAGTGTGTGTGTGTGTGTGTACCCTCAACTGGCCAGGACCTCACCAACTGGGCGAGGCTAGCCAGCAAGCAAGTCCCAGGAATGCCTCTGTCTCCGTGTCTCCGACGGTGGGATCATCAGAGTGTACTGCAGTGCCCCACTTTTTATGTGGGTGCTGGGGATCTGAACTCATGACCTCACGTGTGCATGGCCTATGTCTCCCTATGTCCCCCAGCACTGGCCTCCTCACGGTGACACTGTGGGCCGTCATGGAGCTGCAGTTGCAACACCAGGCATTGTTTGTGTGCCCAGCTCCTCAGGCCCGAGAGAAGACCCCTCCTTCCCAGGGCTTCGCCACCGTCTGTCAGAGGTTCCACGCCCGTCTCTTGCCATGGGTGGTGGAGAAACTCCTTTCAAACTCTTAATGAGCAGAGTGTGACCTGAAGTCCCCACAACACATCCCACTCTGTCTACCTGGGGGACCGTCACTGACAGAGACAGAGGCTAGGAGCGAGGGAGATGGGAGCAACTGGGCTCTTTCAAAGCAGGGAACCTGGCTAATGCTCTCTGATGTACCACATGGTGAGACATGCAAGACGGAGTCCATGTTGCTCTATTCACCTGTTCCTCTTCTTCATCTGTGGACAAGCTCGCCATCATCCACCCACCCAGCTAGCTACCCACCCGCCCATCCACCTTATGATCATCCATCCATCTACTCATCATCTACCTGTCTGCCCATCCATTCACCCATCCATCCATCTACCCACCCACCCATCTATCCATCCACTCATCAATCCATCCATCCACCCATTCACCCGCCCATCAATCCATCCATCCATCAATCCACCCATCAATCCATCCATCCATCAATCCACCCAAGCATCCATCTACCCACCCACCCATCTATCCATCCACCCATCAATCCATCCATCCACCCATCCATCCTCCCATCAATCCATCCATCCATCAATCCACCCATCAATCCATGCACCCACCCACCCACCCACCCATCCATCCACCCACCCACCCATCATCCATCCATCCCCCCATCATCCATCCATCCCCCCATCCATCCACCCATCAATCCACCCATCCATACACCCATCCATCACCCATCATCCATCCATCCCTCCCATCCCCCCACCCACCCACCCACCCCATAGGTGAGGCTCAGCTCACTTCTGTCCGTAGCTCTCCCTTACCTCTTCTGTTCAGAGTGAAGGAGCTCTGTGACACTGTGATAGCAGGGTTGGGTGGCCTTGGCCTCCTAGCCTTCCTTTGTCTTGTGTCTTCCACTCGGTCTCTGTCCCAGCCACCCTCCGACTACCACTTCTGCCCTGGCACTGCTGCTCTGTCTGCGTGTCTCCTCTTACTGTTTCCTTCCCTTGGTCACTGCCCCATGGATCCAGGGACACGAAGCATAGACTGTCCTTCCTGGTGGCTCTGAGCTGGGCTTGGCTCAGCCTTTACGTGGTGAGCAACCTGTCTTGGGGCTTAGGTCCTTCCTCCAGCCCCTGACCCTGCACCCCGGACAGTCACATCACCTTAGATCACTACCAGGGACACATCCAAGGCCTACATGCTTCTGAGACCGCACTCCCTTTGCCGATATCATACTGGCAAAGTCCTCGCATGGGAGATGTGTCACAGGGGGTGACGTATTATCGCCCCCACCCGCCTGTCGAGTCCATGGAGCTGCAGTTTCGAGTTGCAGATGGGCATGCATCACGTGTTCCTGCGTGTTGAGTCACTAGGGTGATCTCGTGACGACTCCCTCTTCCCACGTGTTACCCGGCAGCGTTTGGAAATCATTTCATATAAATTCATAAAAATAACTCGTTTCTTCACAACAGCTGGCCGCACTCACTCACCCACGTACCAGGTCTGTTCAGCTTCACCAAGCTGAGGGCAGCTGGCGCTAACATAAACTTCCAGAGAGCACGGGCAGATCTTAGTGTCCACGCGCGTCCTGCAAAGGGCATCTACTGGGGCTGCGGAGCTATTTGTTTGCGGCTAGAGGAGCCCCCCCCCCCACTCCAAGCTCCACCCCCATACCCCCATATCCCTTCCCCCCCTGCTTGTTCTTGCTGGGAGGAGGGGGTCCTCTACCGTCAGGGCTGTTACCTCTTCGGAGAAACTGAGGCAGGAGTTGCAAGAGCTGAGCAGAGGTGGTGGGTGTTGTGCTGGGGGGGAGCACGGTAGAAGGAGCCTCAGCCAGGGCCCTCTCCCCCACCCAGGGGAACCGCCCACACAGTGCAGGGCTGGTGGGCTGTGGAGTAAGAGTTTAGAAATGGAGCCAAGGGTGAAAGAGAGCAGGCAGCAGTCTTCTTATCTTATCTTATCATCGAGAGCGGGTCTTGCTGACAGGACTGCAGTCCCAGCACTTGGAAGTGGGGGCAGGAGAGTCAGGAGTCATACCTGGTTATAGAGCGCATTCGAGGCCAGCCGGGGCTAAGTGAGCTCCTGCCCTGCCCCCCAACAACCTGTGTAAATAAATAACATAAAATTACAAAATAAGCTGGGTGTGGTAGTGCATGCACCGTCCCAGCACTTGGGGAATGGGGGAAACTGCAGAATCTCCCAAGCCCAGGATTCTGGGGCTAGCCTCTGCAACAAGCAGGATGTCAAAATAAATGAATGAAAGAAACAGACATCAGCGGCGGGCTGGGGGATGCCTTGGTTAGGAGCCCTTCGTGCTCCTGCGGAGGGACCCGCCCGCGCTTGGTTCCCGGCTCCCATGGCTGCTTGGCTCACCCTGGCCTGGGACTCCAGCTCCAGGGTGCCTGTTGTCCTGAAGCCTGTGTGCACATGAACTTCCTCTTCTAGCCACATTCCTCCTTTCTGTCCAACTGCTGGGATTTGACAGGTGTGCACCCCCATCCTGGCTTCCCTTCCGGCTTGGAAGCTAGGTGGTAGACACGCTAAGGGTTCCACTTTGGTCTTCCTCCTATGTTCTTCTGACTTTCCACAAAGATGTTTATCTAGTCTACAAAGCTTCTTTTTCTTTTGAGTCAGGGTCTTTGTACCCCAGGTTGGCCTCAGACCCCTTTTATAGCTGAAGGTGATGTCACATTCACTTTCGGATCCCCCGTCTCTTTCTCCACCCTGGTGTTCAGAAGACAGGTGTGTGCCACCACACCAGATTTATGGGATACAGCCCAAGGCCTAATGCATGCTGGGTAAGAGCTCTCCTAACTGAACTTCTGAGTAGGTTTGGAGGGTGCTCGTGAGGAGCTTCCTTTTAGGGTGTTGGAATGTTCTAGATCCAATTTTCAGATCAGGTGTCTACAAAATACTATGCAGGGATACGTTAAAGCAAAGAATTGCAGTGGGCAGGGGGTGAAGCTTCCTTCCCTAAAAGGAAGCTCCTCACGAGCACCCTCCAAACCTGCTCTGTGAGGTTTCTATGGTGGGCAGATGGCCGATGTTTGCATCTTTGCCAGCCAGATGGTTCCTGTCTGGATCCTATGCCAGCCATGTGGGTGGCAACTGGACTCTTTGAACATGCATGCCACCACCGTCCAGTGTCACAGCTTGGACGCTGAAACTGAGCCTTGGGATTGGGCCTGGGTGGGGCTCAATGTTAGGTGAGAGAGGGGAGCATTGGGTCAGTGGTTGCAGCTGTCAGGGAGAAAGAGCCCTGGGGGCCTAGAGAGAAAGTAGCGTTGTCTGAGGGACAGCTCCTGAGCCGGGCTCTGCCTGCTGATCAACCACCCTCTCTCCCCCAGTACATGGGCTGCATCGAGGTGCTCCGATCCATGCGCTCCTTGGATTTCAATACCCGAACGCAGGTGACAAGGTGAGGCCTCAGGATGGGGCTGGGAGCCTGGGTCTCAGGTGGCCTGTCCGTCGTGAGGTCTCTCGAGGGTGGCATGGTGGGCCGGAGGTGACCTGCCAGGCAGACAGAGGGCGGGCTGGGCTCAGCCTGGGCCGTGTCTCAGGTCCGTGTCTCAGCTCTGTTTCTGATTGTTGTGCTTGGCTGTGATGGACACGCCCCAGACTCTGTTTCCTTTCAGCCTTCTCTGCAGTGGGCTGTGATTTCAGGAGGGCGAGAGGAAGGGCTTCATTTATTCCATGAATTTAAAACTCAGGATACAAAGCCAGGTGTGTTGACTCATACCTGGAATCCCAGCATCTGGGAGCCAGAGGCAGGAGAGGAGGTTAGACAGGACTAGGCTAGCCTAGGCTAGACTGTCCCAGCAAACAAACCAAAACAGTAGATTTATTGCCCCAGCATTTCACCCCCCGCCCACTGCAATTCTTTGCTTTAACGTATCCCTGCATAGTATTTTGTAGACACCTGATCTGAAAATTGGATCTAGAACATTCCAGCACCCTAAAAGGAAGCTCCTCACGAGCACCCTCCAAACCTACTCAGCACCTACAAATCCACTTCCTGTCTCTGGGCGTTTCTTAGCATGGAGTCCCACTCTGGCCTCGTGTCCCCGGTTCAGCCAATCTTTGTGCCCCTGTGATAAAACCCTGGCAAAGCGATTCAGGGGACATGGGTTTATTCAGCTCATTCAGTGTGTCACACTGGAAGACCCAAGGAGTCTGCTCCTAATAACAAGTTTGTAATAAATAATAAATAAGCCGGGCAGTGGTGGCGCACGCCTTTAATCCCAGCTCTTGGGAGGCAGAGGCAGGCAGATTTCTGAGTTCAAGGCCAGCCTGGTCTACAGAGTGAGTTCCAGGACAGCCAGGGCTACACAGAGAAACCCTGTCTCAGAAAAAAACCAAAAAAAAAAAAAAAAAAAAAAAACAACCAAAAAAAAACCCCCAAAACAACACTCAAGTGATTGCATTGGTAATAGTGAACACAGAGAGATGAATTAGTGTAAACGTGTTTATGCTCCGTTCGTTCACTTTGTCTACTCGTACACAGTCTTGGTTCCCCTGCCTAGGGGATGGTGCCGCCCACAGTGGACAGCCCCCCCCCCAACACATCAAAACAATCCCACACAGATATTCTCTGAGGCCCACCCCTGAGGTGATTCTATATTTTGTCACATTGATAATTAACACTAACCACAAGTGTCTCACTGATCACCACTGTCTTTGCGTGCTGTGGTGTATGTCAGACCCCCGTTCCTCTTCAGGGCTGAGTAACACGCCCATGGGTGATGGACCTTACTGTATGTCCACACTCACCCGTGCTGGATCGTAGGTACACACCTTTCCCTTCCCATCAGCCCTGTATCCTTTCTCCGCTGTCAGCCGGGTTTGCAATAATGATTTGTCGCCTTGCCCTCCTGAAACCTGGGTCGGCCTCTAACTTGCTACGCATCGCATCTCCGGCTAGCTTTGAATTCGTGATCTTCTTGCCTCTCTGCCTCATGAGCTTGGCTCCCCACTGCTCCTCTCTTCGCCCTGCCGTTTCTAAGTAGAGCCTCATCCTTCCACAGGGAAGCCATCAATCGACTCCACGAGGCTGTGCCGGGTGTCCGAGGCTCGTGGAAGAAGAAGGTGGGTGTGGGCCGTGGTCCCGCGTCGCTGGGATGTGTCCTGGGAGGCTGCAGGGGCCACCGTGGCTATCCAGAGCCCCTCTGGTCCCAGGCATCTGAGGCAGGTGGCTCACTGTACCTTCCCAGGCCCCCAACAAGGCACTGGCCTCCATCTTGGGAAAGAGCAACCTGCGATTCGCCGGCATGAGCATCTCGGTCAACATCTCCGTGGACGGCCTTAACTTGTCTGTTCCCGCCACCCGCCAGGTGGGAGCCGCTGCCCTCCACCCTGCGGCAGCTCTGGGACCCTCGCCCACAACCCAGCTGCCCAGCCCACAACCCTGCCTTCTCCCCTGCCCACATCCTGATCTTGGCTTCACCCACAGCCACACCCTCAGCTCCACCCACAGCCCCACAATCCTATAAGCCCAAAGCCTAGCAATAGCCTCTATACTTCAAGACAGGGTTTCTCTGTGTAGCCCTGGGCTGGCCCGAATCTCACTCTGTAGACCAGGCTGGTCTTGAACTCAAGAGACCCACCTGCTTCTGCCTCCAGAGTGCTGGGATTAAAGGCGCGCACCAGCGCTATCCGGTCCTATACTATGTTCCTATAGGTAGGTCCTTCCACAGCCCTGCCCTCAACATTGCAACCTGGACCCACCCTCAGCCCCAGCCAACCACAAAGCCCTCAGCCACGCCCTCTCAGCGGGCCACGCCTGTAATCTGCAGACCCCTTACAATGTCCAGAAACATGTGATGCCCGCTGAGGTAGAGCCAGGGCACGGGAGTCGTGGTGGGTACAAAGTCCCCAGTAGCCGGCAGCAGAGTGGTCTGTTTGCCTTCATGTAGGCGGATCCGTCCTCAGTGGTTCAGAGGTTTACCTGGGTTGGAGTGGGTTGTAGCTCGGACTGTTCTTGGCACACAGCAATCTCATCAGAAGGACTTGGCAGTGGACTTCCCCTGGATATGGGGATGAGGGATGCTGGGCTGGCCTCGAGGAGAGGCAGCTCCTGTGGGAAAGGACGGCGTGAACCCGGGAGAGGATTTTGGGGTCTGTCCCTAGAGTAGAGACAATGGCATTGTAATCTCTGCAAGGCACTGAGGGAGCAGTGCCAGGGCCAGCGGAACCGTTGCCCTGTGAGAGGCATGGCCAGGTCTCATGGGGGAAGGGACTGTAGTGAGAACAGAACTGAGAGGCGGCCCCTGCTGAGGGCTCGCTGTGGGGGACACGCAGCTAAGATGGCTGCAGGAAGACTTTGACCCCAACAATAGCCAGTACCCCAATTCTATCCATGAAGCACGAAGCCCAGCTTTTAATTTTGGTTACTCTAAGTCCAGCCTCCTGCTCAGCTCTGCTTCTCTGGTGAGATTAAAGGCATAGGCCACCGTGCTTGGGTTTCACCTGGCTTCTAATGCTAACCCCAAGTGCAAACAACCCCACTAACCTGGGTCAGGGCTGGGTCACTCACACGTGGGCACAAATTCTCACTTTGCCCCGGTTGATCTGGGATTCAAGGAAGTCTGAGCTGGAGCTGTCTCAGCGACAAGGCGTGGCCTGCGGCTAGGGACGGTGGCCCCAAACATAGTCCTACAGCGAGGGGTCCACGTGTCTGGTGCTCCTGGCAGTGCTGGGACAGACAGGCGCATGCTGTGGGGCAGGAGGCGTCTCACATCAGACACGAGACAGGACTGGTGCCAAAGAAACATGCGTGTGGTGGGGCTCAGTTGGTAGCGCTGGGTGTGGCACCCTAGGCTTGGGGGTGGGCTTTCAAGCAGCTCGGCTGGGAAAGACCCTCTCCCTGTACCAGCTGCCTAGTGAGTCAGGGAGTCTGGAGGGTCTGGGGTGGACTGGGAGTCCACCACATGGAAGGGCTCCCAAACCTGCTGCTGATATTCGTGGAGAGGAGAGACCACTCGACGCCAGCCACGGGGAGGGCAGCGGGGAGAGGACCAGAGCCTGGAGCGAGGCCTCAGATTGATGCCCAAGCTTCCCCTCTGGCGGGAGGGCCATTGCTGTCCCGCTCATCCTGAGCCCAGGGTCCAGCCGAAGGCTCAGCTGGGAAGATGCGCACACTAAGAGCACAGGCTCGGCTTCCTGAGGCTTAGAGCCTTGTTGTTTTGAATCTTTGGAACCTCTCTTCTTCCCACTCCTCCTTCCTCCCCACACCTTCTCTCTCCTCCCTATCCCACTCTCCTCCTCACTCCTCCATTCTCCCCACACCTCTCCTCTCCTTTCTCCACTCTTTACAACTTGTCCTCTCTCCTCTCCACTCCTCCTTCCCCCACACCTTCCTTTCCTCTCTACACCTCCTCCCTCCTCCCCACTCTTCCCTCCTCTCCCTTCCTCCCTCCTCCCCACACCTCCTCTCCCCACTCCTCCCTCCTCCCCATACCTTCCCTCTCCTCCCCACTCTACTCTCCTCCCTTCTACCCACACCTCCTCTCCTTTCCCTCTCCTCCTTCTCTACTCTTCACCACACCTCCTCCTCCCCACACCTCCTCCTCCTCCCCACACCTCCTCCTCCTCCCCACACCTCCTCCCTCCTCTGCACTCTTCCCTCTTCCCTACTCTTCTCTCTTCCCTCCAGGAGGGAGTGTTTCAGTTCTGAGGAAACCAAACCTCTATACAACTTTAGGAACCTGAGTGGCACATCGCTATGTAAATGAATGCAAATGGATACATGGTCTACGCTGGGAGAGCTGAGCCTGGGATAGGCCGTTTGGAGTGCTTGCCTATATGTGTGTAAGGGTGTTTCCATGGCTGCACTTAGGTGGGTACACAATGGCGGGACCCCAAGACCTGGCCTTCCCAGCCTCTCCTTAGGTCCCACCTAGACCTCATGGGGGCTTGAGATGCAGGTGGGACTCTCAGGCCGTAGGTGTGTTAGACAGACCGCAGTCCGAGTGAAGGACACACCTCCCTCCCCGCGTGCGTCTCTCCTGTGGCCGTGGCTCACCTGCCAGGGCGGTCAGCGACTGAATGTGAGCACACCTGCCTCCTGTCCTCACAGATCATCGCCAACCATCATATGCAGTCTATTTCCTTCGCTTCGGGCGGCGACACGGTAAGATGGGGTGGGTGGACCTCTGTGCCCAAGTCCCCGCAGCCTTCCCAGGCCCCACCTGCTGGGTCCTCTGCCCCTCCAGGGAGCTAAACCCTGTGTGTGTCTCCTACCCGTCCCTCTAGGACATGACTGATTATGTGGCCTATGTGGCCAAGGACCCCATCAACCAGAGAGGTGAGCTGCATGGTGGAGGGAGCGCAGGGTCCCGGGCCTGGAGCAGGGCTGTGCTGGAGGGTCACGGGCACACTGACGCTGTGACCTCCCTCCGCAGCCTGCCACATCTTAGAATGCTGTGAGGGTCTCGCCCAGAGCGTCATCAGCACCGTAGGGCAAGCCTTTGAGCTGCGCTTCAAGCAATACCTGCACAGTCCGCCCAAAGCTGTGGTGCCCCCTGAAAGGTAAAGAGGTTTCCTGGGCCAGGCTGGCCCTGCCTTCTGGTCCCCAGTCCCTGCGTGCCGCCATTTTCTCTTCTCTTCTCTTCTGTTCTCTTCTCTTCTGTTCTGTTCTGTTCTGTTCTCTTCTCTTCTCTTCTGTTCTCTTCTCTTCTGTTCTCTTCTCTCCTCTCCTCTCCTCTCCTCTCCTCTCCTCTCCTCTCCTCTTCTTTTCTTTTTCCTAGACAGGGTTTCTCTGTGTAGCCCTTGCTGTCCTGGAACTCACTCTGTAGACCAGGCTGGCTTTGAACCCAGAAATCTGCCTGCCTCTGCCTCCCAAGTGCTGCGATTAAAGGCGTGCGCCACCACCGCCCGGCCCATACCTCCATTTTCATTTATGTCATGTAAACCAAGGGCTGGCAGGTGGCAGCCCCTTGTGCTTTCGAGGGATGAGCCTCCTCTGATAGCAGCGGTGGGTGGGACGCCTTGCTGGGGTGCCGCCTTCCGCTTTCTGACGCTGGGCTGGTACACACAGCTCTCCGTGCTTGTGCCAGTATCCTGGACAAGGCACCACCCCCCACCCGATAGATCATGGTTGCTGTCACCAGGGTCACCTGGGGAAGGCCTGGCTGATGGGTGGCGGTGGGGGTTGGGAAGGGAGGGCCCAGTGCTCTCACATAGATGCCTCGCTCCATGCCCCCCCCCCCCAGGCTGACGGGGCTGGAGGAGTCGGCCTGGGGCGACGACGCGGCTGGCGTGGACCACAATTACTACAACAGCATTCCAGGCAAGGAGCCACCCCTGGGCGGGCTGGTGGATTCCAGACTGGCTGTCACACAGCCCTGTGCGCTGGCGACGCTCGGAGGCCTTGGACAGGTCAGCCCCCGTGGGGTTCCCAGAAGGGACATGGAGCTGTCATTGGGGTGGGTGGGAAGTGGCCTGGGACGTATCAGGGTCATCACGGCTCTCTTGCAGGGAATGTCGCCGGCATGGAGAGATGCTCGTGGCTTGCCTTGGGACGTGGGCCCCTCTGGAGCAGGTAGGATGTTGTAACCTCACAGAGTCTGTCCCTCCCCCCCGCACCCCCCATGTGCCTCCCTGCATGTGACTGTGCCCAGCAGGTCGTGTGCTCCGCCTCCCTGTCCCCAGTGAAGCTCTGTGTGTCTCTGTGTGTGACTGTGCCCGGCGGGCCGTGTGCATCCAGGTCTTACCTTCTTCATCGCCTCCCGCGATGAGGTCATTGCAGTTGGGAATATATTGAAATTCTCATATTTCTTTACCCCAGGAGGCACTGCCCTCCTACAAGACTTCGTCTGCTGCCCTGTACCCTGACTAGTGGCTAATTACTTTGGAGTGTTCCAGAATTCTCTGTGCACACGTGAGCACTTCCCTGTGTGTCCACATGGGGGCGCACACGCAGGTGACACACTTGGCTTTCCTTCCACGGGACAGTTCTGGAGTCTTCCCATACCTGCATACTGCAGACCTCTTGTCCTTCATGATTGTGTAGTGCTCCTCCTCACAAGAGAGCGTGACTTCTCTCTGTGAGGACCGTACACTCGCTCCCGGAAGGTTGGGGCCTCGGTAAACTCACAGGGATCCTCGGAGCCTTACAGGCCTCCCGTCCAGGGCTGTGGCTTTGGCGGGTCCTCCCTCAGCGCGCAGGTCAGTGTTTATACAGATCTCAGATCTCTCAGTCTCAGCCAGGTTTTTTTTTTTTTTTTTTTTTTTTTTTTTTGAGATAGGATCTCATGTAGCCCAGGCTGG
The DNA here is from genome assembly GCF_947179515.1 of Apodemus sylvaticus. Lineage (NCBI taxonomy): Eukaryota > Metazoa > Chordata > Mammalia > Rodentia > Muridae > Apodemus > Apodemus sylvaticus. Next base: position 2,273,761 of record NC_067491.1, read on the forward strand.
CCTTGTAGCGCTGAGGATGACCCTGACCCCTCGATGCTCCTGCCTCTCTCTCCCCCTGGGTTTTGGGATGACAGGTGAGCACCACCACACATGAACAGTTGAAACAAAACAAAAGCCCCTTTGAGGTAGGGTCTGACTCTGCAACCCAGCAGGCCTTGAGCGCGCCACATTCTGCATTCGGCTGCCATCAGTGCACTGTTTTGTTTTTTAGATTTATTTATTTATTATATGTAAGTACACTGTGCTGTCTTCAGACACTCCAGAAGAGGGAGTCAGATCTCGTTACAGATGGTTGTGAGCCACCATGTGGCTGCTGGGATTTGAACTCAGCACCTTCAGAAGAGCAGTCAGTGCTCTTAACCTCTGAGCCATCTCTCCAGCCTGCCATTGGTGTTTTATGATTACGCTCCTGCTCTCTCAGTTTTACAGAGGCTGCGTGACACATGTGGATTCTTGGAGGGCAGAGTCATGTTAGAGAAAGGCGGGTGGTAAGGCCGGGCTCGCGGTGGCCGGGGAGGGCTGGTCGCGGCTGGTGTCTTCCAGTCCTCACTTTCTGCCGGGATTCTGAGGAGCACTGGGAACATTCCCGGGCTCTGAACGACCTGCGCAGCTGAGTTTCATCCCGTGGGGGAGGGATGAATGTCAGGTCGTTTATTCGGTTGGTGGCGTGACCCCTGTGATCCACCCCAGCGAGGGTGAGGCTTGAGGGGACAGCATGCCCGGCTCTCCCTGGCTGGGTGGGTGAGGGTGTGGTCTAGGACCCGGCAGGGTGTGAACAGCCGCCAGGACACTGAGAGCGATTCAGAGTACGAGGAAAAAAAGGCAGCGAGTGCGAAGATGCGACTTTGACTCCTGTCACTGTCGCTGTCCGTGTCCGAGGTCCAACACTGGGGACACAGACAGAAGGCTCTCAGGCTCACAGGCCAATCATTCCAGCTTAATCAGAGTTTGGGGTTCAGCGACACACACACACAGACACACAGACACACAGACACACACACACACACACACACACACGAGTGAGGAGGAGGCCTCTGATTTTAAAGTAGGAGTCACAGTGGTAACAGCCCAGCAGCCACGACTGTGACTGTTACTATTTAAACAGAGTCGGTGTGAGCATCCGGCTCCTCTGCTCCCCCTTGCCAGAGAGCGGCCCTCTTGTGGCACATCTGAGCTGTGGCTCACACTCGCCTCTGTCCCCAGCTGGAGCTCTGTGTGGCTTTTGACTTCTGCAGGAAGCTTCGGTTTGGCCTGTCCACTCCTGCCTCCCTCTGTGTCTTGTTTGACTCATTATGCTTGCCCCTCCCCTCCCCTCCCCCTCCCTCTTCTTCCTCTCCCCTCTCCCCTCCTCTTCCCTCCCTCTTCTCTTCCGCTCCCCTCCCCTCCCCTCCCCTCTCCCCTCTCTTCTCCTCCCCCTTCTCTCCCCTTCTCTCTCCCCTCCCCTTCCCTTCCCTCCTCTCTCCCCTCCCCTTCCCTCCCCTCCTCTCTCCCCTCCCCCTTCCCTCCCCTCCTCTCTCCCCTCCCCTTCCCTCCCCTCCTCTCTCCCCTCCCCCTTCCCTCCCCTTCTCTCTCTCCTCTCCCCTCCTCCCTCTCCCCTCCTCTTCCCTCCCCTCTCCCCTCTCTTCTCCTCCCCTCCTCCCCTCCCCTTCCCTCTCCTCCTCTCTCCCCTCCCCTTCCCTCCCCTCCTCTCTCCCCTCCCCCTTCCCTCCCCTCCTCTCTCCCCTCCCCTTCCCTCCCCTCCTCTCTCCCCTCCCCCTTCCCTCCCCTTCTCTCTCTCCTCTCCCCTCCTCCCTCTCCCCTCCTCTTCCCTCCCCTCTCCCCTCTCTTCTCCTCCCCTCCTCCCCTCTCCTTCCCTCCCCTCCCCCCTCTCCCCTCCCCCTCCCCTCCCGTCCTGTCCCCTCCCCCTCCCCTCTCCCCTCTCCTCCCCTCCCCTCCCCCTCTCCCCTCCCCTCCCCTTCCAAGCCCTCTGGGTTTCTGCCTGACCTGCCCCATGTGTCCTCTCTAGCCCTGCCTGGGGACGGCTATGTGCAGGCAGATTCCCGAGGGCCGCACGACTATGAGGAGCACCTGTATGTGAACACGCGGGGCCTGGACACCGTGGAACCCGAGGACGCCTCTGAGGCACCTGTACAGCTCGAGGCCAGCCCCAAGAAGGACCTGTTTGACATGCGTGCGTGGCCGTCTCCGTCTGACCTGGGGTTGCGAGGGGGGAGGCCCTTGGGAACCCGCAGGGTTGAGGGTCTCAGCCTGAACCTCGGCTGACTGGGGATGGCTTCCCGGCCGTGCCTAGCCCGACTTCTGCCACACGCTCAGGGGAGAGCCCCAGTGGCTCCTGTCGGCCCCCATCTAACGGCCAGGAGACCCCAGGTTGTTTTAATGTCACCTCAGAGTGTCATGTGGGTGTGGGGGAGCCGGTTTACCTTTTTATCTCGGGGACCCCAGCCTGGAGGGCAGCCCACTCACTAGAGAGTCCCATCCTGCCGGCCACCATATTCCTTCTTAGTGTTACAACCGGGTGTGACCCACTGGGTGCCCACTGTGTACTGTGGCAGTGCTGGCCGAGTGTGGGCTCCTCACAGTGGGAAAGCAGGTTGGGCGGAGCCCCCCGCAGAGGCAGCTGGCCCGAGTGACAGCCATTTGCCCAACTTTCGCGGGGAGGTGGGTTCCCAGTTAGCGGTTGGCGGGGCGTGGGCGTGGGGGGGAGCAGCAGGGGTGATGGTGGGGCTCCTGTGTCGGACACTTGGGGGCCGATTTCCTGTCCCTCAAGGGTCCTGAGGCTGGGCGAGGTCACCTGACCGAGAACAGTGACTGTTCCACAGAGGTCTGGATGTGAGGCGACCTCTCCGCAGGAACAATCATCCGATAGCATGGATGTGGTGTGCGATGAGGCACACGTGGGGTGGAGCCCCTGCCTAGAATCCCCCAGTGAAGGGGCCGAGGGCGTGGTCAGGGGTGGAGCCCCTGCCTAGAATACCCCAGTGAGGAGCTGGGGGCGTGTTCATGGGTGGAGCCCCTGCCTAGAATTCCCCAGTGAGGGAGTGGAGGGGTGGTCAGGGGTGGAACCTCGCCTAGAATCACCCATTGAGGAGCTGAGGGCGTGGTGAGGGGGTGGAGCCCTGCCTAGAATCCTCCAGTGAGGGGGCTGAGGGCGTGGTCAGGGGTGGAGCCTCGCCTAGAATCACCCAGTGAGGAGCTGAGGGCGTGGTCAGGGGTGGAGCCCTGCCTAGAATCCCCTATCGAGGGGCTGGGGTAGTGGCTCTGCAGTGGGTCTGCCTAGCAAGCATGATGGCCTGGGTTCTGTCCCAGAAACAGAAAATACAATATGACTCACAGGCCCCTTTGAAGATGCCCTGAAGTTGCACGAGTGCTCAGTAGCAGCAGGCATCGCTGCAGCCTCACTGCCTTTGGAGGACCAGTGGCCCAGCCCCCCTACCCGCAGGGCCCCCATTGCACCCACAGAGGAACAACTGAGGCAGGAGCCCTGGTACCATGGCCGAATGAGCCGTCGGGCTGCAGAGAAGCTGCTTCGTGCCGATGGGGACTTCCTGGTGAGAGACAGCATCACCAACCCGGGCCAGTACGTCCTCACGGGCATGCACGCCGGGCAGCCCAAGCACCTGCTGCTCGTGGACCCCGAGGGCGTGGTAAGCTGGCGCTTTGGCCTTCAGGGTTGGGGCCGTGTTTTTAGATAATCGATCCTTTAGTATGGAAGAGGCGGTTGCTTGCCAAAACATTTTTCCAGCCTGCGGTGGTGGCGCACGCCTGTAATCCCAGCACTTGGGAGGCAGAGGCAGGTGGATTTCTGAGTTCGAGGCCAGCCTGGTCTACAGAGTGAGTTCCAGGACAGCCAGGGCTACACAGAGAAACCCTGGCTCTTAACTGCAGTTACCTCTCTAGCCCTCATGTATCTACTTATTTCTTTAAACCGCCTACCGCCTTGTGAACGGTGGCGTGGCTGGACTTGGGTTTCTTCCTCTCTGTTCCTCTGGCACAGGTGTTCTTCATGAGAGTTGGGGGTTCAAACTCAGGTCCCCATACTTGTGCAGGAGACGCTTTCCTGCCTCAGCCCCTGAGCCCTGTGATCATGGGGACCTGGGTACATTGGGCCTATGGCGCTGGAATCTTGGGGCTGGTTCTGGGGTGGAGTCCTCGCCTCACACAAGCTCCCGCCCTTCAGGTCTGAGCTGGTGGGGTGTGGCCTGTGGGACGCGTTCAGGGGCGGGTGCTGAGGTCTCTGTCTACAGGTGCGGACAAAAGACGTATTGTTTGAGAGCATCAGCCACCTCATAGACTATCACCTGAAGAACGGGCTGCCCATCGTGGCTGCTGAGAGCGAGCTGCATCTGCGGGGCGTGGTCTCTCGGGAGCCGTGAGCCAGGTGCGTAGTAGCCGGTGACGTCAGCCGCCGGCCAGCGACGTCAGCCGTCGGCCAGCGACGTGTGCCATCTGCGGGGTCCCCGTGTTTAAAGACTGATCCGCAGTCGTGAAATGCTCCCGTTCTGTGCACCGCCGCGACAGCTGGTGTCAGAGCATTTTATGATCCCAGAGCAAGCCTAGCTTCTCGCAGCAGCGACTCCAGCCTTCAAGAGTCGTTGAAGTTGTCCGACTCCGGCTCACCCCTCTGTGTGCTGTCTGGGGGAGGTGGCTTCGGTTTAGCCTTGGGCTGCCTGTTGGTGCTGAGGGCATGGGGGGTGTTGACTAAGGAGGGACAGCAGAGCCGGTGACCTCAGGGTGTCCGGGCAGAGCAGGAGGACGGAGACGACTGAGGCTGGGGAGGGCAGGAGGCAGTAGCTGGATATGGGGGCTGGGGTGGGGGGAAGTAGGGGGGCGCTATGGAATTTTCCCCGAGCTGCTGGCCGGGTCAAGCTGTTCTTCATCCCCATGACAACGGTCTCCTTCCTGTCCCCTTCTGGAGTTCTCCTGCTTGGGGGCCAGGGCTGCAGGCAGAACTGCTCTGTTTCCATGGAGGATGCAGCCCCGCGAGCCTCTCAGATGCCTCTCTGCTCAGCCTGGGCCCAGGCAAAGGTTCTATTCCTAAAGGAGTTTGCGAACCTAGAGGTGGCCCTCAGGGTCGCTACGGTAGCGATGCACATCTCTTAGAGCACTCGGTTCTGAGACAGGCACTGAGTCAGCCAGCATCTTTGCTGCTCAGAGAGGTTAAGATGTTGCCCTGGGGCACACAGCAGCAGCTTGGCCCCAGGCCAATGGTAGCTGAGTGCCCATGACTGCTGAGGCCTTTCTGTTCAGTGGACACTGATGTGGCTGTTGTCATGGTCACCCTGACGTCACCTCTTTCTGCCCACAGGTGACAGCCCTCAGCCCAACTTCTACCCCCAGATGTGGGCCTTGAGCAGCCTTTCTCTCAGACCCTGAAGCCACGAGAATCAGAATGGTTACCACCTCTCCTTCCACAAGAGCCTCAGGAAACCGCCTTTTCCCGGCTGCACTCGCTCGGCTGCCTGGGCCAGTGAGGCAGAGTCAGGGTTCAAGCCCCTGGTCCCACCTGAGCCCCAACCCTGAACTTGGGTGAGGCTGTATAAACCAAAGACAGACCGAGTCGCCTTTAACGAAGACATCCAAATGCAGGCCCTGTGCCTCTGGCCCCGGTGTGGGGAGGGACATCAGGCTGTGTCCGCGGGGTGACGTGGACAGCTCTGTGCGGGCAGGTGTCCTGCCTAGCTGGGCTCTGAGGGCCTAGATGCACTGTTGCTTTTGGGGGTGATTAAGGTGCTTTTGGGTCTCAGATCCCTAATGGGGGAGCGGCTGGGGGCTTGCCTGGCATGTGGGGCATCCTGGTGAGTGAGAGGCAGACGGCCCTCAGTGAGGTGTGGCGTCCACTTAGCTTCCCGGCTGTCACCTGCCTGGACCTTCAACTGTAATTAAACACAGGGTTGAGCGCAAGCCTGCGCAAGCCTGCTGTGCCTGCTAGGGATTCCCAGGTGGACAACCGAGGCTGAGGGAGAAGTTGTGTGGAGCCCCAGGGCTGGAGGAGACAGTGGGCTAGGTGGGCCTGGGGGTCCCCCAGCACCCCACCCCCTGGAGCCCAACAGTGAACAAGCGTCTGGTTTTACTCCAAGATAAATCGGGCTCTCTCTCTCTCTCTCTCTCTCTCTCTCTCTGTTTGAAGTTTCCCCAGTCCTTTCTTGGAGACACTGTGCCTCACCTAGGGATTCCTGCACACAGGCCCTGGGGAGGACCGGGATCCTCTTTGTGGTTCCGGAGTACTTGCCAGGACGGCATGGGAGTAAAAGGTTCCTTCTGCCTCAGACATGAGACACCATTAAAGTCAAAGTTACAGGTCACTTTGATGCTCTCTTCTTCCCTTCCTCAGAAAGGCTCAGAGTCGCATCCCCGCCACCCACCTGTGCATCCTCCACTGAAGTGGAAGCTTACAGGGTTTCTGTAGAAAGTCAGTTGTGCGGATGGTGTTTTGTTGGGGCAGACATGTGAAGGAGTGTTTTCCCAAAGCAGACACAGGCAAAAAGGACATTTTGCTAAGGCAGAACGTGTGAAGGAACGTTCCTGTTGAAGCGGACACAGGTGAAAGGATGCTTTGCTTAAGGTAGACACGTGAAGAAATGTTTTGCTGAAGCAGACACATATTTAAAAAAAATGTTTTGTTAGAGCAAACACGTAAAAGGACGTATGATGTTAAAAAGGACCCAACAGATGGTGGACGACACTAGATGATATTGTACACCTTCTCATTCTTTAATGGTCGTCATTTGTCATGACTTTATAAGAAAACACTAAAAAAGTTCTGGTGGTGTTCTGCCACTTCCGCAGCTTCGGGCCCATTGACAGAATGATGTCAGCTGATGCTGACTCACTGGAGGACGCGTGGTGCTTGGAGAGAGTATAAATAGGACCCAGTGGACGGCGACAGAGGCTTGCACACCTAGCTCTATAACGCATCCTTGGGCTCCAGTGTTAGACCTTGCTGATCTTTGGGAGAGGCACAGCAGGGACCTTTTCCTGGTGTCCCTGCTGGTCCTGGTCCCTCCTGCTGACCCGCGGTGATCTGGCTGAGGCCTGGCTGTCTGTGCTGTGGAATGCCACCATGGCTGCTGACTCCTGTTTGCTGTCCTGATGCCACCAAACTGGACTGCTGGTTATATCCTGACAGCACGTATGGGATTTGCTCCAAAGAGCTATTTCTAAACAGGCCCACCTCCCCCTGTACCCTAATAATCTTTCTTTTCCACTGCCTTTGGTGGGTGGTGGGCTAGAATATAGGCTAAAACATTTAGGATAGGTTTCAAAGGGGCTTGAGAAATGGCTTAGTGATTAAAAGCTCTTCCAGAGGTCCTGAGTTCAATTCCCAATCACCACATGGCTGCTCATAGCCATCTGTAATGGGATCTGACGGCCTTTCTGCTGTGTCCGAAGACAGCTACAGTGTACTCATATACATTAAATAAATAAATAAGTCTTTAAAAAGCAGGTTTTTAAAAATATCAAAGCCTACGTTATCCATCCATCCACCACCCATCCATCCATCCATCTACCCATCCATCCCCCATCCATCCATCCATCCACCCATCCATCCACCCATCCATCTACCCATCCACCCACCCATCCACCACCCACCCATCCATCCATCCACCCATCCATCCACCAATCCACCCATCCACCCACCCACCCATCCATCCACCCATCCACCCATCCATCCACCCACCCACCCATCCATCCACCCACCCACCCATCCACCCACCCATCCACCCATCCACCCACCCACCCATCCATCCACCCATCCACCCATCCATCCACCCACCCACCCATCCACCACCCATCCATTCATCCACCAATCCACCCATCCACCACCCATCCATCCACCCACCACCCATCCATCCATCCATCCCCCACCCATTCATCCATCCACCCATCCATCCCCCATTCAACCACCCATTTCTCCATTTACTATCCTATCTATCCACTCACCCACCCACCCATCTATTCTCTCATCCACCCATTACCCCATCATTGTTCTACCCAGCTACTCACAGCCCTGTCCACACCCCACCCACTCTTCCTCATCTACCCACGTGCCAGCTCATCTTCTCGTCTCACCAGGATCCTTTGAGCTCCTTTCATCCACCAGGACTTGTGGTGACAGCCGGGAGGTAAGACTGTCCCAGACAGCAAGCCACCACTGTGCATTTCCCAGATAAATAACATCTGGAAAAAGAGTTCTGGAGCGAAGGGATCCCACTGGGCCCGGATGGTTTGTTGGGGGACCGTTGGTGATCCCTGGCGGGAGGAGAGTTCTGGGCGAAGTGAGAGCATGCCCAGACACCATAAACTTGGCTTCCCGTGAAAAGAGCTGCTATAGCAGGAAGTGTCCACGGACAGGACAGGGATGACTGAGGACCTGGGCGAGGACGTGTCGTTAGATTCAGGGGTCTAGGTGAGCTTCGCTGGCGAGTCCATCCATATCCTCGGCCTTCCCAAGGTCTAACCCCCGTCCTCCGTCAAGTCCCGTGTGTGATACCGCTCTGGAATTGTCTGAGTGTAGACTCCAGATCTCATCGTGCAGGTTAGGAGATGGGTGTCGGGAGAGCAGGTGACTTGCCGGAGGCGCGTCTGTGGTGAGGGGTGGCAGGGCTGCCAGGACCTATCATCTTCCTGATGCCTGCGGCAGGGGAGTCTAGGGTGCCCAGCTGTGATATCAGCAGGGTCAAGAAGCCCACAACGCTCAGCTCTGCAGGGATTCTATCTACAGCCCTGCCTTTCACACCATCAACTGTTCGACTAACAAACTTTCCATTCCAAGGATCTTGGGATGGGTGTAGGAGAGTTCTGAGTTCTGAGTTCAAATTCTGGGTTTGCCGTTCCTCTGAAGCCCTTTACACAGAGACAGGAGATCCAGTTTCCTGCAGGCCTGCAATGCACTGCACATGTCTGGAAACAAATAGGCTATGGAGGAGGAACAGCCAGGCCCCTGTGCCCTCAGCCCACCCTTCTGAGTGTCCTTACTAGAGCCGTGTGATCACAGGATTGGCACTGGGTCTGGAGCCTTGAGTCTTTTTTTTTTTTTTTTTTGGATTTGGTTTTTTTTCGAGACAGGGTTTCTCTGTGTAGCTCTGGCTGTCCTGGAACTCACTCTGTAGACCAGGCTGGCCTTGAACTCAGAAATCCGCCTCCCAAGTGCTGGGATTACAAGTGTGCGCCACCACCACCCAACTGAGCCTGGAACTCACTCTGTAAACCAGGCTGTCCTCAAACTCAGAAATCTGCCTGTCTCTGTCTCCCGAGTGCTGGGATTACAGGCGTGCGCCACCACCACCAGCTGAGCCTTGAGTCTTAATCCTATAGTATTGCATTCAATTTTATGTGCATGAGTGTTCTGCTCATGTGTTTGTCTGCACACCAGGTGGGTGCTAGAAACTGAACCTGGATCCTCTGAGAGCAAAGTTCTCTTAGGCACTGAGCCATCTTTCCTGCCTCAGATAGGAGCAGAATACCTCACAGACCTCTGAGGAACAGCCCTCCCACTGTCCTGGGGACAAAGGTCACACAGCAAGAGGCGGCACGACTCAGGCCTGCAGGAAGAAGCTGGATTGATTGATATACCTCCTAATCTTGGAGCTTTCTTCAATAAGAGCTAAACTCCTGGATAGGAGGGGTTTGGCCACGCCCGCCTCTGCCAATGGCTCTGCTAGGCTCAGAAAGCGGCAGAAGGCTTTGTTGACCAAGAGGCTCCTGCCTGCCATCTGCCAGCTAGAAGGGCCAGGCTTCCTCCCTGCCAGGTGGGGTCCACAGGGGCTAAGAGGGTGGTTTGGGGACCCACTTCCAGATAACTTTTCCCTGTGGGCCTTGGTTTCTTAACTTCCAAGTATAACAGTGCACAGTGTAGGAGCTGGCGGCGGTGCTCAGTTACGGGAGGAGGCAGCCTCTGGAGTCCTTTGCTGCTTGAGTCAGGACCCTTGGCTAGCTAAGGTGCTTGCTCGCCGACAGAGGCGCATCAGAGAGGTTGGGAGGCTTACCTGACCTCCCGCAGAGGGATGCAGGTACAGCCACAGGACTGAAGCGCCACCAGAGCGAGCCCAAGGCAGCCTGGCTCCTGGGCGCTGGAATCCTGTAGCTAACCTTAGTTTGAGCCCCGGCCTTACCCCGCTGGGCCTGTTCTCCTGCCAGGGCTGCCGGGTGGCAGTTTCTTCTGTCCCCCTCTAGATGTCCTGTTACAGGTTTTTGTTTGTTTGTTTTGTTTTGTTTGTTTGAGACAGTCTCACGATGTAGCCTTGGCTGTCCTGGAACTTACTATGTAGACCAGGCTAGCCTCACACAGAGATCTGCCTGCTTCTGCTCCCCTCCCCCTCCAAATGTTGGAATTAAAGGTGTGTGTCACCACTCCAGGGTTGTCATCATTTGGTCGTGGAGAGCCACACACCTATATTGCCATTCACCTGTGTGTGTTGTTTCGTGACTACCCGTCTCTCTTTTTTTCTGCTTTTCTTTCTTTTTCTTCTTTTTTTTGGTTTTTCAAGACAGGGTTTCTCTGTATAGCCCTGGTTGTTCTGGAACTCACTCTGTAATCCAGGCTGGCCTTGAACTCAGAAATCTGCCTGCCTCTGCCTCCCAAGTGCTGGGATTAAAGGTGTGCGACACCACTGCCTGGCATGACCACCTGTTTCATTGGTCCCAAGGATAGCCACCAGACTGTTTCCAGCATCTGGATCGTTTTTGCCATAGATGGGTACCAGATAAATAAATGTAGGCTCACAGATGGTGCATTCCATCAAGTACCTGATGCTGAGCTGTGGAAACCCAGCGAACAGTGACCAGGCCTTTCTCTGGGTGGGTTCTTCTCTTAGAGAGAAATTGTCACCTCATCTGCAAATGCTGAGGATGACTTCCTGCTGGGTAGCCATGGGAACCAGAGATGGAGAAGGTCACGTAGAGGCTGATTGGGACTCAGTTCCCAGTTCCAATCATTAGAATTATTATTATTGGTTGAAGATCAGCTGGCTAGAGAAGGGGCCTGTTGTGCTCCCCAGGGCTGAGGGGAGAGGCCCGTACTGGAAGTGGAACAGTCTGACTCAGCGGGATTCGGTGCCACAAGCCCCGCCCCTCAGCTCCCGGTCCAGACTGTTTGTATTCCACTCAGTCTAACATCTGGGGAGGCCTAGATTTCTGTAGTCTGGGTCCTGTCTAGGACCACAGGCTATACAAGCTGGTATCAGGAGACCCTGCCAAGAACCCAAGACCCAGCTCACGATCTAGATCCGCCCCTAACCCTCGCACTACTCTTTCTCTGTACCAGTAGTCAAAGCCCTACCCACCCTGTACGGGGCAGGTGGTTCAGTTCTACCAGCCCTGTCCGGGGCTGGAACAATGAGGTCCAGCCACTCCTGCCAGCCCCGCCCCTTCTTCAGGCCCCACCCTATTTACCAGTAGCTCCGCCCACCCCAGCGCGAACCGGGATGCTGTCTCCTAGGCCAGGCCCCGCCCTATTTAAATTAGCAGCCCCGCCCCCGATTCCCCGCTAGTTCCGGGAGGCCCCGCCCCTCGCGGTTGGCGAGGACGCGGGCGCGCGGCCGCATTCGGGGGAATACAGCTTGGTGGGCGGTTTCCCGCGCCGAGCCGAGAGCTGGCCACTGCGCTGCCGAGGCGCCTCGCTCGCAGCTGCGCCAGGTCGTAGCCGAGCTCCGGATTCCGGAGTCGCCGCCACCCGCGGGGCCAGGTGAGTCCGGCGCGCTCCGCTGTGGCTGTGCCCGTACCCCGCGCACAGGGAGTCGGGGGCGCGGTCAGTTCGCTGCGCCGGGCCCAGGGCCGCCGCCGCCTCCCCCCACGCAAAGCGCAGCAGCGGGGCGAAGCCACAGGTGGGTGGCAGCCGGGGGCGGGGCCGGGATGCTCAGGCCTGTGGTTCCCGGGTGGCAGGGGGGGGGTACCCCAAACCCCTGAGGTGGTGGGTGGGTGCGCAGGATATAGGCCGGGCCCAGCTCCCGTGGGGAATGACCCTGCTCAGGGCGCCCCAAGTGCTCAGCGTGACCCTCCACTGCGCTGGCTCCGACCCTGACAGTTGGGGACTCCTGAGCCAGGTGCCAACCCCATGGGCCCTCCCTGGCTGGTGACTCTTGTGTCCAGTCCCACCCCCTGACATCCCTGACAAGTCAGTTGACAGCTGCTGCGCATAAATGCCAACCTCTTGATAACCCTAACAGGTGACCCCTCCACACAAGTCCCACCCTCTGACAGCCCTGACGGGTGACCTTTGAGCACAAGTGTCGCCTCTTGACTCCTATTTCTTTCCCCAGACTCCCTGGTCTCTTGCCTGTTGCCCTCATGAGAAAAACCAACATGTGGTTCTTGGACCGACTTCGGGGCTCTGGGGAGAACGGAGCCAGCCGCGGGGTGGGTGGCGAGGCTGGGGACAAGGCCTCCAAGGGCCCTTTGTATAGCAATGTGCTGACTCCGGACAAGATCCCCGACTTCTTCATCCCGCCCAAGCTGCCCTCTGGCCCCACAGAGGCCGAGGGACAGGCGGACCTGGGTCCTTCCACCTCAGAGCAAAACCTGGCTTCCCCTGGGCCCCGTCGAGCACCTCGCAGTCCCCGGCTGCCGGCGAAGTTGGCCTCAGAGAGCAGGAGCCTGCTGAAGGCGGCCACGCGACACGTGATTCAGATAGAGAGTGCGGAGGACTGGACAGCCGAGGAAGCCACCAACGCTGACCCCCAGGCGCAGGGCGCCATGTCACTGCCCTCTGTGCCCAAGGCTCAGACATCCTACGGCTTTGCCACACTGGCCGAGAGCCCCCACACCAGACGCAAGGAGTCCCTTTTCCACAGTGAGCACGGGGCCCTGGCTCAGGTCGGATCCCCTGGTGCTGGCCGCCGGAGAGCAGGGGCGAAGGCCAACGGAGGTGATGGGGGATCCCGGGAGGTTGGGGGGGCCCTGATGAGCCCTAGTCGCTACTTCAGTGGCGGGGAAAGTGACACGGGGTCCTCTGCTGAGTCGTCCCCCTTCGGGTCCCCTTTGCTGTCTCGCTCTGTGTCGCTGCTCAAGGGCTTCGCCCAGGACAGCCAGGCCAAAGTGAGCCAGCTGAAACAGTCGGTAGGTCGCCATGGCTCCCTGTCTGCGGATGACAGCACACCAGACACCAGCCCAGGTGTCCGGCGCCGCTTGACACGCAGGGCTACTCCGGAGCCGGGTCCGGAGTCCGGCCAGGCACCACGTGGAGAGCACACCGTGAGGATGGGCACCAGGGGCAGCGTGAGGCTGCTGGCCGAGTACGAAGCTGCTCAGGCCCGCCTGCGCGTGCGCCTGCTGGCGGCCGAGGGCCTGTATGAGCGGCCCTGTGATGCCCGGAGCATCAACTGCTGCGTGGGGCTGTGCCTGGTGCCGGGGAAGCTGCAGAAGCAGCGGAGCACCATCATCAAAAACAGCCGCCACCCCATCTTCAACGAGGACTTCTTCTTTGACGGCCTGGGGCCGGCCAGTGTGCGGAAGCTGGCCCTCAGAATCAAGGTGGTTAACAAGGGCAGCAGCCTCAAGCGGGACACTCTCCTGGGGGAGGAGGAACTGCCGCTGACCTCCCTGTTGCCCTTTCTGTGAGGTCGCCGGTCCCTCCCTTCGGTACTCAGCTCGGCTGAGCGGGGCGGGGCGGGGGTGGGCGGGGCCTGTGGCCTGGGTCTCTTAGAGGAAGGCTTGCTCTTTTCTTAGAAGATGGGCTGCGGGGGCGAACACTGCTCTGCTGACCGGAACCCCTTCCCCCTCTACCTTGGCCCATCCGCACAGAGTTGTGGGGTTCGTAGCAGTCCCAGGATCCTGGTATGTAAGGCAGCTGGGACCCAGAGCAGAGTTCCCTGAGTGTGAAATTTGTTCCCCCAACACCTTAGCTGCACGCGGGTGTTTTCCCCCCTGCACAGTCTGGTTGCTCAGACGCCCTGAGAACTTTGTGACATGCCCCAGTCTGTGGGAGGTCATCCTCCTTGGCCAGGCTGGCTCCAGGTAGGCCTAGCCTCCCAAGTTCTGGCGCTGATGTTCCATCCAGAGCGACAGGAGGGCTTGGCCTTCAGCGGGAGCTGGGGAAGACCGAACCCCAGAGTGCAGAGAGCTGAAGGAGGCGGAGCCTCTTGGTTGATGGCTCTGTGGCACAGGCTACCCTCCACTCTGGCCGCCGATCCCCGCCAGAGCCACCTGTACCCCAGGGCTTCTGCCTCAAGCCTGTGGCTCTCCTCACCCTGTAAATAAGCTGTAGCTGTGGTCGGTGGTGTGTGTGTGTGTGTGTGTGTGTGTGTGTGTGTGTCCGCGCACGTGTACGAGCTTGTGTTGGGGGGCAGGGTTCCAGGCTGTGCATGTGTGTGTGTCTTTCCTGCACAGGAAATCCTCACGGGGTGGGATTCATGGGCTCCCTGAATGTGCTGTGTCTAGCACAAACTCTTAAGACTCAGAACAGAGTGGACCGCCTGTTGGATAATGGTGGATGGGGGAGGGTCCAGCATCCCCTTGCCTTTTGCTGTTTCCTCAAACTGCAGAAGCCCTTGTCCCTCTAGAAAAGGGTTTTGGGGTTGATTGCTTGGACCCCTGAGGCGAGCTACGCACCTTGGAGTTGAACACCGCCCCTCTCCCCGTGCCTGGTCCCCATTGTCTCTGGGACTAGGGCACATCCAGGACCTGGGCTGGTCAGTTGGAGCGGTGGACAGAGGGTCCCAGGGGTCTCCTGTTTTCTGTCTCCCACCCTCTATGCTCTGTGGGGCCCTGGTTTTTTTTTTTTTTATACCCTGCACTGTTTGATATCTGTTTGCAGTTGACTGTATGTGAATCTCTTAAGATGCCTCCCCCAAATGTGTTTGTTTATAATGCTGTTTTTAGTGCAGTAAAGGTGTTTGGGGAGAGCGGGGGTGCAGGCCTGCTTGGTTTGTGTTTAATAACAACAGGAGTTTCACTGTGGCTGGCTGGCGGGGTGGGGGAACCTGGGGTGAGGAAAACCTTTCTTAAACTGCTCCTCTGCTGCTTGGGGCTGAACAGAAGACAGAAGAGGGAGGGAGACCCTGGCCTCTGTGATGAGGACTCACGGGTCCCGGGGTGGGCTCGGTCCTCACAACAGCCCGCACGCGGTGTGTACACTGTGGATATCCCACGAGGTGCTGGAGGCCTGTAGACTCTGCGGAAAGTCCAGCTATCTGGTGGAGGGTTGAGGGGAAGCAAGCTGTGCAGTCCCCAGAGAGCCAGCTCCATTTTCTTTTTAAGTCTTGCCAACTTGGTCTCTTTAGGTGCTGCCAGTTGCCTAAACCAGGAACTGGCTTGGACCTGCCTGGCCCAGGGATACCGGAAGACAGGCCTAGAGGCTGCTGCCTAGGTGGTAGGCACTTCCTACCGGAAGCCCTCTAGGGCCTCTCAGCTGGAACAGGGTTTTCTCTGCAGTGAGCCACTGCGGAGAGATGATTCTGACCCTGGAGTTGGAACATCGAGTCCCTGGGAGTCGCCATTCCCGCGCACACATGTCCAGCACACCAAGGTGCCGGGTGAGGACGCCTTAGCTGGACGGCAGACTAGAGGGGAAGGCTCCGCTGCCCCTCATCACCTTGGGACCGCTCCGTCAATGTGGGCTCTTAGCCTCTGTCCCGGGGGTGGGTGGGACCTCTGCTAAGGGGAAGACCTGCTGTACTGTGACACCTGTGGCCTTCTGCCAACTTGGGCATGAGTAGCAGCAATGGGGGGAAGAAACTGGGAAGTCCGAGACCGTGGGGGGCTGGGCTGGCCATGTCTGTGGCTACAGAGGGGAAGTGAGCAGAACCCAGCCCGGGTGCCCTGGTGACTGGCGGGAGGCTCAGGGCTATGGACTGACGGAGCCCAGCTCCTGCTGTCCACCAAGGCCCTGCGGCCTCTCTGATCCCCATCAAGGACCCCACACCCCCTGACCCCAGGGCAGGACTGACTCTGTGTCCCTCTCTGCCCAGGCCTGCTCAGTAGCTTAGTGTCCCAGGGCACATCACGTCCTTCTTGTGTTCCCACTGGGACCCCCCTGCCGGCTCAAGGTCCCTAGCAACCCTTCCTGCCAGGGGCCGGCCGATGAGCACCACTGAGGCTGAGGTCCTAGGATGGGTTGCCAGGGCAACTGGCCTTCTCCTGGGCCACATTCATGCCTTCCCAGAGCTGATGTCATCTCTCGGAAGCAAGTGTTCTGTGTGTCGCACTGACACCCTGTGTGGCTCTGAACACATCCCTGTCTTGGTTTGTACATGTTTTGCGTGTGTGTGTTTACCCGTGTCCATATGTAATGCGTGGGTGCCCTTTTCTGGCCAGGTTTCACCCGTGTCTCTGAGTCACAAGGGTTGTGACTTCCCCGGACCAAAGTGCAGGGCCCTCATCATGATTTCCAATACTGTTGCTGCCCAAGGCTGAGAGTCCCTCTGAGCCTGGTCCCCAGTCTGCCTCACACTGCCTGGGTGTGAGGGAGCACAAGACCGTGCCTGGCATTGCCTGTTGGTGTGAGTCCCAGGAGGACTTCTCTCTGCCTTGCCAGGGGGCTCAGGCCACAAGGTCTGTGGAGATGGCAGAGGTCAGCACGCACCTTTCCAGCCTGGCTTCCTGAGCTGTCTTCCCTTGAAGATGCAGCACTCAGCCGGGTGCTCAGAGGCAGAAGCCCCTTAGTGGACCCCAGTCATGGCCGATACGCCTTCGTCAGAGGAACTAGCATAGGAACCCTGAGCTGAGGGAGAGGGGTCCATCCACGCTGGGTCCTGCTGTGCCCGCTGTCCATGGCTGGGCATCCTTTCAGCCTGGAAAGGTAAGGAAGTCCTCTCTGTGCTCTAGCCTGAAGGCTTCCATCATGCACGCTGGGGCAGTAAGCCTATGGCTGAGGGGTGAGGTCCCCGTCCTGGGATGCCCCAGGACGAAGCGCACCAGGGACACAGCGCTAGATGCCTGGGCAGTGGACACCTGCCAATCACGAGCCTCCTGCCTGAGATCTGTAGAGGGCACTGAACCTAGGAAGGGAGCAGAGGAAAGGGGTCCGGGGTGGGGGGGCCAAGGAAGGGAGTGGGGGAAGGGTGGGGCGACAGGGATGACTCACGCACGCCCTGTACGCCCTACTCTGCAGCTGTCCATCCGTGAAACCCCACCTGCCCTCCCCAAGCCCACGTGGGGAACTGCGGCTGTCTGGGGGCCTCCCTTCCTCACGTGCTCAGCTCAAGCCTCTGTTTCCTACTTGACTGTGTGTGTGTGTGTGTGTGTGTGTGTTAACCCTGGACTCAGTCTTCACGCTCTGCAATGGTAATTAACACAATCATATTAGGTGATAATTGCAGGCAGTGACTCCCCTCCTGTTCTAGGTGGGAGGGGGCCCTCAGCCAGCTCAGCTGACTGACTTTGGGTTTCAAACTGCTGGAGTTGAAGTGGGGGAAGGGCCGCATGGTAATGAACACCCGGGTGTTTACAGGGTGTGGTTCGTGAGCTGGCCACCTGTTTACCCTCTTTACAATGGTTGGCATAAGCGCCTGTCCTCAGGGTCACTCATGGTCGGCCTTGGTTCAGGGCTGTTCCAGGTGCAGGGCAGCCTTGGTTTAACTCCTGGCAGGTTGTCCCTTCTCTGTGACTCAGTTCCTCCCCAGCACCCTGCATCCTACCCTGATGGAGGGGTAGAGAGCGACACCCAGCCCTGTGTTCTGCTCCCTGGAGTGCTGGGTTAAGAGTCAGCCTCGCCCATTGCCAGAGAGAGGGCCGGGTTGGGCCTGACTCCTGGGGAGGGGGGTCTGCCAAGTCTACTGGGTGTCTTGAGTGAAACAGGGAGGGCTTTAGGCCTCAGGGGAATTAGCCTGGACTGGTCGGCCTCAGAACTCACATGCCATGTCACACCACACCACGGCATGCCATGCCACACCACACCACAGCAGAGCCCTGATCTACGGTGATACCAAGAAGGCAAGAGTGATATTTTTGTCCCTTTCCAAGCTCTGGGTTTTCTTAACCCGAGAAAGGGACCGAGTGTCACCAACTGCTGGCCACATGATAGAGCCGGCCAGTATTCAATGTTAGCTGTATGCAGTTAGTGCTCAAAGCGCCCTGGCTGTACACAGCAAACGGTGCATATAGAAGGCGCTTAAAGGGCATTAGTTGGTGCTCCAATCTGGCTACTGAGTCTATAGAAGAAGGGGGTGCCGGGGCAACTTGTGTCCCAGACGACACCCACAGCCCTCTCTCAACTTGGGCACTTTAGAGCAACAGTCAGGTGTGTCGTGACTCCACAAGACCGGGTAACAACTATCAAATCCCAAAGGAACCATGGCCTGTGGTAACTACGGTGCCTTTTAGCATTCCGAAGTGCAAGCTGGCAGCCAGGTTCACTCCGTTCCCAGGACTCCTCCCTTCTCTCCTTATCCCTCCTCCCTGCACCTTCCCCAGCCCAGGAGCGTCTGATGCCAATCAAAACTTGCCTTTTTGTCCAAGCGTGGTCCTCACCCTTTTCTTGCTTCCTCTTGGCTCCTGGTCCTCTTTTCTTGTCCTCTCCCCCTGCGCCTCCTCTTACCGGCCCGCTCTACTCGGCGGGCCTTTTTTGTTTTGGTTTTTTGGATTTGGTTTTTTCAAGACAGGGTTTCTCTGTGTAGCCCTGGCTGTCCTGGAACTCAGAAATCCGCCTGCCTCTGCCTCCCAAGTGCTGGGATTACAGGCGTGCGCCACCACCGCCTGGCTTCATTTTCTTTTTTTTTGGCTGCCATTTTCAATCCGGTACTTTCTCTCCCTGCTCTGGACTCTTCCAGACGCCTCTGGCTGCCCTCTCCCTCATATCTACAATAACCCCGCCCCCTCCTTGACCATGCCTTGAAGTGGTCCTGTCCTCATTTCTAATCCACTCTCCACTTACTCTGGGAACTTGCCACCTTGCCAAGGGGCGGCCCAGGTAGCCAGGTGACCAGCTGGCAGCCCACAACGGTGTAGCTTCAGTGACACAGGACAATGGTTCCTGTGTGTCTGAGCTCCTGCTCGGTCAAGGACTCCAGTCAGGACATGGATGTGTTACCAGAGAGGGTGAGACTGGGGGCTTCCTGGAGGGGGAGGCATCAGGTCAGGGTGGTGTGTGTAGCATCAGGGAGTAAGGAGTGTTCTGCATGGGGACAGGCCTGGGACTCACCCACTGTTCTGGGGAACAGGTTTATTAAAGTTAAATTAGTTGTTATATCATCATTGTGATTTCACTAATGAGGCAGATGCAGGTGGATCTCTACAAGTGTGAGGCCAATCTGGTTTATATAGCAAGTTCTAGGGCAGCCATGGGTACATAATGAGACACTGTCTCAAAAAAATCTGTCTGTCTGTCTGTCTTAGTCAGGGTTTCTATTTCTGTACAAACATCATGGCCAAGAAGCAAGTTGGGGAGGAAAAGGTTTATTCAGCTTACACTTCTGCATTGCTATTCATCACAAAAGGAAGTCAGGACTGGAACTCAAGCAGGTCAGGAAGCAGGAGCTGATGCAGAGGCCATGGAGGGATGTTTCTTACTGGCTTGCTTCCCCTGGCTTGCTCAGCCTGCTCTCTTATAGAACCCAAGACCACCAGCCTAGGGATGGCTCCACCCACAAGGGGCCCTCCCCCCTTGATCACTAATTGAGAAAATGCCCCACAGCTGGATCTCATGGAGGCACTTCCCCAACTGAAGCTCCCTTCTCTGTGATAACTCCAGCCTGTGTCAAGTGGACACACAAAACCAGCCAGTACACTATCATCTATCTATCTATCTATCTATCTATCTATCTATCTATCTATCTATCTATCTATCTGTCTGTCTGTCTGTCTGTCTGTCTGTCTGTCTGTCTGTCCGGCTGTCTGTCTGTCTGTCCATCCGTCCGTCCGTCTGTCATCTATCTAGTGTGTGTGTGTGTGTGTGTGTGTGTGTGTGTGTATGCATGTGTGTGTAGACAACCCATGGGATATGGTTCTCTCCTTCCAACATACGGGTCCCTGGGATCACACATAGGTTGTCAGGCTTGGCTGCAAGCACCTTTTTCCATCTCGCCAGCACATGTAATGGGTTTGAAGATGTTTTGAAGGGGTCCCTCCCCCAGGCGCACTGCCGGAGGTCTGTGGGGCAGGAGGGAGATGGGGAGGATCTGGCTAAGGAGAAGAGTGCAGAGTTTGCAGTGCACACTCGAGAGACTGGAGTTGCCAGGGTCCTGAGAACAGAGCAGTCACCATTACCCGCTCCAAGCACACAGACCCGGGCAGCTGCAGCCTCACGGCACCGACAGTGACCCATGAAACCTGTGAGGGGGCTGAGGAGTGGCTATGTTGGTCCTGTTTAACCTGAGAATCACGAGGAGAAAAGACTAAACCCATGATTGTCCGGTTAAAGCAAGCTGTATTTGGGGTGCATCTGGGACTGGCCAACCAGCTGCCTCACCCTAAGTTGGGATTTGAGAGAACAGTTCCTGCTGGCCTCTTGAAGTTCCTTTTAGAGGAGACATAAGGTGTTCGCAGGGGCACTGTTAGACGGATATAACGGAAGGGAAGGGATACGAGTGAGACATGTCATCATGTGAAAGGCATGGTTGTGGTTTGAATATGGTTGGCCCGTGGGAAGTGACTTGATTAGGAGGTGTGACCTTGTCAGAGGAAGTGTGTCACTGTCAGGTGGGCTTTGAGGTCCTATGGCCAAGCTCTATCCGTGCAGAGGAGACCCTCCTCCTGGCTGCCTTCCAGATGTAGAGCTCTCAGCTCCTTCTCCAGCACCACGCCTGCCTGGATGCTGCCATGCTTCCTGCTACGATGATAATGGACTGAACCCGTAAGCCAGCCTTACTTAAACGTCGTCTCGTAAGTGGTTGCCTTGGCCATGTGTCTCTTCACAGCAGTAAAATCCTAAGACAGAGGGATTGCAAGCAGTTGGCATCAGGTCTAAGAGTCAGGAACTCATTGTTAATTATAAATAAGAAACCTTAACTTGCAAGGACTTAACATAGAACAAACAGGAACTTAGTCTAGTGGTTTTAACTGGAAATAGAACCCTTAACCTGAAAGGTATAATTTCTCTGTTATGGTTTCCCATTAATTTGTAAGATACATTGTTTCTGGTCTCACACAGCATGAAGGATGGGGTAGGCAAGACAGAGGGTGGCCACCCTGAGGACAGAGGCCTTTGGGGAGATCAGTGTCCTTCATGGGTAGTGGCCACCAAGGCAAGGTCCTTGTGCTCTCTGCTCTCCAGAGGGCCAAGTACCCAGAATCCATAAGCTGTGACAAATGAGTAAGAACTGAACAGCAGGCTGGGTGTGGCGGCACACACTGTCAGTCTCAGCACTTGGGAGGCAGGGCGGTGCATCTCCCCATCCGAGGCCAGCCTGGTCTACAGAGCAAGTTCCAGGACAGGTAAGGCTACACGGAAAAACCATGACTCAAAAAGCCAAAAAGTCCCCAATCCCCCAAACCAAACCGGAACAGAACAGAACAAAACAAAACAAAAGAACTGAACAGATAATTCTCTAGGCTGCGGTTCTCTACCTGAGGGTCGTGACCCCTTTGGGGTCAAACAACCTGTTCACAGAGGTTGCATAGCAGATATCCTGCATATCAGTTACATTAGGATTCATGACAGTAGCAAAATTACATTTACGAGGTAGCCACAAAATTCTATGGTTGGGGTTTCCCACAACATAAGGAACTGTGTTAAAAGGCCCAGCATTAGTGAGGTTGAGAACTGCTACACTAGAGTCTCGAAGGGCAGCACGTTCACAGAAACCACTATGCCACCCAGGAAAACCCAAATAAAAATAAAAAACCATGGGGTAACGCTTCATAGCCACAGATGTCAGCCAAAGAAGCTGCTAGGAAATTGAACCATCACACCTTAGACTGGAACAGTCACATGGTACAGCTTGGAGCAATCTGGTGGCAGTGGGCTCCTTAGAAAGCTGAATCCAGCCGGGCGGTGGTGGCGCGCGCCTGTAATCCCAGCACTCAGGGAGGCAGAGGCAGGCGGATTTCTGAGTTTGAGGCCAGCCTGGTCTACAGAGTGAGTTCCAAGACAGCCAGGGCTATACAGAAAAACCCTGACTCGAAAAAACAAAACAAAACACACACACACACACACACACACACACACACACACAGAGAGAGAGAGAAAGTTGAATCTAGATCCACAGAAAAGAAAGGCAAACAATCACAAGGCACTACTCCACAAAACTCATTCATACTTGCATTGTTTATTTAACCAGCGGTGGAAAGGCCTGGGCTGTCTGTACATGGATGCTTGGTCCACCGGCTGAAATATTATTCAGCCGTGAACAGGAACAAGGCTCTGGCACACACGATGGCATGGACGAACCTTAAGTGTGGTGCAGTGCATGAGAGTCAGGAATGAAAAGTCACACAGTGTGGGTCTCTGGAAAGAGGAAGTGTTGAGGACGCAGAACTGAGGTTTATAATTTGATATTATTTGAAATTTACTGCAATTACACAGCAGTTCTGTAACTTCAATTTTATAAAGGCTACTTTAAAAAAAAAGATTTATTTGTTTATTATATGTAAGTACACTGTAGCTGTCATCAGACACTCCAGAAGAGGGAGTCAGATCTTGTTACGGATGGTTGTGAGCCACCACGTGGTTGCTGGGATGTGAACTCAGGACCGGTGCTCCTAACTGCTGAGCCGTCTCTCCAGTCCTGAAAGCCTACTTTTAATGATGGTTTTAAATGTTTTAACCTCCCTTGCAGCCCACCACCCACCAGAGGCAGTGGAAAAGAAAGGATATGGGGGTGGGGAGGTGGGTGGGTGGGGGGAAGTGGACCTGTTTAGAAACGTTCTTTGGAGCAAGTCCCATCTGCATCGTCAGGAAATCAGCAGTTCAGATCACAGGTCAGCAGCAACAGTTCAGTCCACCTGCAAACCCTGCATGGATACACCCGCAGTCCAGTTCAGCAGTGTCAGGATAGCGGCAGTGGAGGCCATGACCTAGCAGGGACAGCCAGGCCTCAGCCGAAACAGCACAAGTCAGCCGGAGGGGCCAGGGCTGAAAGCTGAGGAGAAGATGAACAGAGACGGGAGACCAGCAAGCACTGCACGGCTCGCGCTGTAAGCGCGCCTGGCTCAGCCTCTGCCGCAGTCTGTTGGGTGCTATTCATACTCCCTCCAAACGTCACATGTCTTCCATGTGTTTGCCTCAGCACGTGAGTCTCTCTCGCTGATGTCACTCTGTCAGTCAACTTGTGGAAGCAACGAGAAGCCACAGCTCACCGCCAGAAGGTTTCCGGTGCGTTTCTCTCCACGGGGTTTTGACAGATGGAGTTCAGTTACTCAGACCGATGCTGAGGGTCCTAAGTGAAGAATTCTTCCTCGCGTGTTCTTCCATGTGCTTGCTTTAGCAGAACATCCTCTCTCCCGGGTCTGTTCAGCAAAATGAAATGTTCCTCTAAGAGTCTGCCTTAGCAGGAAAACCTGCGTCCATTTCAGCAAAACGTTCCTTCACGCGTCTGCTTCAGCAAAAGGTCCTTTTACCTGTGTCTGCTTCAGAGAAACATTCCTTCTCATATTTGCCCCAGCAGGACTCCATCCAACACAACTGACTTTCCCAAGAACCCTTAAATTTCCATGTCACGAGCTGGGCGGTGGTGGCGCACGCCTTTAATCCCAGCACTTGGGAGGCAGAGGCAGGCAGATTTCTGAGTTCAAGGCCAGCCTGGTCTACAGAGTGAGTTCCAGGACAGCCAGGGCTACACAGAGAAACCCTGTCTCAAAACAACAACAACAACAACAACAACCCCCCCTCCAAAAATTTTCCACATCACGGTTCATTGAGTCTGTACTGTTGATTGTCTGTTAGTTAAAAATATATGAGTAGAACGTGGGGAATCTTCTCAGCGCACACGTCACAGTCCCTGCAATGGTTCATGTCAGTCATCAAGTTGATTGGGGTTAGAATTTCCTGGAGGCCAAGCCTCCTGGCCCTGCCCGTGGGGTTGTCTAGATCGTGTGTGAAGATTCACATCAACTGCGAGTGTCTTAGGCAGGGTTACTGCTCTTGGGTTGGAACCCTGTGGCCAAAGCAACTTGTGGAGGAAAGGGTTTATTTGGCATTCACTTTCACATCTCAGTCCATCGTTGAAGGAAGTCAGGACAAGAACTGAAACAGGGCCAGAACCTGGAGGCGGGAGCTGATGCCCAGGCCATGAGGGCTGCTGCTTACTGGCTTGCTCCTCATGGCTTGCTCGGCCTGCTTCTTATAGAACCCAGGACCACCAACCCAGGGATGGCACCACCTACAACGGGCTGGGCCCTTCGCCCATCAATAACTAATTAAAAAAACATGCGCTGTTCCATGTTTTGGGGCCCTGAGCTGAATAAAAATAACATTCAGTCACAGCAGAAAGAACCGGTCACGGCTTCAGCAGACCCAACCATGTGGTTCAAGGATCGCGGGAACAGCTTGAGGGAGGAATGTGGAAGAGCCGGGCCTAGGAAAGTTCTCTCAGCCCGGCTCACGAGGGTTCAGAGCGGCGTTCTTAAGCCACCCAATGCTGCAACCCTTTAACACAGCTTCTCATATCGTAGGGACACCCCAGCCATAAAATTATTTTGTTGTTACTTCAGAACTGTAATTTTGCTGCTGTTATAAAGGGTAATGTAAATATCTGATGTGCTATCTGATGTGCAGGTTATCAGATATGCAGTCGCCGAAGGGGTTGAGACCTGTAGGTTGAGGACCATTGTTCTTGAGGGTAATGAGAGCTAAGAGGTAGTCACGAAGCCCAAGAATCTGGTTTCATTCTGCGTTGTCTGGAGAACTTGAATGAGGCTGGATGTAAAGTTAGTGGACTCAGGGCGGGAGAGATGGATCAGTCGGTAGAGCACTGGCTGCTCGTGCAGAGGACCTGGGTTCAACTCCCAGCACCCATGCGGTGGCTTATAGCTGTAACTACAGTTCCTGGGGGTCTGATGCTCCTCTGGACTCCGAGGGCATTAGGTACATACTGAAATAAAGAAAGCCTCCTGCCGGGTGGCTGGAGAGATGGCTCAGCAGGTAAGAGCACTGACTTCCAAAGGTCATGAGTTCAAATCCCAGCACCCACATGGTGGCTCACAATCATCCATAAAGAGATCTTACGCCCTCTTCTGGTTCCTAAAGACAGTTATAGTGTACTTACATATAAAAATCTTAAAAAAAGAAAGAAAGCCTCCTACCTTATACTAGGGAGGTAGGCAGTGTGACTTTGGGGCAAGACCCCACCAAAGGCTCCCACTTATATAAATGAAAAAGTTGCCCTGTAGGCTAATGTCGAAGTCTACCATTGTCCTGATAGCCTTCTGAGCCTAGCAGCAAAACAGTGGACTTCCTTTGTCAGCAGGGTTTCTCCTTCTCTGACCTAATCTGGGGATCTCAACCCCCCACCTCTACCTGAAGGATGTCATGTAGCCTTGGTTAGATTAGAAGGTTCAGCTTCTGTTCTCGCGATAAGAACCTGATCAGTAGCTGGGCAGTGGCTTTAATCCCAGCACTGGGGGAGGCAGAGGCAGACAGATTTCTGAGTTTGTGGCCACCCTGGTCTACAGAGTGAGTTCCAGGACAGTCAGGACTACACAGAGAAACCCTGTCTCAGAATAAATAAATAAATTAAAAAAAAAAAAAAAGAACCTGATTAGCAAGCCCCTGCGATCCCTGGGGTGCCTTCCCATGCTAATGAGGCATCTCAGTACCTTGCCCTTTGCCCCACCCTGGATATTCCTACCCTCTCCAAAACTATACAACTCTTGCTTTAAAGTTGATCTGTCTCCCCAGAGCTGGTTCTGGTGTGATTTTTGTTGGTACTCAAAATCTGTGTGAAACCATGTTTATCAGAAGGGAGACCCACGTGCAAACCTCCCTGAAAGCTGACAGCCTGAACTAAGAATGTAGCCGAGGGAGTTTAAGCTAGACAACCGACATGACACCATGTGTCAGACCCGGCAGCAGGATGCGGTAGCATCCGGGTCTGGAAGATGCAGCGTCAAAGGGCTGTGGACTCTTACAGCATGGTTCTAGATTTTATTATTATTTTGGTCTGGCAAATACCTACCCTCCTATCCCATCTTTTCTTGTTTGGGATGGGAATGTTTATTGTGTGCTGTTATGTATTGCGATATGCGATCGTGTTTGATTTTATAGGTGCTCACAATCAGGGATATCTTGGACCCCCAAACAGTGTTAGAGCCGTTAAAGACTACAGAGTGGGGACCTTTGAAATGGGATGGCATGTATTTTGCATTATAAGATGGCCACGAGCCTTGGGGGACACAGGAGACAAGGGGAGGAAGGTTAGGGCTCAGAAGTAGTAAGTTTAGGTGTCAAATAGATGAGAGCAGTGACGGATAATAATTACCTTGTACGGAGCCCTTAGCCATGTCAGTGAAGGTTGTCTAGAGCAGCTTGACTGAGGGAGGAACACCCACGTCAAACGTCAACCGTGGATGGCGCCTTTCCTGGGCTGGGGTCCTGGCCTGGAGAAAAGGGGGGGGGGGAATGCGAGCTAGGCTCAATCCCAACATTCGGGAGGAAGAGGCAGGGGGATCTCTGTGTCTCTGGAAGGGCGTGTGGGCAGATGAGGGAGAAAGTGAGCTGAGTAAGCTTTTGTCTGACCCGACTGGATACAATGTAAAGTGAGTTGAGTACCGGCTTTTGTCTGATTCCTGACTGGATACAAAGTAAAGTGAGCTGAGTACGGTTTTTCCTCTGATTCCCGACTGGATACAATGTGACCATTTGTTCTGCTGCCCCCAGGATGGACTCCATGAAATGGGAGTAGAAATAAGCTCTTTCTCTTTTAGTTTTTTTTTTTTTTTGGTTAGAGTATTTTAATATTTTCTTCATTTAAATTTTATTTTTGTGTACTTTGCTTGCATGAATGTCTATATACCATGAATCTACAGTGCCAATAGAGACTGGAGAGGGCCTGGGATTCTCTGGAACTGGAGTTACAGGAAACTGTGAATCACAGTGTAGGTGGTGGGAACTTAACCTGTGCCTTCAAATGCTTTAAATGCTGAGCCATCATCTCTCCAGCCCTTGCTAGGGTGTTTTATCACAGCGACAGGAAACTAATACAGCTCTGTGTGGAAGGGGCCCAGTGACTGACTGTCATGCACTTCAAAAATCCATCCCATAACTGTACCCTTATCCTCCCACTATCTTCCTATCTTTCCTTTCACCAACCACTGTTCATCATCCTCCACCATCCTCCCACCACCGTCCTCCCACCACCATCCTCCCACTATCTTCCCACCACTGTCCTCCCACCACCATCCTCCCACCACCATCCTCCCACAACCATCCTCCCATCACCATTCTCCCATCACTATCCTTTCATCACCATCCTCCCACCACCATCCTCCCACTATCCTCCCACCACCATCCTCCCATCATCATCCTCCCTCGCCATCCTCCCCCTCCTACACCCTCCCCATCCGCCGTGCTCTACCATTGTCTTCCTATACCTTCCATCTTCCTCCCTTTGTCCTGCCAACATCCTCTCTTGTCCTCTCACAGTCCTCAGTCCTCCTCCCTGCTGCCTCCCACCATTCTCCTCCCACAGTTCCCCTCTTGTCCTAGTTTTCAAGGTAAAACACAATGACAAAAAGTAGCTTGTGAGGAGGGTGCACAGGTTACAGTCCTACAGGCTGTTGGTTACAGGTTGTAGTCTGTTAACAAGGGAAGTGAGGGAGGGCAGGAACTCAAGCAGGAGCCTGGAGATGTACCTCAGGATCCCCTTCCCAGGGTGGCACTGTCCCCAGTGAGCTGACCCTCCCACATCAACTGTCAATCAAGACAACGTTCCCGTAGACTTGCCTACAGGCCTAGCTGGTGGGGACATTTCCTCATGAGGCTGTCTCTTCTCCTGTGAGTCAAGTTGACAGCGGAAGATCGGCCTCAGTCGTCACACCCACCTCCATCATTTTAGGGTGGGGGGATGGGTGAGATCGGCCTGGGGCTGAGGCAGTGAGGAGCTAGAGCTCCCTGGTGATACCCAGGGAAATGTACCCCCGCCCCGTGCCCTAGCAGACGGAGTACCTGGAAGGCCTGTCTTCTATCTCACCAGCAGCGGGGTTTGCACACACCGCTCAGCCCCGTGAGTAAGAATTGAATTTTAATCTAGATGAGCCACGAGTTTTCCTGAGTCTGAGCCAGATCTGCCATCAAGGCCCTCGGTTGCCCTCTGATGGGAGTGCCGCACTCTGCCAGCCAGCCTGGGCCCGGAGGCTCTCCAGGGGCCTCCACCTCTGGCTGGAGAGGGGCAGTGCGGGCAGGTGGTGTGCCCCGTCTGTGCTCTCCAGAGCTGCTGCAGCGCCCAGCCTCACCCACCCACCAGGTCTGCACGCACGCACGAGGCCTCTGGCCCAGGGGCTCCTGGGTCCTGTTTGGGCTCCTAGGTGTTTCTCTGGACCAGGGGAGCTCCTGGCGTGGAGTGGGGTGGTCACCTCTCCGAGTTACAGAAGACCCGGTGTCTATTAATAAACCCGAGATGGCGCCGCGCCGCGGCCCCTCCTCACTGGCTGCATCCCCTTAGGCCCCCGGTGCTGACTCACCCCGCTTCATTTTAGATCCTCTCTTTCCACCTCCCCCACCGAGACGACTTAATTTAGTCTCAGGCGAGAGAGCAAGAGCGCCTGGCGCGTGGCGCATGGCGGGAAGCCCAGCTCTGCCCGATTCCACTCTGGGTGTCTCCATAGGAACCGGACTGCGCTGGGGAGCGCCAGGAAGGAGGACCGCACTGCAGCTCGGCTCTGCCTCCCGACGCCCGCCCGGGCCTGAGGATGCTCACGGCAGCCTCTGCCCACAGCCATGCAGGATGTCTAGGGACCTTCAGGTCCCCACTGAAACTCCCGAATGCCTTGGGAAGAGGCGGAAACGTGAGAATCGGAACAAAGCTGCCGTCAGCTCCTACGTTTCTGTCTCCGTAGAGCAAGCAAATTCTGGGATGTTCTACCCTGGGGAAGAATCGCAGAGTCCCAGGATAAAGAATAGAGGCCCCGCCCCCGCCCCGTTCATAGAGTTTGGGAAATAATGATATGTGTGGAAGACTTCCTCTGAGTATGGTCATAAGATGCTTTAGCAAACGCAGGGTTAGGGGCAGAAAAACAAGAACATGGGGCCAGCACCGGCCACCCATCCCTGCTGGAGTGTGAAGACCCTTCCCCGACCCCTGCTCCTGCAGGGCGTGTGTGTGCTCCACACCTCCTGCCACGGGCCCTCCACACTGCGTGTGCCCAGGCTCCACGTGTACCTCCTACTGTGCTCCATGCTGCCCTCGCTATGGCGCTGGCTACAGTAACGCCTCGCTTCTGCCTGCTGTTCACTGAGTTGGCTCAACATCACATGCGTTGGCGTCTCAGATCTATGAGGACAATCTACTTTTTTTTTAAATTAATTAATTAATTAATTAAATGTATGTACACTGTAGCTGTGTTCAGATGCACCAGAAGAGGAAGTCAGATCTTGTTATGGATGGTTGTGAGCCACCATGTAGTTACTGGGATTTGAACTCAGGACCTTTGGAAGAGCAGTCAGTGCTCTTAACCACTGAACCATCTCTCCAGCCCTGACAGTCTACTCTTAATGAAGGTTCCTGGCCCTCGGGACAGGTAGCTTTAGCTCAGTGAGGCTGGCTTGGACTTAGAGAGAATGAGTTCTCCCTACCTTGCTGGTGAGGGTGTTTGAACCTAGGACCTCATGCGTGCTAGGCAAGCACTCTGCTCCAGAGCTACAGCCCAACCCTGAATCTGCATCAGCTGACTGTACAGTGTTTGACATTTATCAGGGCAGCCAGCAGGACTCACATACAACCAGAGGAGACCAAGTGGAAGGCCTCTCTTAGATTACCTCCTGGGTACTCCTTGACACCACTCGGCAGGGAGGACGGTGGCCTTTCTGTACAGATGGAAAACAGTCTTGCCTGGCTGCCGGAGGAGAGCACCTGGAAGGGTGCTATGGGGTAGGGACAGAGGCTGAAGGGTAGCTTGGGTCCCCAGGCAGCACCCAGCTCCCGGTGGCCCTGTGTGCTGCATTTCCTAGCTGTGATCACTCTGCGGAACTGTGGGACCTTGGAAGAACCAGTGGTGCTGCTGGGGCAACCGGGCCTCCTCCGGCGCAGCTCAGGTGCTCAGAAAAGCCACGCAGCCCACGCCAGAGCTGGAAGTAGCCAGGTCCTGCGTGGGGCCTTCCCGGGAAGCGTGGAATAGTCTGAAAGGAATGGAGGTGAAGATAGCTGTGTTCTACAGCTTCCGTCCGTCCGTCCGTCCGTGCCTCCGGGCTCAAGGAATGCTGGGAAGTCAAACCTTTGTTAGTGCCAAACAGAGACTTTGCCCCTGGGAAGGCCGAGGAGCTGGAATCCAGGAAAAAAGGTCTGAGTTTTCGCCATTGTATTGATTGTTTCAGCCCTGCTCCCATCCGGGCAACAGTCTATGCATCTCCTGGTTCTGTTGGAGCCACAGGTTACCGAGCCAGGGAAGAGCACACCCGTGAATCTTCGAGGCAGACTACAGTATCAGCAAGGCTACTTTGGCCCTAAGATTTGTTCAATGATAGTTTTCATCCGCGCTGGCTTACTTAGCATCCTTTTCTGGTTTGTAAGTTCTGCCCAGCTCCTGGGAGACTTGGAGCCTCCTTGACGCAGGAGGGCACCAGTGGCCGTGAGTAGGCCACCACCTAGTGGCCATCATGAGCATCACCATGGTCTCGGCTTGCAGCACTGCTGAGCTGGACCTCGGAGGAGCTCAGGCTCCTGCCTCGACCGCGTCGGGAAAGGGAAACGTGATGTCTACGTTGAAATCGAACACCAGAAAAGTGCTGAGGTCCAAAACAAACGGAGAGGAGCATGGACGTCCTGATGCTCGGAGAGAAATGGAGGCGGGGCTGAGGGAGGGAATCCAGGGGGGCGGGGACGGGGGCGGGGTCAGGGACGGTGGGGTGGGAGGGGGATGGGGTCAAGGGCATCATGGAGCCGGGAGAAGTCCTGGAAGGAGGGAGAGGGGGCCGAGGGGAGGATATAAGGGGGCGGGCTGAAAGGAGCACAGAAGTGGGGAGGGGGCTGAGGAGAGGGCGGAGGAGGCGAAGGAGCAGAGAAGAGAATGGGGCGGTAACAGTGGAGATACAGAGCAGAGGAATGGTTGTGTTGTTTGAAGTCAGGGCGATGTGGGAGGCGGTTGGGATCTGTGCTATGGGCGGGCTTGTGTCTGATGCCGCGACCCTGTGCACTGCTGTCCTGTCTGGCTCCCTCTGTGGTTGGACAGCCTGGCTGCTCTCACAGTTGGGCTGGCCCGAGTGCCTGTGAAAAATGTGGGCCGATGCGTGGCACCTTTTCTCCCATAACCTGTCTTTGCACGGATGGTGTCCCCGAAGTCGGGCCATCTCTGTGACCTTGGGCAGGCCAGATCATTCCTGTGTGTACAGGCTGAGGTCCACAGCTGAGGGCTCCGGAGGTGAACTCCTGATCAGTGCGGTCAAACCCAGGGAACTCTTCCATAGAAGAGCCTGGTTTGGGTCTGGGTCTGGGTCTCAGCCTTAGAGTAGATCCTTCGTTAATATCAGCCACTCTGACTCTGGTTTCCAGAACCAACGGGAATAAGCATCAGGTTTCTTAAACTGTGGGTTGCAACTCCACACATGACTGAATATTTGGTCATAAAAAACTGGACATCAGTTAGAGGTTTCGAAGCACAAAACATCTAAAAAGGAACTTGAAATAAAAACCATAGCAAACCTGAGGTGTGTCTTATAGCTGTCTTTTGGCTGATTTGTGGGTTCCTCTTTCTTCCACCCTTCTCCACAACTCCCTAACACCAGATAAGGGAAAAACGGAGGGAGAGAGGAAAGAGTTCCCTAAATAAGGTCAGGGGTTGGAAAGGGGGGGACATCATTGTTAGGTTACCGTCTGCTGATCAGGGGCACTGAGTTCCTTGGGGCGAATTTGATCTTCACCAGCAGGATATCTAATTTCTTCTCGTTTCTTCTTTGTGCACGGCTACTTAACGCACTTCGACTAGTAGTGCCCCTTGCCCCTGAATCAACAACCCTCTGCTTGAGCCCCTAGCGTTTATATAGCCTCTGAGAAGTTCCCCGAATTCCAAACATTACACAATCCCAGAAACCACCTGCGGCTGGCAAAACCACGCCTCTGCTAGAGCACAGAGCAAATCATAGTCAGCTGCCTCGGACAGTCCAACGCAGCCACATCCCACACCTGGGGTTAAAATGAAGACGTGATCTCTCTCTCTCTCTCTCTCTCTCTCTCTCTCTCTGTTTCTTTTTTTGTTTGTTTGCTTGTGTTTAGAAACCCAAATTCTCGCTACAGTCTCCGGCTGTGTTCTCCTGTGCAGTATCGCACAGTTTCACCACAGCTCTGGACATGCATAGTGCTGCCGTAGCGCACACTGACCAATGTGGCTGAACTCCCTCCATGCAGAGCCTCCTGTGTATGACTATGGTGTTTGCATTGTTCACAACCCTTTCTGCTTTTGTAGAAACATAACGGTTAATTCATGGACAGCAAAGACAGTACTGTCATCCTTCTCTGTGTATCAAACAGAGAAGGGTCTTTTTGTGCTGGGATTCTTGGAGCTGACTTATGTCCTCTAGTATCCACGATACATTCTAACGAGAGTTAATGTTAATGTAAAAACAGGTGAGCACGTCATCTCGCTGCTGTTCAGATTTGCTGTTATTGCTCCTGAGTGCTAAAGTTATATATTATACCTTGTGGTGGGTTAAATATGCTTGGCTTAGGAAGTGGCACTATTCAGAGGTGTGGCCTTGTTAGAGTTTGTGTGGCATTGTTGGAGGAAGTGTGTTTCTGTGGTGTGGGCTTTTTTCCGAGACAGGGTTTCTCTGTGTAGCCCTGGCTGTCCTGGAACTCACTCTGTAGACCAGGCTGGCCTCGAACTCAGAGATCTGCCTGCCTCTGCCTCCCAAGTGCTGGGATTACAGGCGTGAGCCACCACCGCCCGGCTAGGTGTGGGCTTTAAAACCCTCTTCCTAACCTTGTGGGAGCCAGTCTTCTCCTAGCAGCGCTCAGGTGAAGATGTAGAACTCTCAGCTCTGCCTGTGCCATGTCTGTCTGGACACTGCCATGCTCCCACCTTGAGCATAATGGATCTATTTTTGTGCTTGTGTGGACTTTTTATGCGCATCACATGTGTGCCTGGTGTCTGTGGCAGGCAGAAAGAGTCTGAGCCCCTGGAGCTGGAGTCATAGTAAGTTGTAAGTAGCCTGATGTGGGTGCCGAGTCCTCTGGAAGAGCAGTGAGTCCTTTTAATCACTAAGCCGTCTCTCAGTCCCTAATGTTTTGTTTTTATGTATGTGTGAGTATATGCCATAGGTGTGGAGGATTTGAGTGAGAATGATCCCCATAAGCATACGTATTTGGTCCCTAGTTGGTGGAACTGTTTAGGAAGGATCAGGAGGTGTGGCCTTGTTGGAGGAGGTGTGGCCTTGTTGGAGGAGGTGTGGCCTTGTTGGAGGAGGTGTGGCCTTGTTGGAGGAGGTGTGTCACTAGGCTGGGCTTTGAGGTTTCTTTTCTTTTCTTTTCTTTTCTTTTCTTTTCTTTTCTTTTCTTTCCTTCCTTCCTTCTTTCTTTCTTTCTTTTTGTGGTTTTTCGAGACAGGGTTTCTCTGTGTAGCCCTGGCTGTCCTGGAACTCACTCTGACCAGCCCAGGCTGGTCTCGAACTCAGAAATCTGCCTGCCTCTGCTTCCCAAGTGCTGGGATTAAAGGTGTGCGCCACCACTGCCAGGCCTTCAGTAATCACTCTTATGCATATCTGCAGTGAAAAGGGGCAATCAAGGAAAAAAAACCCAAAATGTACAGTTTGAGGAGAAAAAGAGCTGGGGAGTGTGATATTGAAGCAAAGCCTTGTGCTCAGAGATGGGAAAAGTTTAAAGAAAAGCCGGGTGATAAACTGGAATAAAGGGAGTGGTACCCCCAGGGCAGGACCCCACCCAGTTAATCCTGCAACCCCTGGTAGGGAAAGGCTGGGTCCTAAAAAGCGTTAGCAAGTCAAAGTTTATGCAAATTAATTCAAGGGAGGCGGCCAGGCTCCCTTCCAAGCAGGCAGTAGAACTTGGCGGCTGAGTGTTTCTGAATTTGTCAGGGATACAGGAGTAAAGGTGCTGTGGAATCTTCCTGTGTGTGTGTGTGTGTGTAGAGAGAGGGGAGAGAGAGAGAGAGAGAGAAGGCTTACCTTGGAGACCCAGATGTTGGAGATGCCAGAACCTTGGGACACCTTCCAAGGAGAACTGCAGATAGGGTGTGACCAGCCAAAGGGAGAATCATGTTGTAGTCAACAAAGCTGGAAGGGCAGCAGCCACCAGAGCACTCTGACATCAGACAGAGACACCGGGTTTGGAGTCTGCCCTGCTGAGGTTTGTCCCAGTGTTTCCTCACTGTGCCCCTTTCCTCTTTTTTTTGGGAATGGTGATGTATAGTTTATGCCGTTGTATGTTGGAAATACATAATTTGCCTTTTTTGATTTTATCAGGTGTTACAGTTTTATAGTTAAATTTATAAATCAAAGAGATTGCGGTGACTCTTAGAAGAGACTTTGAAATTTTAAACAGTGCCGATACTGTGATAGACTATGGAGACTTTTGAAATTGAACTGAGTACATGTGTACTGTGATGTGGCCACCAGCCTATTGGGACCAGAGAGTGGGATGTGGTGGTTTGAATACACTTGGCCCACGGGAAGTTGAAGAGGAAATTTCTGGTTTCCTTGGAGATTCAGGTCATCAGGATGTTTTGCTGAGGCAGACAGACAAATGAAAGGACACATGATGTTTAGGAAGAACATAAATATGACCACAGACAGTGGGACACCACTGCAGCCTTGCTCCGCCTTCCTAGTCTTTGCTGATGATGCTCCTGTATTGGTTCGCCTTGCATTGGTGATCTTCACTTGTCATAACGTGAGTTAATCTAGAGTAACTCACTAAAGAACTTCTCACGGTGCTCCAGTGGTCTCTTGCTGCCTCTGTGGACTCAGGCCAATTGGCGGAGTCTCAAAGTTTCATCTAGATTGAGCTGCCGCTGTCTGCCAAGTAGACTGGACTGAAGCTGCTGATTTTTCTTTTTTCTTTTTTTCTTTTTTGTTTTTTGTTTTTTGTTTTTTGTTTTTTGAGACTGGGTTTCTCTGTATAGCCCTGGCTGTCCTGGAAATCACTCTGTAGACCAGGCTGGCCTTGAACTCAGAAATCTGCCTGCCTCTGCTTCCCAAGTGTTGGGATTACAGGCGTGCGCCACCAGGGAAGTTGCTGATTCTTGTTTGGTGGTTTGCTAGTAGACTGAACTGCTGGTATCCTAAGAATGAAGACTGGAATTGCCCCAAACTATTTCCAAATAGGCCCACTTCCTCTGCATCCTAATAATCTTTCTTTTCCACTGTCTCTGGTTGGTGATGGGCTGGAGGGGAGGTTAAAACATTAAAGAATCAAAAATCAAGTGCCTGTAGGAAGAGGCACTATTGGGAAGTGTGTGCTTGTTGGAGAAAGTATGTCATAGTGTGGGTGACTTTGAGAGTGTCCTCCTGGCTCCCTGTGGAAGGCAGAGTCCTCTCCTAGCTGCCTTTGGATCAAGATGTAGAAGTTTTGGCTCCTCTAGCACCACGTCTGCCTGCATGCTGCCGTGATTCTTTTTTTTTATTATTCAATATATTATTTACATTTCAAATGATTTCCCCTTTCCTGAATCCTCCCTCCCTGAAAGTCCCATAAACCCTCTTCCCTCCCCCTATTCTCCAATCCACCCCTTCCAGCTTCCCTGTCCTGGTATTCCCCTACACTGATGAATTGGGTCTCTCCAGGACCAGGGGCCTCTCCTTCCTTCTTCTTGGGCCTCATTTGATATGTGAATTGTTTTTTGGGTATTCCAAGCTTCTGGGTTAATATCCGCTTATCAGTGAGTGCATACCATGTGTGTTCTTTTGTGACTGGGTCACCTCACTCAGGATGACATTCTCCAGTTCCACCCACTTGTGTGAGAATTTCATGAATTCATTGTTTTTAATAGCTGAGTAGTATTCCATAGCATAAATATACCACATTTTCTGTATCCATTCCTCCGTTGAGGACAGCTGGGTTATTTCCAGCTTCTTGCTACCATGATTCTTGCCATGAAGATAATGGACTGAACCTCTGAACCTGTAAGCCAGCTCCAGGTAAATGCTGTCCTTTGAGAGCTGCCTTGGTCATGGTGTCTCTTCACAGCAATGGAAACCCTGAGACAGGCTCACATATCAGAATGCTTGGTCCCCAGTTGATAGAACTGTTTTGGGGTGATTAGGAGGTGCGACCTTGTTAGAGGAGGTATGTCACTGGGCTTTTAAAGGCCTGTGCAAGGTCCAGTGTCTCTTGTTCTACGCCTCCTACCTGTAGCTGAGAGGGAAGCTCTCGCTACTGCTGCAGCACCATGTCTGCCTCCCTGCCGCCATGCTTCTCACCATGGTCATCCTGGGCTCACTCTCTGTCACAGGACGCAAACCCCCAACTAAATGCTTTCTTTTACAGGTTGCCTTGGTGATGGTGTCAGAGCCCCTGGAGCTGGAGCCCCAGGCATTTGTGATCTACCAGGACCAACACTCAGGTCCCCTGCAAGAGCTGCATACTCTCTCTCTCTCTCTCTTTTTTTTTTTTTTTTTTTTTTTGGTTTTTTTGGATTTGGTTTTTCTGAGACAGGGTTTCTCTGTGTAGCCCTGGCTGTCCTGGAACTCACTCTGTAGACCAGGCTGGCCTCGAACTCAGAAATCCGCCTGTCTCTGCCTCCCAGAGTGCTGGGATTACAGGCGTGCGCCACCACCGTCCAGCTAAGCAGCAGCACACTCTTAACTGCTGAGTCACGTCCCCGTCATTCAGCAAGACTATTTTCTATATCTATGTTGTTTCCTGCCTGGAAAATCCAAGCTGGAGAATGTACCTCCATTCACCACCATAGTTCCTGGGGCCTGCGATGGCTCTAGTTCCACAACCTTTTATGTGTTAGCCAGGCCTCTCCAGGGTATCGGAAGGGAAGGCATTTACTAGACTGGCTTACAGGAGGATATAGGTTGGGTAGTCCAGCAATGACTACCTATCTATACTGTGCAGCAGCTGAGTATCTGGCAGCTGTCTAGTCCATAAGGCTGGACACCTTAGCAGTCCCAATCTGCCACGGAAGGCCTGCGGGTTCCTAGAGAACCACTGGTCTTCAGTTCACCCTGGAAAGCTGCAAAACACTGGGTTCTGATATCAGTGAGGGAAGGTGGCAGCAGTGGTGGCAACAACAGAGCAGACTCACTCACCAGCAAGACGCAAAGGCCAGGAGGCAACACGTCCCCTGATTTTACTATAGTGCGCAGACATTGGAGAGTACTGTCCACTCTGGGGGAAGGTCTTCCTTTAGTCCCTCCTGGAGATGCCCTCAGAGGTCAGCCAGGCTGGTCTTGGATTACCCAAGATCCAAATAAGACTGAAAGTCAAGGTTAGCCAGCCTATCGTCAGAGGCTGGGGTGTCGTCGGTCTGGCCCTGGCTGTGAGTTTTGGACAGGTGTTGCCTCCTCGTCTCCCTGGTCTCTGGGACTCTGCCCCTCCCACGTGCCTCCATGACCTCACGTCCATCCTACCCTTTTAAAAGCAGTGAAGTGGACATGAAGTCTCTCCAGTCACGGTATGGGGGCCACTGTCCTCTGTCATCAGTTCCCCATGTGCCCAGGCTGGAAATGGGGCTGTGTTGGCAGTGCCCTCTGTCACAGCCATAATCTCACTGTGAGATCCAAGAAGGTACTTATAACTCAGCCTGCGTGTGTCATAGGACCCTGAGCTGTGAGGACCCGAGAGTCAGCCATCGGAGGGGGAGGAGGGGAGCAGGAGCCATCTATGAGGGCGCTGTGTGTGGAAGCTCACCTGACATCAGATTAACAGGCCCTGTGCTTACAGAATGGCTGCTTGAGCAACAGACATTAAAGATACGCCCGATCATAACCAGGAAGCAGAGATGTGGTTTCTTTCTTGTGGATCCTTGAAGGGGGAAAAATTCACACCCGGAGATCCCCGTGGATTCCGTAAACCCACCCGCTGGAGGGGCACAGCCTTCTGAGAGATCTGAATCCAGGCTCAACTCTGCAGTCCAGCACAGATGGGCAGTATCTCTCAGCCCTCAGGAGGCTGAGGCAGGGGGAAGTCAGGCTTGAGGCCAGCCTTGGCTACATAGTGAGACCCTGTCACCACCTTTTGTCCTCCGCTCCAAAAGAAAGACATGAAGGGGGAGGCCCTGAGCTGTGCAGAGACCAACACTGGGATGGAATGGGGCCCTCAGAATCCGTGGGTGGGCATTCTCTTGTTGCTGTGGCAACCACAGGTCCATTTGGGTGCCGAGGGAGTGAGGTTAAAGGGTTAGGAGGCCGCACACATGGGGGAACTTGGTGAACACCGGGCCAGTTTACTTAGTAACTCGATCCCAGAGGCCAAGACTCTGGGCGGGTCAGAGCAGGGACAGAACAATGACGATTTGGACCTTCAGAGTGCGCCTTTTGAGGGCCACTGGTTGCAGGGCTCCAAGGCCACCACAGGGAGGACCACAGAAGACCCAGAGGAGGAGATTCCCCCAGAGGAGATGGCTGGGGAAGAGCAGCTCCCGGAGGCCTCCAATCTGGACGATTCTCTCCGACGAGACCTGGAGGTGGAAGTGGTTGAAATGAGGTGAGTGGTGGGAAACCTAGTGGGCAGGAAGGTGCCAAGGAGGCAGATGCTAACCCCCCAGACCACCCTGGCCACCACCACTGTCCTTCCCCTTGGAGACCCCCAGCTTCCCAGAGGCAGGGGATGCTGCCTCCTCTGGGTCCTGGTACTCGGTAAACACCAAGGAGAGAAGTGAGTGTCCTGTTCCCAGAAGCCCCTGGGGGGGAGGGGCGGGGTGGGAGCTGACTTCTTCTCTTTCTGTGGGCTCAGGGCTCAGTTTCTGGACAGTGTGGAGCCTGGGCGACAACGGCAAACTCATTCACAGAGAGTGCCGAGGCTCCAGGGGCCCAGAGCTGATGGGCAAGCAAGACTGCTCTGTAGGCTTCAAGACACGTCAAGGTAGACCAGTAGGCCCTGATGCCAGACTCTTTTTTGCAGCCACCTGTCCATCACTGAGAGGACTCCCAGTGTCTCCACAGCCAAGGGCAGAAAAAAGAGGAGCCGGAGACTGCTGGAGCTGGCGAAGCCCAAGACCAACTGGCAATGTCTGAGAGACAGGTGAGGGCGGGGCCCATGTGGTGGTGAGGCAGTAGGCGCCCCAGGGCCTGCTGTGCTCTTCTGGCACCGGACACCAACCCATCACTCCTGTGGTACCTTGGGCAGGACACCTAGAGAATAAATGGGCTGTTGGGAGGCATCAGGCAAGGCACCAGAGGCGGGACCCTTGGGTGGTACCCAGAGGACAGAGAGGACTCTGGGAGCCAGTGGGAACCCAGAGGCAAAGGCAGGGCCTGGGACCCTGTCTCATCGCAGGCCGGGCTGCTGTTGTAAGGGCTATGCCTGGATTGCCCCACGCAAGACCAACTTGCAGTTCTGCCTGTACTGGTGAGTTGGGGTGTCCCCTCCCTCTGTCACCTGCCCATGTCAGGGACATGCCAGGCTCCAAGGATACACCTGAGCTGCCTTCTCTCCAGGGACCAAGTTCTAGGGGTGGAGGGCTGTAGAGCTAGGGCTGTCCTGTCTCTGTCTTCCTGCTGTGCACTAGGCCTGCAGGCTGTCTGTCTACCTGAAGGGACCGGCTCTCCAGGCCGCACTTGGCTTTTTCACGTGTCCCATCTTGGAACCTGGGCCTCACCAGGATAATCTGTGTTTCCCCTGGTGCTTGCTGTCCTAATCCAGCCTGACCTTCTGTTCCCCCAAGTCCTCTGTTTTCTCAGGCCGCCCTTCCTGGTTCCCCAGCCTCCTGTTCATTGTTCCAGGGCCTTCCCTTCCCTAGCAGAGCACAGGGCAGAGGGCACAGGGCAAAGGGCAGAGGGCACAGGGCAAAGGGCAGAGGGCACAGGGCACAGGGCACAGGACACAGGGCACAGGGCACAAGGCACAGGGCACCGGGCAGAGGGCACAGGGCAGAGGACACAGGGCACAGGGCACAGGGCAGAGGGCACAGGGCACAGGGCACAGGGCACAGGGCACAGGGCAGAGGACACAGGGCACAGGGCACAGGGCACAAGACACAGGGCACAGGGCACAGGGCACCGGGCAGAGGGCACAGGGCACAGGGCACTGGGCAGAGGGCACAGGACACAGGGCACAGGGCACAGGGCACCGGGCAGAGGGCACAGGACACAGGGCACAGGGCACAGGGCACCGGGCACAGGGCAGAGGACACAGGGCACAGGGCACAGGGCACCCTGCCCTGAGTTGCTTGGCTGTATTCCAGGCCTTCTGTATACTGGACCGAGCGGTTTATTGAGGACACCACGTTGACCATCACGGTCCCTGGTAGGTTCTGTCTCTCCGGGGCAGCCTGGGCGTCCGCTGCCTGGTGCAGGGCCTGCTGGCTCCACTCAGTGTGGCCGCCAGTCACCTTCCTAGGCCACTCTCAAGACTCCTGTCCTTTCCCACCTCTCTGAGTGGCTGGAATCCTGTGGGATTGCAGGGGGGAGGGGTTCAGGGCAGTCCCCAAGGCGAATCTGGTCAGGGATAGTGTTTATATTAATTACAGAGATCCCACCTTCCTTCCCAAATGGGGTCCATCTTCTTTGAGCACATAGACTCCTTCAAATAAAGCTCTCAACAGGAGCTCCTCTGTGGATGAGTGTAGCCAAGGGTGGCCTCTCTTGGGGCTC
Source organism: Apodemus sylvaticus (assembly GCF_947179515.1). Taxonomy (NCBI): domain Eukaryota; kingdom Metazoa; phylum Chordata; class Mammalia; order Rodentia; family Muridae; genus Apodemus; species Apodemus sylvaticus. Next base: position 2,314,487 of record NC_067491.1, read on the forward strand.
CAGACTCACCCATGGCCCCCACTTCAACCCTAGAAATCCTAGGCCAGCACTAACTTCAGACGAAAACCTAATTTAAGAGCCCCCTGTGTTCATCCCCGGGAAAGAGGGAGCCTGTGTTATATTATGTCTGTTGTATTATGCCCGTGGCTGAGGACACTTTTGGCCAAGTGTCTGCCCATGTCTCTAGCCTGTGCCCCATGCCTAGACTTGTGGAGAACTGAGTAGAGCCCTGGGGTGGAGGGTGGCACCTGCTGGGGCCCCCAGGTAGCTGTGGTGACCGGGGCCATTTCTGTCCAGCGGTGTCCCAGCGAGTGGAGGAGCTCTCGAGGCCCAAGCGGTTCTACCAGGAGTATTACAACAATAACAGGTGAGGGAGGGCGGGCAGGCGCAGGGGGCCGCGCCTGTTCCTGCTTCACCCTGAGAGGGCCTTAGCGTGCCCTGCTTCCGGGTGTTGAGTCTCCAGAGCTCTAGCCATTGTCCCTTAGCTGTCTGATCTTGGGGATCAAAGGGACTGCAGCCCCCTCCCCCCACCCCCGGGATCCACCAGCCTGGCTTTGAGTGACACTGACACTCAGGACTGTGGGAATGTGTGGAGGACATTCGTGCTTCCTGAAGCCAGTCCTCCGAGCCCCTTGGGCAAGCCTCTGCTGTCTCTCTGCTCTGAGGACTGAAGCGGGACCGGTGTCACCTCTGTCTACGAGCAGCCCTGTTGTGTGTTAGTGCCGTACTGTCATCTGAGTAGGAGGGAGTCATGCTCACATGTGGCTGTGATGTCCCTTGTGCTGGGGTGGATTTCGGGATGAGCTGCTGCATCCCCCCTTCTGGGGACGGGAGGGGCAGCATTTGTTCTGGGAGAGGGCGGGTGGAGATGACCCTGATTGCGTAGTCAGTTCCCGAGCCCTCCGTGGCTCCTGATGGGAGTGGATGCTGGCCCTTCGCCACAGGGAAAGGTTAAGAAAGAAAGTACAAGATGGTGGGTGCCTCAGGCTCTCGACTGGACACCTGGGAGAGGCCTCTCTTGGCCTTCGCGGGATCTCTCCTCTGGGAGGTATTCTGTACTCCAGTGTCTTTAGGCTCACTTATCCCAGGAGCATTCTGGGAAGGACCATGCACACACAGTTAGTCACCCACAGCTCTGCAGAGGAGTGGGGGTGATGGCTGAACCCCAAGTGCCTTTTAGGACCACGCCCATCTGGCCTATCCCTCGGTCCACCTTGGAGTACCAAGCAACTAACCGGCTGAAGCAACTGGCTACCCCGAAGGTTCGCAATAACATCTGGAGCATTAACATGTCTGAGGTAGGTGCCGCTGGCCGCACACTCTTAAGTGGTTGGGACAGTGGGGACAGCCGCCTTTGGATGCAGATGAAGGGATGGGGCACAGCCTCTATGGGGTGGGGGTGGGGGTCACTGGGTCATCTGAGAAACTCTGGCTCTTGAGCCTTGTCGCCCTCTCTTGCCACCGAAGCCACCTCCCAGTCCCCACAGCATCTGGTCTCTGTCTGGGGCTCCATGATGGAGTGACATCACCCAAGGGCTGGGACCAGTTCCTGTGTGGTTGCCTGGACCTGCCTTTAATAATGTTAAAGCCCATCTGGGCCCCCCCGGCTGTTGATCCAAATCTTAGCTGAGTGGACAAACTCCAGACTCAGTGAGAGACGCAGTCTCCAACAGCAAGGTGGAGAGCCAGGATGGTTCCGTACACCCTGAATCCCGGGCGAGAGGCAGACAGAGTTCTGTGATTCTGAGCCCTGTCTACGTAGCAAGTTCTAGGCTACGCAGGGCTCCACAGGGTGGCTTGAGTTAGTTCAACTTCTTCAACTCTCAGGGGGTCGCTGCACCTGCCCATGAGCTCTCTGGATCCTTGAATGGAAGACACACACTCACACACACACTCATACACACACACACTCACACACACACATACACTCACACACTCACACACACACTCATACACTCACACACTCATACACACACATACACACTCATATAGATACACTCACACATTCATACACACTCACACATACACTCATACACTCACACACACACTCATACACTCACACACTCATATACATACACTCACACTCATACATACTCACACACACACTCATACACACATACATATACTCACACACAACTCACATGCACTCATACACACATACACACACATACACTCACACATACTCATACACACACTCATATACTCACACACTCATACACACTCACACACACTCATACACACATATACACACTCACATACACTCACACATACTCACACACACACACATACTCACTCACACAGTCACACACACACTCAACACACTCTCACACACTCACACACACACACTCACACATACTCTCACACACTCACACACACTCACACACATACACACACACACACACACACACACACACACACACACACACTACCTAATTTTGATATGCCTTGACTAGCTCCAAGGCACTCCCCGCAGCTAGCACACACTTCCCTCTAGAATTCCTGGCTCAACACCTTGTAAATCTATGTTTTATCTTTGCTGCCCTGTTACCTTCTGGCTGGCCCCGTCATAGGACCGTATGCCCTTTCCACCTACATCGTGGATGGTTTCTCTCCTGCAGCTCTTAAATCTAATGCCTCTGCCTCAGAGTCATGGTGTTTCTCTGTCTCTGTCTCTGTCTCTGTCTCTATCTCTCTCTCTCTGCTCCTTGCCTGAACAATCTAGAAGTCCTGCCCCATCTTCCTGCTCAGCCAATGGCTGTATGACAATGACAATTCTTTATTATCAGTCGAAGGCAGCCGGGGCAGGGACCCTCAGGTCTGGGAGCTGCGGCTTTGGGAGCCCAAATAAGACAAATTATTAGAACCCAACACACAGGGAGACTCCACCTCCCAAACCAGAAACCTGCCGAGGGTGGCGGTGCCCGCTCGCCCGCCCGCCTTTAATCCCAGCACGGCAGAGGCAGGAGGGAGAACCTCTGTGAGTTTGAATCCAGATTGGTTTACACAATGGGTTCCAGGACAGTCAGGGCTATGTAGAGAGATCCTGTTAAAAAGAAGAAAGAAAGAAAGAAAGAAAAGAAGCAAAACCACCACCACCACCACTGAACAAAACCAACCCCAGCCCCAGATCCAGCCAGGTGTGGCGGCACACGGGTGTCGTCCATGGCACTCAGGGGGCCGACGTAGGAACATTGAACGTTCGGGGCCACCTTTGGCTACTCAGTGAGTTCAAGGCTAGCCTGGGCTACATGAGACCCTGTTTCACAGTGCCAGAAGTGTGCCACCTCCATCAAACGCTCCCATACATGTTTATGTGTCTATGTGTCACATAAGAACACACAAAAGCAGATAAAAGCCCATTAAAGTGTGGCCTGTGTGGAATTCCCTGCCCGTCTCAGTCCTGACTTTTGAGTTTGCTTCTCGTTTGGATCCACATGACCTATGGCCGCCATGGTCACTGGGATCCTCTGGAGACTTCAGGTTCCTGGGCCTGGGGTTGAGGCCCCACCGGGAACTTTCTATCCTCCTGTAAACTGCTCCCCTGTAACAGATGAAGGTCTAGCCTCAGCCAGGCCCAGGCTTTGCCGGGAAACCTTCCCATCCCTGCTAGTCCTAACACTGCGTGTTCATCTGTCTCCTCACTGCACTGGAGCAGTCTCTCTGCTGCGCCTGTCTCTCTGTTACTCAGGCAGTCTCAAAACCAAGCCGCCGGGGCTGGGTGTGTGTCTTCCTGCGTGCACTGTGCCGTAGAACTCAAGAAGTCCCGTTAGGCTGCCGGTCTGTGTAGACTCCTCTCTGGGTCTGCTAGAAAGGGGGACCCGCTAGAGGTCAGCGGGGAAGACTCAGGCTGGAAAATGCAGAGGCTTTGCAAAGGTGGGGCATGAGCGGCAGCCGCAGATCTAATTCCGAGGTTTTGGACAACGGAGCTGGTGAGGTGGCTGTTAGGAGCACTGGCGGCTCCTCTGGAGGAGCTGGGCTCCACCGCACCCACAGCGCGCCCCTGGTGGCGCACAACCGGCTGCGGCTTCAGTTGCAGAGGGATCTGGCACCCTCTTCTGGCTACTGACAGTACTGCACACATGTAATGCACCGTCCCACATAGACATAGAACGTATTAAAGTGTAGTTTTTAAAACAGAACACACCTTAGGGAAGTACCTACCTTGGCCCGCCCCTTTCCGTGTCAGCAGCCCCTCATGGTGTTGCCAGACTCTGACCGCAGCAGCCTCTGTTGCCCTGCCTCTCACACCTCAGAAGCTCATTTTGTGCTGACCTTCCTCCGTGTGTTAGGCATTCACAGTGCAGTCATTGGCTTATGTGGCAGCCTTTGAACCCGTGCCCCACATCGATCAGGCGGATTCAGCTTTGCACGCACGCTGTGCACTGGCAGACAGAACGTCGAGGTCACAGGAACCCCTCAAAGCTGCGTCCTGAGCTGCTCTCCTGTGGTTGTGCGTGGCGTCTCTGCCGCCACATTTGCACCAGGGTCTTTTCAAGTCTGTGATTGTCCACACACAGCTTGTTTTTTCCTCTATTTTATTCATTCTGAGACAGGGTTTCACTCTGTAGACAGGCTGGCCCCAGACTGAGAGATCTATCTGCCTCTGCTTCCCAAGTGCCAGATTAGAGGCGTGCACCGCCATGGGGCTATTATTATTAGTTCTGGTATTGGCTGGGCGGTGGTGGTGCACACCTTTAATCCCAGCACTTGGGAGGCAGAGGCAAGTGAATCTCTGAGTTTGAGGCCAGCCTGGTCTACAGAGTGAGTTCCAGGACAGCCAGGGCTACACAGAGAAACCCTGTCTCGAAAAAACCAAATCCAAAAAAAAAAAAAAAAAAAAAAAAGTCTGGTATTTGCTTTATGGAGTGAGTGCCCTTCCCAGAGCAGGGAAAGCGTCACCCTCTGTGGTGTCCCTGGAGGAGCCCGTGATGCACTCTGGCTACTAAGCCCGTTGAACACATCGCAGAGCTGATTTCTCCATGGGAGTCAGGGCGAGCCTGCTCTGCGCACTGCTCCGAGTCCTCACCTATTCAGTCTCCCTCTGTTCCTGTTTCCAGGTTTCCCAGGTGTCCAGAGCAGCCCAGATGGCCATCCCCACCCCTCGGACCCTTCGGCTGGCAAAGCCCAGGCCCCCGGCCACCCTGTTGGAAGAGTGGGACCCTATGCCCAAGCCTAAGCCTTACGTGTCGGACTACAACCGCCTTCTTCAGCTGGCAAGTGAGTGGACGCCCTCGCGGACGCGGGGTGGGTGGGTGGGTGGGGGACAGGTCTGCAGCCCGCACTTGCCAGTTGTGTGTCTTCCTTGCGTGTTGCTGTCTGAATCCTGGAGCCAGGCTGAGCTGCGTGAGGGCTGCTTTGGAGGGATTGCTTGTTTGATTCCCTTTAGTGTGAAAGTTGGATAGTCCTTTGCCAGCAGCAACAGCCTCAAGGAAGTAAACGTAGCATCTAACGTCACAACCTAGAGTCCACACGCTTCATACACACGGTGCACAAGTCCACGTGCATCTTCCCTGCTCGGCCCCCGCCCTCACTGCACCTGACCAGGCCAGAATCCGGTGGGCCGTGCCTGGAGCGCACCACTCCCCACCCCGTGACTCCCGCCTCCAGTATGCAGTGGCCAGCGGGGTTTGGTAACCTTTGCGTGTTGGTGGCCTCAGGACTCCCCGTTCTGTGTCACCTCAGGCCCTGGATCCCTGGCGTGGTCTACGTGCTTTTTGCACACGAATCGCTGCCTATGCGTGATGCTCGCCTGGGTGTGTCTTGGTTGCGTAATGTCCACTGTGTGCTGGCCCCGAGAGGCCAGCAGCTCGCAGAGTCACTGAGTCTGGGCTGCTCTTGCCTGATGTCCGTGGAGCAGATGGCTGGCCTTTAGGGTTTCCCAGCTGTCTCCGTCCCAGGTTTTGCTTTACAGTTTGCAGGTGCTCTGTATAGGAGGTGGTCAGACTCCCTGGGTGACAGGGTACAGTTGCAGGCCTGCACTTACTTGCCAAGTGTTTGCCCGGCCACGGGCAAATGGGGCCTGTGTGGTCGTAGGTGGGATCTGAGCTCTGCTTCTCCCAGTCCTGTGGGGCAGGAGGGGGGTCTCTCCCCTGTCACACTGTGCTTCGCAGGGTTTAAACACCTAGATGTTGGGACTAGACAGACGGCTCAGCAGTTAAGAGCACTGGTTGCTTTTCCAGAGGACCGGGGTTCGATTCCTCCCAGCACCCACATGGTGAATCACAACCGTCAGTAACTCCAGCTCCCGGAGCAGATGCGTTCTTCTGGCCTCTGGCCGCACCGTGCACACATGCGGTGCGCAGAATTGCGTACTGGCAATACTGCGCATGCGTATTAAATAATAAAATCGTTTTTAAAAAGAGACGAAAGCTTCAGTGGCCTGAGTCCAGGGAGGGTTGACGCCCCCTGCCCTGGGACCACCGAGTCCCAGACGCTAGATCATCGCACCTTTGCTATTAGAGCTTTGATCTAGCCTGGGGCACTTGGGTTCTGAGGGGTATTAGCTATTAGCTAATTTTTACTAGCTGCTTTTTTCCTCTCGCTGTGACAAAGTATCCAAAGAAAGCACCCGAGGAAGGGTTGACCATCCTGAGGGGACAGCCCACCCTGGTGGGACTGCCGTGGGGCAGCAGCGAGAGGCAGCTGTCACTCTGTGTCGGCAGTCAGGAAACAGATATGGATGCTGGTGTATCGTATCGGTCTGCGCTACTGTGTGCGTTCTTTCTCCCGTCCTTCCCTACCTGCTTTCTTCCAACCTTTTAACAGTCAGCCGCCGCCGACTGTCCAAAGCAGCCCCACACGCCACACCTAGGGTTAAAGCAGAAACATATTCAACATGCAGTATTCTCACTACTTGCTGGTGGTCACCTTGCTTTTTCAAGTCTCAGCCCGGGACGCCAGGCCCTGGGCAGGATGGCGCTGCCACATCCACGGTGCACTTTCCTTGCATTGTGGACCTTTTCGGGAGAGAACTCGTGGGCATACCCACAGCCTTGTTTCCACGTGGTTCTCTAACACAGGGTTCTGCTTTCTCTCCCAGGGCCTCTGTGCAGTCTCTCCTATACCCTGCCCCTATAGCACCCCCGGAGGTATAGTGGACCAGGCCCCACCCCTTCCCCAGGTGGAGAGAGACCCTGTTCTCCCTGGTACTTGTGACCTTCTTTCGAGTGCCGTGACCAAATGAGATGTTTTCTCCACAGTTCACCCTCTTAAAAGGTGGTTTTCAATATCTTCACAAAGTTATCCAAAGCTATCACCTACACAGTTCCAGAACATTTTCTTGCCACAAAAGAAAGCCTTGCCCTCATGAGCAGTGACTCGGTCCTCTCCCCAGTCCTCGGCGCCTCTAAGTTCACCTCCTTCTCTGCATTCACCTGCCCTGTACATTTCCTGTCATGGAATCCCATGCTGTTTGTCCTCTGGTGTCTGGTTCTCTAACTGTCCTTGAGCTCCTCATCAACCACGCTGTGTTGTTTCAGAGCCTTAGTCCTGTTCATGGCTGTGTAATACTCCAGCATGTGGATGCTGCATGCTCTGAATTCGACACTGTGGGTGTGGCCCACACAGATCTGTCACTCATTTGCTGATGGACAGACCCAGCTTGGCGCTTGGCTTGAGAAGTCTGAGCCTGGTGCTGTTCCTCTCTTTTGCCCTTTAGCGCCCAAGGCCCTGTCAGAAAAGTGCGTTCCTGACCGCAGTCCTCAGTGGGAGGTCCTGGATGTCACCAAGCACGCGGTGGCCAGTTCACGGATCATCTCCCTGGCCCAGCCCAAAATTCGGAAGGACCTCAACGAGGGGTACAACCCCTACTACATCTCCCCAGCCTCTCTGGTGGCTCAGGCGTCTCCTCGCATTTTTGAGCTTGCCACCCCCAAACACATCACCAAGAAAGTGTGACAGCCAGGCCTCCTCTCTGCCCACCCCCCAGTAAACAGCAAGTGCATCCTCGCCCGTGTGCGTGATTCGCTGAGCTTTGTGGCTTGGGCAGGGGCGGGCGGGGCACCAGAGGGCAGGACAATAATAATGTTATTTTCGTATTCTACCTGCGACGTGCAGCCCTCTTATTTCCATCTCGAGAGACCGTGAGGCTGGGCCTCAGCCCCTCGCCTGTCTCCCCAGATGTTCCCACGTAGCTGCCTCTCCACACCATAAGGACTTCCATCAACCCATGGTCCTTGCAGTGACCCGGTGAGGAGCTGACCATCCTCGGAGGAGGCTCCTGCCAGGGTCCTCAGTTTCACGGTGGGAACTGTCACAGGGTCATAGTGTTTGCAGTGTCCAGGAGGGGACGCTTCCCTGCACAAGCCAGGGAGCTGAAGCAGAAAGGGCTTTCTCAGAGTCTGAGCACATGGCTTCCAGAGCTGGAGAAAGAGACTTTTGTCCCCCAGTCCCTCCGACGCGGGCAAGCTGGTTGTGCAGATCGGACGGACTGAGCTAGGCTCCTGGCTCCTAGCAAGGCACCAGGAGGTCCCATCATCTCTCAGGTCTGTGACGAGCCCCTGACGTGGATGCTGGTGTCACAGCTCAGCGGAGCAGAGATGCTTCCTTCCGATAGATCCAGGGAGTCGTATTAGCTCAAAACCCTTCACCCCTCCTTTGGAACCAGCAGCTGAGTCTCTCTTGGTCTCCATTCCAACTCTCCTTTCCTTTGAAGATCCAGGGGTGACATCTGATCCCCGATGGGGCCCAGTTTAGGGTGACATGTGAGGGCTGAGATGGCGGCTGAGACGGCGGGACCTGCTCACTGTGGAGGACTCTCTGAGACCGTACGCAGAGCCCCCATGTGGCTGGTTGTGCTGTGAGCTAGCTGCTCTGCTCAGGACAGTGAGAGAGGCCGGCTAGCCTCGTTCACAGGGCTGATAGTGCCAGATCCTGAGTCCTTGGAGGTGAGGTCTGCTCACAGTGGGCGGCAGCAGGGAACTTGGTGACCAACGCACCCTTTGAGGCACAGACTGTGTGTGGAAGGCTGATGCCTGTGGCTGAGCTCCCCCTTCACAGACGCCATGGGAATCCTGAACTGGGGACAGTATCCAGTCCCACAGATAGGGTCAACAGATTGTGGGGTGATGGCAGAGGAGCTCTGGCAGTTGAAACAATGCTCATCTAGGGGTTCAGGGTTAGGGTTGGTGTTTTCTGCCAATTAAATAACTGTAAGGCAGTGTAGATGTAATTCTATGGGGTTTTCTTAGACCCTTTTGCTAACAAGTAATGACAGGGCATTTCTACATCTGGTCTAGCCCATTTTAGCGCTAGCAATAAATACAGAGAACTGGTGTTTTTGTTTTTTGTTTTTGTTTTTTGTTGTTGTTTGTTTTTTGGTTTTTTCGAGACAGGGTTTCTCTGTGTAGCCCTGGCTGTCCTGGAACTCACTCTGTAGACCAGGCTGGCCTCGAACTCAGAAATCTGCCTGCCTCTGCCTCCCAAGTGCTGAGATCAAAGGTGTGCGCCACCACGGCCGGCTGAGAACTGGTGTTTTTATTAACAAGCTGCTAGCACTAATAACCGGGCAGCTTCTGATCTATTGTGACTGACTAGGCCGCTGTTTACTGCCCAGCCATGTGGTCTTTTACCTGCATCTGATTCCTGCCTCGGCTTGCTATGGTCCACGTGAGACCTCATGGTGGATCCTTCTGGTCTCTCTACATGGTCTCCCCAACCTTCCTTCTCATGGTCCTCCTTTGGTCTCTCCCGGACGGACCCCCTGACTGGGCTTGGAAGTCCCGCCCTATTCTCCTCTGCCCAGCTTATTGGCTGATCAGCTCTTTCTCAGTCAATCAAAGGTGATGGGAAACTATTTTTACATAACTTAGAAGCCAGAGGTGCTTGGCCATGCTAAGGATGCTTGACCATGCCAAAAGCCGGGATTGCAACCAGATCTCTGGACATAGAAGTCAGCATCTGAACACACAGTGCACAAGACCATCCCTCAACAAGGCAGGAACAAATATCTTAGGAGAACTCAGGGAGTCCTGGCCGGCGGAGCTAACGTGATACCTGGGAGATGGGGTACCCTTTCTAGGGTTCCCAGTCCCATTAATAAAAGAATTTGGCCGGGTGGTGGCGGCGGCATACGCCTTTAATCCCAGCACTTGGGAGGCAGAGGCAGGTGGATTTCTGAGTTCGAGGCCAGCCTTGTCTACAGAGTGAGTTCCAGGACAGCCAGGGCTACACAGAGAAACCCTGTCTCGGAAAAACCAAATCCAAAAAAACAAAAAGTGCCGGGCGGTGGGGCACATGCCTGTAATCCCAACACTTGGGAGGCAGAGGCAGGTGGATTTCTGAGTTCAAGGCCAGCCTGGTCTACAGAGTGAGTTCCAGGACAGCCAGGGCTACACAGAGAAACCCTGTCTCAAAAAAAAAAAAAAAAAAAAAAAAAAAAAAAAAAAAAAAAGAATTTAAGAATGCCACAGATGGAGCTGGGGGACAATCCCAGGGCGGGAAAACTGAACGTGACTCAGCGGTCTGGAAGGTCTGGAACCCGGGGAGATGAGATGAGAAAGAACCAAGGCCCTGGCTGGGGCTCAGGCCGAGACAGTGGTCGCATCAAAGCTCGGGGAGAGAGGAAGAAGTTCAGAGAGTTTAAAGCATGCCGAGGGCCGGGCCAGCATCTGGAAGGAAAAGACATCCTAGGAAACAAGAAAACAGTTCCTTCTGAGTCAGGTCGCAGTCCTCAGAACTCCTGGCAGACCAGCCCAGCCCCATGGTGACTCCCGGGCACTGCCCTGGGGGAGGGAGTTTTGAGAGGGAGAAGTGTATTAATTATCTCAAGGTGAACCTGCCTCCCTAGGGGTGGTCCCCTAGTTCCAACTTGGGGGGGGTCTACTGTCCCGACTTGAGGTAGATGCCATTCCTTACAGGGTCATTGTGTCACCAAAAGCAGATGCTATTCATTTCGAACACAGTAAGGGGCCCAAGGGAAGACGGTGACCAGAGCACAATGGTTTCTACTTTCCCTGCCCAGGAATGTTCTGATCTCAGGTAACGGCGAAGAAGGGCTTTTTCCTTTTGAGACAGGTCTCGCTCAGGCCTGGATCTTACTGTGTAATCCAAGCTGACCTTGAACTCAAGGTGATTCTTCCTCTTTAGCTTCCGGAGTGTGCTGATGCGCAGGAGCCGCCAGGTGCGGTTTGCGCATCCTTTTTAGCCTTGGAATTGGTGATTTTGATGTAGCGACGTGAAACCTAGAAAGTGCTGGGCTGAGTCAGTGGGCAGTGTGGGGGTGGGGTGGTTTGCGGCCGTGGCTCAGGCGACTTCTCTTCCTCGAGGCTGAGCGATTTTAAAAACCAAGTAATAAGTGGCTGTGTATGACCTCAATCCTAGCCCTTAGGGGCAGAGGCACGCTGGTCTGTGAGTTCAAGGTTAACCTGCTCTACTCAACATGACCCCTTTTGCCTCTGTGTGTGTGTGTGGGGCGGGGTGGGTAACAAAATAAAACAAGACAGATCGTTGGAATCAGTCGTTGCCTAAAACACTGCTCTCTGCTGTTCAAAGCCACCTCAGCGGTTCACCTTCTGACTCAGTCCGCTCAGCCCGGGAATCCCGAGAGCGAGCACCCTTGGACTTGACCTTGCTGGGGCGCCCTGGCGCTTGTTGGCACGGACTAGTGTGATTCTGCTGGGGGACGGCATTAGGTGACCTGTTTGCATATAGGTTTTGGGAGATATATATTTGGTTTGTACTGGAACAGTTCTGCGCTGGTGACTGATTAACACTCCTCACCCTTGTCTCTGCACCGCTCCCTGTAAGCGCGGTCCAGTTTGCTTCCCCTTCTTGCTCAGAACTGCTTCCGAGTGCCATTTGATGTTTCATTTAAAAAGTTTTTTTTTTTGGGCTGGTGAGATGGCTCAGCAGATAAGAGCGCTGACTGACTGTTCTGACGGTCCTGAGTTCAAATCCCAGCAACCACATGGTGGCTCACAACCATCCGTAATGAACTCTGACGCTCTCTTCTGGTGTGTCTGAAGACAGCTACAGTGTCCTTACATATAATAAATACATCTTTAAAAAAATAAAAAGTTTTTTGTTCTTTTTCTCTTTTTGGAGACAGGGTTTGTGTAGTCTTGGCTGACCTGGAATTCCCTCTGTAGACCAGGCTGGCCTTGAACTCGCAGAGCTCTGCCTGCTCGTGCCTCCTGAGCACTGGGATCGAAGCTGTGCACCCTTGTGCTGGGCCAGAAGTTGCAGGGGCCCATGATCTGTAATGCTACAATTGCAGGGGCGTGCGCAGTTGCTCAGTGTGACTTCCCGGTCAGCTATGAGGAGGCCGTGGACGGAGGGACCCGCAGCACTGAACCAGGCACCGGGCTGAGGGCTGATGAAGGAGCTTGGGGAAGGGGTGCAGGGCGGAGTGCGGAGTGCCCAGAGCTGGACCCTCTGAAGTCGGAGCTGGCTGCCGTGTCTGTTGAGCAGCTGCCAGCTTGGCCAGCCATAGGGGAAACTAGCGGCCAGCAGCACCGCGTGTCCTGAGCAGAGTTCCTACCACAGTAGGGGTGGGGGCCAGGGTCACATCTCCTCAGAGCGCCCGTACCTGTTCAGAACAGAGAGACACTGCAGAGTATATATCCTTATCAGACGCCACAGATGAACTGAAAACTGTAAAACAAAGACTATCAGACATACCACATTATTTTTAAATTAACTGATTTATTTGACTTTTTAAGATTACTTTTATTTTTTTATATTCTAGTTGTTGCCTCCCTCCTGGTCTAGTCTCCCACGTCATCCCATTCCACCTCCGCCATCTCCAAGAGGCTATCTCTCCCTCACCAGGCCTCCTCATTCCCTGGGGCCTCAAGTCTCTTGAGGGTTAGGCACATCTTTTCCCACTGAGGTTAGACCAGGTAGTCCTCTGCCGTGTGTGTGTGTGTGTGTGTGTGTGTGTGTGTGTGTGTGTGTGGTGTGTGTGTTTGGACCTGTTCGTGTATGATGCATGTTTGGTAGCTCAGCGTCTGAGAGATCTCAGGGGTCTGGGTTAGCTGAGACTGCTGGTCTTCCTGTGGGGCCCTCCTCCTCTGCAACTTCTTCCAGCCTTTTCCTAATTCAACCACGGGGGGGGGGGGGGTCCTCAGCCTCAGCCCATTGGTTGGGTGTAAGTCTCTGTGTCTGTCTCCGTCAGCTGCTTGTTGGGCCTCTTGGAGGGAGGAGCAGCCATTGCTAGGCTCCTGTCTGTAAGCTCACCATAGCGCCAGTAATAGTGCCAGGCCTTGGAGCCTCCCCTTGAGATGGCTCCCAAGTTGGGCCATCCTTTCACTGGACCTCCTTTCCCTCAGTCTCTTCTGCATTTTTGTCCCTGCAGGTCTTTTAGACCAGAGCAATCTGGGTCAGAGGTTTTGACTGTGGGATGGCAACCCCATCCCTCCACTTGAGGCCCTCTGTCTTTCTACTGAGGTGGACTCTTCAAGTTCCCTCCCCTCACTGCTGGGCCTTTCATCTAACGTCCCTCCCCTGAGACCTGACAGTCTCTCACCTGCCAGGTCTCTGGTACTCTCTAGAGGGTCCCTGCCCCCATCCCTGACGTTGCATTTTTCCATTCGTTCTGCTGGCCCTCAGGGCTTCCCTCCTATCACCTCCCACGCCTGATCTTGTTCTCCTCCCCCTCCCGCTCTCCTCTCTCACCCAGGTTTTCCCTCCCTCTGCCTCCCATGATTGTTTTCTTCTCTCTCCCAAGTGGGATTGACGCATCCTCACTTGGGCCCTTCAGCTTGTTAACCCTGAGTTCTATGGATTGCATCCTAGGTATTCTGTACTTTTGGCTAATATCCACTTATCAGTGAGTATACACCATGCATGTCCTTTGGGGTCTGAGTTACCTCACTCAGGATGATATTTTCTAGTTCCATCCACTTGCCTGAAGAATTCAGGATGTCCTCATTCTTAATAGATGAGTAGTATTCCATTGTGTAAATGAACCACATTTTCTTGTTCCATTCTTCCCTTGTGGGACATCTGGGTCAAACACACCACAGTCTTTAAAAGATTTATTTTTTTTAAAGCTGTACTTATTTTTTTTTGTTTTTTTTCCCCTTAATCTTATTTTTCTTGCTGCATGTGGTTCTAGGTGTCTGACTCTGAGTTTGAGGCCAGGAACTCACTACAGAGTGAGTTCCAGGGCAGCAAGGGCTACACAAAGAGACCCTGTCTGAAAAAAACAAACCAAAAACCAAACCAAAAATCAAACCAAAAACAAAAAAACAGGCCTCCTCCCAAAAAAACCCAAACCCAAGAAACCCCTTAGTTTTGTTTCATTATTGCTTTGCTTACCTGTTTGTCTGTGTGCCACATGTATGCCTGATGCCTTTGCAGGCCGGAGTAGGGGGTCGGATCCCCTGGAACTGCCCAGTGGGTACTGGGAATCAAACCCAGGTACAGAGCAGCCAGTACCAGGGTAGCTGTGGTGCACACCTTTAATCCCAGTACTCATGAGGCAGAGGCATGTGGATCTTTCTGAGTTTGAGGCTAGCCTGGGCTACAAGGGTGAGTTCTAGGTCAGCCAAGACTACACAAAAACTGTCTAAAAAACCCAAACAAACACACGAACGAATAGATAGACAGAGCAGCCAGCCTTAACCACTGAGCTATTCCTCCAGCTCCACAGGAATTTAAATAAATCGATACGAGAGCTGTGCCAACAGAAGGGACAGAAGCGTTCTCAGCTGTGGGATGTGAGGTAAAGAGCTGGCCGGAGCTGCCGCTGCGGCTGCTGGAGGTGGAGTCAAGTCTGGTTTGAACTAGTTTTTAAGACCAGACTGTGCCAAAGACAGCAAGAAGGGACACAGTGGGCAGGACTTGAGAGAAATCAGATCATCCCCAAGTGTCAGGAAGATCCCAGTGGATTTGACAAGAACAAGGAATTGCTATGTCCATAAAAGTGAAACCCTTGAAGGACAGAAGTAAAACGACGACCGGGGAATACTTAGATTATAAGTGAGGAAAACTGCCTGGAACCCAAACAAGACAGTTCATTCCTGTAGTCCTAGTGCTCAGGAGGCCACGGCAGGAGCGCTGAAGGCTCAAGGCTAGCCTGGGTGATGTGACAAGACCCTGTCTCAAAATAAGTAAAGATACAGTTGGGAGCTTATTCAGGTGTAGAGCTGCTGCCTAGAATCCCCAGTGAAGGGCCGGGGGCGTGGTCAGGGTGGAGCCTGCCTAGAATCCCGAGTGAGGGGGCCGGGGGCGTGGCTAGGGGTGGAGCTCTGCCCATAATCCCGAGTGAGGGGCCGGGGGCGTGACCAGGGTGGAGCCCCGCCTATAATCCCGAGTGAAGGACTGGGGGCGTGGTCAGGGGTGGAGCCCCACCTTGAATCCAGAATGAAGGGCTGGGTGTAGTTGGTCTTTGCTACTTTGCAAGTTTTTCTTTTCCCACCCTTTACTCCCACCTCCAGTTCACTCACTAACACTAGATAGGAAAGGAGGATAGTGAGAAGAGACAAAGGTAGAAATCCCCGAATCTAATTTCTTTCCTTTTGTTTCTTCTTTGAGCATGACTATTAACAAACTGGAAACAACCCCCCATCCCAGCACCGACCACGGCCCACCTCTCAGAGTCCTAGTATTTATATACCACCTGAAACGTTCCCAGAATTCCTACTGTCACACGATCGAAGAAACTGTAGGTGGCAAAACCACGCCTCTGCTAGAGCCTGAGGGAAATCACAGTCAGCTGCTCGGGACAGTCTGAACAGCCACGCATCCTATACCAGGGATTAAAATGAAAGCATATTCTATTTCTGTCTTTTTTCAAAAGAAACAAAATTCCAGCATTGTCACTACAGCTGGGGGCATGGCCAGGGTGGATCCTTGCCTAGAATCCCCTGGTGAGGGGCTAGACATTTGTCCCTTGGGGGTGACTGTCGGTGTACGATGTGCCGGGTCGTTTTAACAACAAACTCCACGGAAATAATGAAGTCGGTGTCTTCAGCAATCTTGTCCAGGTTCACAGGAATGGCCAAGGCAGCCATGAGGCCTGTAAAATGCAGATGACTAGAGCTGACACGTTCTGTAAGTACAAACATATAGGATTACAGAGACAGTACTAAGTCAAGAATGCAAATATCTCACTCAATAGATGGGGTGTGGCTCAGTGGTGGGGAACTTATCTACCACAGAAAGCCTGGTCTTAATCTCCAACACTGCAAACTTTTCATTAATGATTTAATTTCAAAAAAATTTTAAAAATTAATTGGTTATTTATTTACATTTCAAATGTTGCCCCCCCACCCCCCGTAACCTCCTCATCCCATCGGCTCTCTGCCTTGCCTCTAAGAGGTTGCTGACCCATCTCCCCACCCACCCACCCACTCCCTCCCACCTCAGCCGTCTCCCATCCTCCTATGCTGGGGCAACAAGCCTTCACAGGACTAAGGGCCTCCTGTCCCACTGATGCCAGATAAGGCACTCCTCTATTACATGTGTAGCTGGGGCCACGGACCCATCCATGTGTACTCTTTGGTTGGTGGTTTAGTCCCTGGGAGCTCTGGGGTGGGGTTCTGGTTAGTTAATATTTTTGTTCTTCTTATGGGGTTGCAATCCCCTTCATCTCCTTCAGTCCTTCCCCTACCTCTTCCCCTGGGGTCTCCAGGCTCAGTCCGAGGGTTGAGTATCTGCATCTGTCTCAGTCAGTTCCTCAAAGAGCCTCTCAGAGGACAGCCATCCTAGGCTCCTGCCTAGAGCACTTGGCACCATCAATGGTGTCAGGGTTTGTTGTCTGCAGATTAGGTGGATCCCCAGGTGGGGTGGTCTTTGGATGGCCTTTCCTTCAGTCTCTGCTCCATTTCTTTTTTGTCCTTGCATTTCCTTTAGACAGGAACAATTCTGGGTTAAAAATTTTGAGATGGGGCTGGGTGGTGGTGGCACATGCATTTAATCCCAGCACTTGGGAGGCAGAGGCAGGCATATTTCTGAGTTCGAGGCTAGCCTGGTCTACAAAGTTCCAGGACAGCCAGGGCTACACAGAAAAACCCTGTCTCAAAAACAAACAAACAAACAACAACAAAAAAAACAAAAAAACCCAAAACAACCCCCCCCAAAAAAACAAAAAAAACCCCCAAAAACAAAAAAAATTTTTTGAGATGGGTGGGTGGTCCTGTTTATCTAGTGGAGGTGTTTCTTCAGGTTCTATCTCCCCTCTGTTGGGTATTTCTGCTAATCTCATCCCCCCACCCCTGTTGGGTCCTGGGAACCTCTTGCTTGCCTGGCATCTGGGACTTTCTAGTGGTTGCCCCTGCTCCCCATCCTCCACTGCTACATATTTCTATTCATTCTCCAGGCTCTCTGGACTTCTCTCCTGGCTCTTCCCATACCTGATCCTGCCCCGCCCCTTTCCCCTCCCCCTCCCTCTCTACCTCCCGTGATTATTTTGTTCCCCCTTCCAAGTAGGACTGAAGCATCCACACTTTGGTCTTCCTTCTTGTTAAGTTTCAAATGGTCTGCGAGTTGCATTGTGGGTATTCTGAGCTTTTGGGCTAATATCCACTTATCAGAGAATTCATACCATGTGTGTCCTTCTGTGTCTGGTTACCTCACTCAGGATGATATTTTCTAGTTCCACCCATTTGCTTGCAAAATTTGTGGAGTCTTCATTTTTAATAGCTGAGCAGCACTTCATTGTGTAAATGTACCACATTTTCTGTATTCATTCTTCTGTTGGGGAACTTATGGTTGTTTACAGCTTCTGGCTATTATAAATAAGGCTTCTATGAACACAGTGGAGCATGTGTCCTTGTTATATGTTGAAGCAACTTTTGGGTATATGCCCAGTAGTGGTATAGCTGGGTCTTCAGGTAGAACTGTTTCTAATTTTTTGAAGAACTGCCAGATTGATTTTCAAAGTAGCTATGCTGGCTTGCAATCCCATCAGCAAAGGGGGAATGTTCCTCTGTCTCTACGTCCCTGCCAGACTCTTCTGCCACCTGAGTTTTTTTATCTTAGCCATTCTGATTGGTGTGAGGTGAAATCTCAGGGTCATTTTGATTTGCATTTCCCTGATGTCTAAGAATGCTGAACATTTCTTTAGGTGCTTCTCAGCCATTCAAGATTCCTGAGTTGAGAATTCTTTGTTTATCTCTGTATCCCATTTTTAAATAAGGTTATTTGCTTCTCTGGAGTCTTAATTTCTTGAGTTTATTGTATATTTTGGATATTAGCCTTCTATTGGATGTAGGATTGGTAAGATCTTTCCCCAGTCTGTAGGTTGTCATTTTGTCCTATTGACAGTGTCCTTTGCCTTACAGACATTTTCAATTTTATGAGGTACCATTTGTCAATTGTCAATCTTAGAGCCATTGGTGTTCTGTTCAGGGAAATTTCCCCTGTGCCAATGTGTTCTAGGCTCTTTCCCACTTTCTCTTTTATTCGATTCATTGTATCTGGTTTTATGTTGAGGTCCTTGATCCATTTGGACTTGAGCTCTGTACAAGGAGATTAAAAATGGATCAATTTCCATTCTTATATTGTGGACGGCCAGTTGAACCAGCACCATTTGTTGAAAATGCTGTCTTTTTTCCCACTGGGTGGTTTTGGTTGGTCAAAGAGCAAGTGACCACAGGTGCGTGGGTTATTTTTCAGTCTTCAATTTTATTCTGTTGATCTACCTGACTATCTCTGTACCAATGCCAGATGTTTTTTTTCTTTCTTTCTTTTCACTATTGCTCTGTAATCCAGTAACAGTTTGAGGTCAGGGATGGCGATTCCCCCAGAAGTTCTTTTAATGTCGAGAATAGTTTTCACTGTCCTGGGTCTTTTGTTATTACAGCTAAAGTTGAGAATTGCTATTAATATCTGTGTGAAGAATTGAGTTGTGGGGATTTTGATGGGGATTGTATTGAGTCTGTAGCTTGCTTTTGGTAAGATGGCCATTTTCACTATGTTAACCTTGCAGATCCATGAGCGTGGGAGATCTTTCCATCTGAGAATGTCTCTGATTTCTTTCTTCAGAGACTTGAAGTTCTTGTCATACCGATCTTTCACTTGTTTGGTTAGAATCACACCAAGATATTTTATATTGTTTGTGATTATTGTGAAGAGTGTCATTTCCATAATTTTTTTCAGCCCATTTACCCTTTGTGTAGAGGAAGGCTACTGATTTGTTCAAGCTAATTTTATATCCGGCCACTTTGCTGAAGTTGTTTATCAGGTGTAGGAGTTCTCTGATAGGATTTTTGGGGTTGCTTATGTATACTATCATATCATCTGAAAATAGTGCTATCTTGACTCCTTCCTTTCCAATTTGTATCCTTTTGACTCCTTTTGTTGTCTATTTGCTCCAGCTATAACTTTGAGTACTTATATTGAATAAATAGGGAGACAGTGGGTAGCCTTGTCTCGTCCCTGATTTTAGTGGGATTGCTTCTAGTTTCTCTCCATTTAATTTGATGTTGGCCCTGGTTTTCTGTCTATTGCTTTTTCCCCTTGATCAATGTTTATTGTCTTTATGAAAAAAAATCTTCATAGAAAATTGCTTTAGCTTTCACAGCCCGTTCCTGAGCTCTGAGGAAGCTTGACTTCTTTTGAGCAAAACGGTCTTTCTTCTGGGCAAGAGACATTTTAGGATGATTCCATCTCTTCTTCTTCACGACTCTCTTGGGCTTCTTCTCATAGACTGGATTCTCTCGGATAGCAGCATGAGCTTTCTTATACATCTCCTCCATCATGTCTGGAGTTATGTTGTTCTTGATGTACTGAGAGAACTGTTTCTTCGTCTTCCTCCGTTAGGTAGCGCATGTCGTCAGCCACATTCTGACCCATGATGTGCTTCCAATGTACCTGCGCATTGAACTTCTTGCTTTCAGAGTCATAACCAGGGAATTGTTTGGTACTATGAGGGATAGACAAGCCTCCACCTCCCGTTCCCGTCAAGGCCCAGAAACTTTATTGCCAGTTGTAGTTTGGGCAAGACCTGCAACCAAATAGCAGGTGAAGGCACCAGGCTGACTGTCACTGCTTTCCACGTTGTATTCACCTCCAGTCACCTCCGCTTGGCCTTCATGGATCTTGTCCATACCAAACCTATTCAGAAGCCCGCAGGCCAGCAGCAGGCCAGGGCAATAGGCTGCATCATAATTTGTCAGGCCAACTTTCACACCGTATTTCGGAAGTTCATGTGCATATGCCTCACAGATGATCGTTTCCCCTCCTATACGGGCATATGCAATGTGGCAGACAAGATCTCTGGTAGTCACATGGACTATAATCCTGTGTTTGGGTGTGTTGTACTTATTCCTGTCCTGGATCACCGATTGTTTCTGTGCACAGCAGTCAGTCTTACCCTCTGCCACCTTCTAAATCTCACTTGGTATCTTTTAAAGTAGGCCTTATTCTTGACAACTTTCACGAACTCCATCCTGCGGAACAGAGAGCCACAAGTGCGCCTCCACGCAGACCTGCAGAGTTGGCCGCGCTAGGGGGAAAAGCTGTCTATTGCTTTTAGTATGTGTCTCGAATTCCTGATCTCTCCAAGACTTTTAACATGAAGGGGTGTTGTGTTTTGTCAAAGTTTTTTTTTCAGCATCTAATCATGAGGTTTTATTCTGAGCTTGTTTATATAGTGGATTTCCTCATATTGAACCACCCCTGCATCCCTGGGATGAAGCCTACTTGATCACAGTGAGTGATCATTTTGATATGTTCTTGCATTCGGTTTGCAAAGATTTTATTGAGTATTTTTGCATCGATATTCACAAGGGAAATTGGTTTGATGTTCTCTTTCTTTGTTGGATCTTTGTGTGGTTTAGGTATCAGCATAACTGTGGCTTTACAGAATGTATTAGGTAGTGTTCCTTCTGTTTCTATTTTATGGAATAGTTTGAGAAGTATTGGTGTTGGCTCTTTGAAGGTATGATAGAATTCTGCACTAAAATCATCTGCTCCTGGGCTTTTTGTTTTTCTTTTGTTTTTGAGACTTTTAATGACTGCTTCTATTTCCTTAGGGGTTATGGGATATAGATGCATAGGCAGAGATGTCCTAGTACCTATTGAACCTATTGTAGATAGCGTGCAGTTGTGGGATGCGGTGCTGGTGAGTGGGCCCTGCACCAGAGGGAGAATGCTATGGATGCATGGGACTGTTTACATCGCTTATCCTGATTTAACTTTGGTATCTGGTATCTGTCTAGAAAATCATCCATCTCATCTAGATTTTTCTAGGTTTGTTGACTGTAGGCTTTTGTAGTAGGATCTAATGATTTTTTTGAATTTCCTTTGTTTCTGCTGTCATGTCTCCCTTTTTGTGCTGCCTACTCCTCTTGGGTGTATTTACTTCTTTTTGTTCTAGAGCTTTCAGATCTGCCATTAATCTGCTAGTGGAGGATCTCTCCAAAGTTATTTCTGTAGAAGCTTTTTAGATTATTTGTCCTCTCAGAAATCTGCACATCACAGTAGAACTTCCAATCACCACGGATCTACTCCTCTGTTCTTTTGCCAGCACCTGCATTGACCTTTGCAGTCCCTCTGACCTTCTTCATTCTGTTCTTGCATTCCTTTTGATGTTTTCAGGAGGTCGTTTTCTTCTCATAAAGGGCATGTCTTACAAGTCTGTGTTTAGGCTCATTCTTATTTGCATAATCTAAAGAATCATAGATAGCACCAAAGCCGAAGTGTGTTCTGAATCCAAAGATTACATCTGGTGTGGTTTTGTACATTTTGGCCAGCTTTCCCCAAATTTCTGTCTTTGGTACTGTTGCCTTCCCAGGATGAAGGACATCAATGACCATCTGTTTCCTTTGAAGCACATGGTTTGTCATGAACTTCCTGGTCCAGATGGTTGCCATGTCACTCATGGTGGCTATGGTTCCAGAGCTGTAGATGAGGAAAAGAGGACCACTTACTGCCGACCAATCATATCCTCCCCAAGTTTTTAATGAAGGCACTCAGAGCTATGAGTTTTCCTCTTAGCACTGCTTTCATTGTGTCCCATAAGTTTGGATATGATGTCTTTACTTTCTTTATTTCTTCCCTGACCAAGTTATCATTGAGTAGAGAGTTGTTCAGCTTCCATGTGTATGTGGACTTTCTTTTGTTTTTGTTGTTATTGAGGACCAGACGTAACCTGTGGTGATCTGATAGAATGCATGCTATTAATTCAATCTTCTTGTATCTGTTGAGGCTTGTTTTGTGTCCGATTATGTGGTCACTTTTAGAGAAGGTGCTGTGAAGTGCTGAGAAGGTATATTCTTTAGTTTTAGGATGAATTATCCTATAGATACCTGTTAAATCCATTTGGTTCATAACTTCTGTTAGTTTTAATGTGTTTCTGTTTAGTTTCTGTTTCATGATCTGTCCATTGGTGAAAGTGGGTTGTTGAAGTCTCCCAGTATTATTGTGTGAGGAGCAATGTGTGCCTTGAGCTTTAGTAACATTTCTTTTACAAATTTGAGTGCCCTTGCATTTGGGGCATAGATGTTCAGAATTGAGAGTTTATTTTGGTGGATTTTTCCTTTGATGAGGATGATGTGTCCTTCCCCATTCTTTTTTGATAATTTTTGGTTGAAAGTTTATTTTATTGATATTAGAATGGTTATTACAGTTTGCTTCTTTGAACTATTTGCTTGGAAAATTTTTTTTCTAGCCTTTTACTTTGAGGTAGCGTCTGTCTTTGTCACTGAGGTGTGTTTCCTGTATACAGCAAAATGTTCAGTCCTGTTTACATATTCATTCTGTCAGCCTATGTCTTTTTATTGGGGAATTGAGTCCATTGATGTTGAAAAATATTAAAGAGCAACGATGGTTGCTTCCTGATATTTTGTTGTTATAGGTGGAATTAATGCTTGTGTGGTTCTCTTCTTTTGGGTTTGTTGTGAGACTAATTTCTTGGTTTTTCTTGGGTGCAGTTTTCCTCCTTGTGTTGGAGTTTTCCTTCTATTATCCTCTGTAGCGCTGATTTAGTGGAAAGTTATTGTTTAAATTTGCCTTTTTCATGGAATATCTTGGTATCTCCATCTATGGTAATTGAATTTTGCTGGGTATGGTAACCTGGACTGGTATTTGTGTTCTCTTATGGTCTGCTCAAGATCTTTTGGCTTTTAGAGTCTCCATTGAGAATTCTGATGCAATTCTGATAGGTCTGTCTTTATATGTTACTTAACCTTTTTCCTTTACTGCTTTTAATTTTCTTTCTTTGTTCTGTGTATTTGGTGTTTCATTTATCATGTGATGAGAGGAATTTCCTTTCTGGTCCAACCTATTTGGTGTTCTATAGGTTTCTTGTATGTTTCTTTAGGTTAGGAAAGTTTTCTTCTATGATTTTGTTGAAGATGTTTCCTGGCCCTTTGAATTGAGAATCTTTGCTCTCTCTATATATCTATTATTCTTAGGCTTGGTCTTTTCATTGTGTCCTAAATTTCCTGGACATTTTGGGTTAGGAGTTTTTTGCACTTTGTGTTTTGTTTGACTGTTGTGTCAGTGTCTTCTATGGTATCTTCTATTTCTGAGATTCTCTCTCCAATCTCTTGTATTCTGTTGGTGATGCTTGCATTTGTGACTCCTGATCGCTTTTCTTGGTTTTTCCATCTCCAGGGTTGACTTCCTTTGTGATTTCTTTATTGTTTCTATTTCCATTTTTAGATCTTGGACAGTTTTGTTCAATTCCTTCACCCAATTGTATTTTCTTGTATTTCTTTAAGGGATTTATGTGTTTCATCTTTGATGGCTTCTACTTGTTTACTTTGTTCTACTGTATTTTTTAAAAAATATTATTTATTTTTTATTTATATGAGTACATTGTAGCTGTCTTCAGACACACACCAGAAGAGGGCATCAGATCCCATTATAGATGGTTGTGAGCCACCATGTGGTTGCTGGGAATTGAACTCAGCACCTCTGGAAGAGCATTCAGTGCTCTTAACCACTGAGCCATCTCTCCAGCCCGCCTGTATTTTTTTAAGGGAGTTACTTAAATTCTTCTTAAGGTTCTCTATCATTTTTATGAGATTGGATTTTAGATCAGAGTCTTGCTTTTTAGGTAGGTGTGTTAGGGTATCCAGTGCTTGCTGTGGTGGGAGAACTGGGCTCTGATGCTGCCAAGTGGCACTGGTTTCTGTTGCTTATGTTCTTGTGCTTGCCCCTTGCTATCTGGTTATCTCTGGTGTTTACTGGCCTTGCTGTCTCTGACTGGAGTCTGTTCCTTCTGTGAGCCTGGTTAATTTGGGCCTCCTTGGATCAGGCTGCCTCTGGGTGTGGGAGGGGGTTCTGGAGCTGGTCTGTGAGTCTGGCTGTGGCAGACCTCCTGGGAGTCAAGCTGACTCTGTGTGTGGGCGGGATGGGGAATGCTGGAGCACATGACCTGCTCCTGAGTGCAGTTGCAGACTGGAAGGAAGGTGTGTCTTTGGCAGGGTGGGAGGTTCTGTGGCAGGGGTTGGGGGCGGGGGATGACTCACTTGAGCCTGGTGGTATCAGAACTCCTAGGGGTTAAGCTGTCTCTGGGTGTGGGTGGGGTGGATGCTAGAGCACAGGGACTGCTACTGGGCTCAGATGCAGGCTGGAAGCTCATTAATAATTATATACTGATTGCACATTAGGAAGATAATACTTAAAGATATGTGGCATTAAGTAAAACATATCACAAAACTTAACTTTACAGTTCTCTTTCCTTTTGACGTGTAGTCTGTGGAGATTTTAGGGTGACTTCTCTCTCTCTCTGTCTCCCCACTGGATGGTGCTGCTCTGGACAGAGTGAAGTCCAGTCACATGTCTGTAATTATGGAGGTCATTGCTAGAACAAAATCAAGCCACACAGGTTATCAAGGATGAATGGACAAAGGATGCAGAGGTCATGTGACCGTCTGGAGGGGTCACTTGAAGTCAAGGGCTTGCCCTAATTCTTTTTTCTTGTCTGTATTTTAGAGACACAGAGTCTCTTTTCATAGCCATGACTGTCCTGGAACTCCATATTTAGACCAGGCTGGCCTCAAATCCACAAGAGAACCTCTTGTCTTTGCCTCCTGAGTGCTGGGATTAAAGGTGTGTCCTAGCATGTATGGCTTCATTTGGGTTCTGGGAAGATACTGGGAAGGCAGCTCTCCAAGTCACACTCTCCTTGGGGGCAGCCTTAGGCCACCAAGGGCTCTGCAGGGTTTACTCCTGGAGCTAAGGCCTCTGCTCAGTTCATGGTGGATCCCTCTTGCTACTTTCTCTACTTCTATGTGGTGTCTGCGATCCCATATGTGTTTCTGTATGTGTTCACTTCTGTCTTAGGGTTGCTATTGCTGTGTTGAAACACTGTGACAAAAAATAAGTTGGGGATGGGGGGAAAAGGGTTTATTTGGCTTACACTTCCATATGACAGTTCATTGAAAGAAATCAGGACAGGAACTCAAACACAGCAGAAACGTGGGGACAGGAACTGAAAGAACCCATGGAGTGTTGGTTACTGGCTTGTTCCTTGTGGCTTTCTCAGCCTGCTTCCTTATAGAACCCAGGACTACCTGCCCAGGGATGGCACCACGCACAGTGGATTGGGCTCTATGCCCTACCAACTTGTGAAAAGTCCAATCTTACAGAGGCATTTTCTGCATTGTTCTCTCTTCTCAGATGAATCTACCTTGTGTCAAAATGACATAAAAGGCTCTGGGAAGTGGTGGCATATGCCTTTAATCCTAGCACTCGGGAGGCAGAGGCAGGCAGATCTCTGTGAGTTCAAGTCCAGCCTGGTCTACACAGAGAATTCCAGGACAGCCAGGGGATACACAAAGAAACCCTGTCTTGGAAATCCAAAACCAACCAACCAACCAACCAACCAACCAACCAACCAACCTACCAACCAACCAACCAACCAAAACTAGCCAAGGCAGCTTTCTAGAGAGCACATCCTGCAAAAGGATGGGGAGAAAGTTGATTTCCCAAATGGAGCTTCTGATAGACAGGCTGTATCTGGTCGTGACTAGGAACAGATGCCCTAGGACCTATTGGTAGACAGCAGGAAACTGTGGGATGTCTGTTGTACCAGTGAGCAAATGCTATGAATCGTGGATTTCTCCTGGGTTACAGCACATGGGAAGGGCTCTCCTGCCATCCATTCTGAGAGTAGCTTTGACACAGTTCCTTATAGTAATACAAGGCACCATCTTGGTTATTTTTTGGGGGGGAGCATCTTTATTATGTTGCTGCTTCTTGTGACTTGAATGACGGTGTCCCCTCCAAAATTCACTCCTAATGTTGTGATGACTATTACATTATGTCTGGAGCGGTTGAGTCTGGAGCACAGGGCCTTCAAGGGAGTTACACCTTATAAAAGGATTTGAGGTTGAGGAGGTAGGGGGCTGTCTGCTTGCCCTTTCACCCTTGTATCATGCCAAGATACAATCTCGGCAGCAGAGCACGGTTCTTTAACAGAGGCTGAACCTAACCCAGCACGCACCACCAGCTAGACTGGTCTGCTAGGGAGTTCTGGGACCCACATGTCTCCATATCCCCAGGGTTAGCTACAGTGATGTGGATCTGGGTCCTCTAAGGTGCCAGGAATTCAGACTCAGCTCTTCACGCTGTGTGCAGGCACCATACTGAACCATCTCCCCAGTTCTGGGAAATACATTTCTGTGGACGCAGATTTTGAGCCTAGATCCTCCTGAATTCAGCCTTCCAGGTGCTAGGATTAACATGTGGAGCAAGATCCTGTTATTTTTATTTTTATTTTTTTGGAGACAGGGTTTCTCTGTGCAGGTCTGGCTGTCCTAGAACTAGCTTTGTAGACCAGGCTGACCTTGAACTCAGGAATCCAACTGCCTCTGACTCCTGAAGTGCTAGGATTAAATGCATGCACCGTCACCACCAAGCTCAATATGCCAGATTTTTTTTCCTTTTTTTTTTTTTTTTTTTTTTTTTTTTTACTATTTGAAGATATTTGTTTATTTATAGATTTATTTATCATATGTAAGTACACTGTAGCTGTCTTCAGATACCAGAAGAGGGTGTCAGATCTCTTTACGGATGGTTGTGAGCCACCATATGGGTGCTGGGATTTGAACTCGTGACCTTTGGTAGAGCAGTCGGTGCTCTTACCCGCTGAGCCATCTCTCCAGCTCCTCAATATGCAGATTTAATTTATGCTCTTTATAATCCATTTGTGGCATTATGATGATGATGATTATTATTATTACATGTCTTGTGTGGTGGTTGAATGAGAATATGACCCCACAAATTCATGTTTCAACAGTTGGTCCCCAGTTGGTGAACTGCTTGGAAAGGATCAGAAGGTGTGGCCTTGTAGGAGGAGGTGTGGCCTTGTAGGGGGTGTGGCCATGTTGGAGGAGGTGAGTGTGGAGGCTTCACTCACACATGCCTATTAGCGCATTCTGTCTGTCTGTTTTGGGTCTGCTTCAGCACCTTGCCTGCTTACCCCTTGCCTCCCTGCCATGCTGACTGTGAACTCACCTTTGAACTGTAAGCCCTGCGTTAAATGCTTTCTTTTGTACGTTGCTGCGGCCATGGTGTTTTGTCATGGCAATTTAAAAGTAACTAAGACATCTCTCTCTGCTGCCAGACCGTCCTTGAACTCTTGGGCTCAAGTGACCCTCCTGCCTCCGACTCCTGAGAGCAAAGCTGTGGCCATCTTCCACCTTGGTTGTGGTATTCTCTTAGAGCTGTAACAGACATATTTCAGTCCTTCAGTTTGCTATTCAAAATCTTTCAGAGTATGTCTCAAGCCAGAGTATGACATAATGGAGTTTGAGGCATCATGGGCAGAAACACACCAAGGTCACCTCTGGGGTCTAGCTTGGGTGTTGTGGAATGCTGTCCCTCTTCAGAGCCTAACAGCTGTTACTGTCCTTATCGGAGCAGTCATGACTGCCTGTAAGATATCCGTAAGAGTGGGGTTGATGCTCCCTCACAGAACAGGCTTGTCTGAGATGCCAGTCCTTCCTACAGCATCCTCCCAGTTGTGTGTGATCCCAGTCTGCTTCTGGCCTCAGGAGATGCCAGAGTTCACAGTGTGGAAGGATGTCTGAAAGGGGAACCCCATCTCCACAGCTCCGGAGATATTATCATCCATGCTGGGTGTGATGGTTTCTATATGCTTGGCCCAGGGAGTGGCACTATTGGGAGTAGGTGTGTCACTGTGGGTGTGGGCTAAGACCCTCACCCTAGCTGCCTGGAAGCCAGTCTTCCACTAGCAGCCTTCAGATGAAGATGCAGAACTCTCAGCTCCTCGTGCACCGCGCCTGCCTGGACGCTGCCATGCTCCTGCCTTGACATTAATGGACTGACTTTCTGAACCAGTGAGCCAGACCCAATGAAATGTCCTTAAATGTTGCCCTGGTCATGGTGTCTGTTGATAGCAGTAAAGCACTAACGAAGACCCTGGGCGCCCCCTTTTGGTGGTTCTGCTGTTTTGGGGTCATGTGTACTCTTCTACAAGTCTAATAAACTCAATAAACTCACTGGCTTCAGGGGAATCACACCTGTCTGTAGGATCCCTTTAGGGTGAACAGTTGCTTGTGGGCTCCTCCCTAAGAAAAGTTCATGCAGCACCGGGCCAGAGGGTGAAAGGGGCAGGGCTGCGTGGAGGGAGGGAGGACTGAGCACCCTGGCGAAGCCTCCGGAGTTACAGATGGCCGTGAGCTGCCCTGTGTATGCTGGGAACTAAACCCGAGCTCTCTGCAAGAGCCTCTTAACCACTGAGCCATCTCTCCGTTAGTGTGCTGGTTTGACTACGGCTTGGCCCACGGGAATTGGCACTATTAGGAGGTGTGGTCTTGTTAGAGGAAGTGTGTCCCTGTGGAAGTGGACTTTGAGGTCTCATCTATGCTCAAGTCTGCTCAGTACAGAATCTTACCCTTCTGTCTGCTTTTAGATGAGGAACTCATGGCTCCTCCAGCACCGTGTCTGCCTGCACAAGGCCATGCTTCCCTCCATGATGACCATGGGCTGAACTTCTTAAGCTGTAAGCCAGCCCCAACGATATGTTTGCATTTATAGGACTTGCCTTGGTCATGGTATCCCTTTACAGCAATGAAACCCTGATTAAAGACACACTTTTGTTTGTTTGTGGGTTTTTTTTTTCAGATTTAAATTTTATTTTCTATGTATGTGCTTGAGTACATGTAGGCCTCCAAGGGCGGGCCAGCAGGGAAAATTGAATCTCCTAGATCTGAGTTATAGGCAGTTGTAAATCCCTGTATGGGGACTAGAGATGGAACCTGGCCTGGGCTACAGTGACTTCACCACGGGATATAGACGGAAACATTGCCAAGGTAGCCCAGGCCTTGGTCTTACAGCAAGCCTCCCGCCCTAGCCTCCTTGGCGGCGGGATAACAGGTGTGAGCTACCACACCTGGCTTCACTGACTTTCCAAGTAAGATTATACTCTTTTTTTTTTTTTAAATTTATTCATTTTATGTGAGTACACTGTTGCTGTCTTCAGACACACCGGAATGATCATCAGATCCCATGACAGATGGTTGTGAGCCACCATGTGGTTGCTGGGCATTGAACTCAGGACCTCTGGAAGAGCAGGCGGTGCTCTTAACCGCTGAGCTATCTCTCAGACCACTATACTCTTCTAGACCCATAACCTAGTTACCAGTTTTGGGAAACTCAACAGTGATCCAAGTCTTTACATCTGAACTCAGTTCCAGCAACCAAGTCTGGGAGACCTCTGTGGCATTTCCCTCATCTTGTAGGTCGTTAAATGTCAAGTATCGCGTGCTGCTGATGGGACTCGGAGGCTTCCACAGCTCTCTCTCTCCTCTGGCAGTTCTGACGAATACAGTCTCGCCATTTAACAGGGCTTTCCCTTTTAGGCTGGGTGTGGAGCCCACACTTCTACCGACAGTTTCTGAACTCTGGCCTGGATGAGAGATGTTGTGTAGACACCACCTGAGGAAATGCAAATGCCGTCTCTTCTCTAGTGATGCTCATGATTCCCACCTGGTTGAGAGGTCGCCTCAGTTCGCCCCTGCAACTATCAAGTCCACAGGAAAGAAAGCCCTAATCTGGAAGAATCTTTCCATCCATCCATGCATCCAACTGCTTACCTTTGGTGACGGGTTAATGTGTATGTGTGTGTTTTGCTATTGCTGTTTGTTTTGATACATGTAGGGTCTTACTAACTATGTAGCTGTTCTGGAACTTGCTATATGGACCGGGTTGGCCTCCAACTCCTGAGTGCTGGGATTAAAGGCTTTGGGGCGCCATACCCAGTAACGTGGTTTCTTGAGGCAGCGTCCACAGCCCACGCCTCAAGAACAGCCTCAAGCTGATGGGAACTCTCATGCCTCTGCCTCCTGGGCACTGGAGTTACAAGTCTGAGCCACCCTGCCTGGCTTTCTCTAGTGATCCTTGTCACCGTTCACCGTTCTCTTTCGGGAGTCTACCCCGGTTATAACGGGCTGACTCAGGTTCAGGGAATGAACGAACCCACCAACCCTCTCCCCCTTTCCCCCCCTTTTCCTGAGAAATCTCAACCACAGAAGGAACTGCCCCAGCAGATGTGATGGTCATGAGCTAAGGATGGCCCACCGGCTCAGGGGCAGGGGGCTGACTTTCTGTCTTGGGTTGGCAAATCCTCAGGGTGAGGCACAACATTTGCGCCTGAGCCTTAGTGGTGCCTTCACCTCCCAGCTCAGCTGCTCCTGGCCCCGGTGGGAAGGGGTCATTCGGTGACTTGTGTAGACCAGAGGCCTTCACCTCTGCAAGCCTAGGTCTGCCCACTGGTCGTCTGCACAAATCCAGGCGTGTGCACCTGTTCTGGAGTCTCTGACGCCCATCTTCTCTCTGCACCTCAGGCCTGTGTCCTTCACCTCAGGTCCCCCTCACCCCAGACCATCCTCCCTCACCCGTGGGCTGTCTCTTCTCATCTCTAGACCATTCCCCCCATTGCAGGACATCCCCTTCCTCTCTGGACCCTCCCCCCCCCACCCCATCTCACCTGAGGACCTAACCCCCTCACTGCCCGGCTGCCCCCTCACCTGTGGAACCTCTTCACTTGTAGGCTGTTCTTCACCTGTGGATCGTCCCCTGTTTGCGCCATCTCCCTCACCTGTGGCCATTCCCCTTGGTGGCTGAGCATCCACGCAGGACTCAGCTGGTTGGCTGATGTCGGGGCGGGAACCCCCGGCTCCAGACCTCCGCTCCTCCCCAGCACACCTACTACGCACCTCCCGCGGCCCCGCCCCACTCCGCCTCCCGGCTCCTCCGCCAATAAGCGCGCCGCACCGCATCCGGGGACCCGCGCGGCCGCCGCCTCCCGCGCGCACGCTCGGCCATGGCGGAGGTGAGTGAGCGGCTGGGTAGGGGCCCCTCCCACACGCTGCCCTGGCTCTACCTGGTGCGGCCCGTGCTCTCCCAGTCCGAGCGCCTCGAGCCTCGCCGCTGGCACCCGGCGGAGCATGAGCCCCCGTGGGCGCCCGACGACCCCCCCCACCCTCCATCTCGGCCGCGGTGCGCATGCGCGGGCTGGGGCGGGGGAGGGGCGCGAGGCGCGGGCGGCCGGGTGCGGGGCCGAGACCCGGGGCCGCGCGCGGCGGGAGGGCGCCGCGGAGCGGGAGTGGGTGTGCGGCGCCGGCGTCCGGGACGGCGGCGCGTGGGACCGTATCCCGGCGCGCTGGGGATGAGCAGGGCGCGGAGTCGGCGACTCTGTGCGAGCGGAAAGTTTCGCGCGTGGAGTTCGTCTGGCCCTGGAAGCGAGAGCGCGGGCCTCCTCCCCGCGGGTGCGGGGTTTGCGGCGCTCAGCCCGGAGCTGACCCGCACCTCGGGGTGCGGCCGCTGAACTCCGGGTCCAGCCCCCATCGGCGCGCTGCGAATCGGCCACTCCGGTCCGGGAACTCAGCACGGTGCGCGAGTGGGGCAGCTTGGGCAGCAACAGGCCCGCGCGTGGGCCACAGGGCCGGGCTCGGGGGGCCCTTGGCCAACTCTGGCCGGCTCACAGGGTTCTTAGGGCTCAGTTCCTTCCTTAGGGGGCCTTTGGGGAAACAGACCTTCCGAAGACGAGACAGACCCGCCGCTACCCCTCTGGGGGCATGGGGGCCAAGCAGGTGCTCTTGGCTGCTCTGCCCTGTGTGGCACGGGTGCTGGCGACTCCCCAGCCTGTGCTCGCGTGCCCTCCTGGAGTCTAGGATTTGGAGGGGGGGTCTGCTGCCTCAGTTTCTCCTCATCTCAAACGGGAACCTGTTGGTGCCTTCCCGTCACTGAGAGGATGTTTTGCCGCATCCGTGTTTTGAACTCACAAAAGTGTCATGGTTACCTAGAAGTCCTTAGCGTCGGCTACTTGTTGTGTGTGTGTGGGTCTCAGTGGAGATGGAACTCAGCCATCTCTTTGGGCTGGTGGCTCGTTCCGTTCTTACTTTAAGCCACACCTCTTTGCCGTGCCTATCCTTTGCAGTCCTCATGGGACCATCCGGTCCCCGGGTTCCTTTCTAGTACCCCACATTCCTATAGAGTTGCCCGCCCGTTGTCCCACCTCATCTGGTCTCTAGGATGCCACCGCTGACCCCACTGCCCAGCCCCCACCTTGTCCCGTGTCCTAGCTCCGTGTGGGTGGAGACAGGCTGAACTCGTCTCTCGGGTCGTCCTAGCTGCCACAGTGGAGGGGCGAGGCTGGGACACCAGGGGCACCTGGGCCCTGGCTTGGGTGTGGATGTGGGTCATTTCTCTTGAGAATGCTCTAACTCCTCAGCCTTCACTTGTTCTGACCTCTCATAATTCTTGGGGTTCGCTTGGTCCTTTGTGGGTTGCAGTTTGTAGGTAACTTGTCTTGGAGTTAATGCTGAGGCCTTTGGGGTGTGAGTCTCTGTGTGGCTTGGGCTTCCTCAGAGCATGGAGTCTGTGCGTCGAAAGATGCTAGGAGGGATGGTGGGAGGCTGCTTCCAGAGCCACTACCTGCTTCCGTAGTGTCAGCCTGCCTAGATCTGGGCCCTCTGGTCTCCCTGGGAGCCCTGCCTGGGCCGTGCTACCTGCGCTGTGCCCAGGCACCTAGCTAGGAAGGCAGGGTGCTGGCCGGCCTTTAGTGTGTTTGTCTCATGTCACCTGGGTCATCTTAGGGTCCGGCTCCCCTCTTCCTTTTGACATAGAGATCCGAGAGTCTTTGCTGGCCTTTGAGTTTTCCCAACATGGGGAAATAGGGACTTGGAACTCACTCTTTAAAGTGGAGTTAGAGTGATGTGCCTGGTTGTCCAGTGACCATGATGGTGCTATGCCTTAGTCAGTCGTGGACCTTCAGGGTCACCTGGAGATGAACTTGGCCCGCTTGGCAAGGAGTAGGCTGCATGGGTCCCAGGTCTGCTGCACCTCACGCTCTTCTGGTCTCCGCGCCTTTCTTCCTGATCCCCTGCTTGGGCCCACCCCACTGAGGATCCCTGACCCCTGACCTGAAGCAGGAAGTTCTTCCCATTCTGTCTGCATAGTGAGACTGTGGGACCGTTGCCTGCTTGTTAGGCAACCGAGGTGCCCCACCTCTAAGTTAGGGTTCCTGATAGTGGGGACCGAGAGCCAGTCCCTGGGCAGAGCCCACAGCCACCCATAGGGAGCTAGACAGGACTGGGCATGAATCCAAGGACACCGGGCCTTCCTCCTTGTGGCTTCACATTATTAGCACGTGGGCTGGTCTTAGTCCGTGTCCCAAGGTTTGGCCGCATGCCTTACTGCGCCAGGTACACAGTGTAAGTTGCGAGGTGCCTGGGCGAGTGCCCCCGTGGCTCTCCAAGGTGGGCCCCTCATCATCAGCCTTCTTAGCCCTCTGTCCACGTGGGGGCCAGCCTCAAACGCCTGTGGGGGATGTGGTCACTCTTGAACTAGAACCTTGGGGGTCTCCTGAAGCGTCTTTCCGGGAGGATGCAGCCCTGTGCCTCCCACCGCCCCTTTGCAGCATGGTGGGGACCTGGCTGGAAGGCTTTTGAGGTCCTTTCTGGTGTTGCTTGACTAAGAAACTTGTCCTCTCCGGGCTTTTAGTCTTGTTTCTCTTTTGGGGTGGATGAGTGGACCTCTGAGGACCCAGTGCTATTGCACTCCAAGTTTTAAACTTTAACATCTTAGCTTTTGAAAATTACACCTTTATTTTTGTGTATGAGTGTTTGCCAGAAGAGGGCGCAGAGTCTCCTGGAACTGAAGTTACATGTCTGTGAGCCGCTGGGCTGGGAATTGAACTCAGTGCTCCTAACCACTGAGGCATCTCTCTAGCCCATATTTCTCCTTCCTTCTTTCCTTCCTTCCTTCCTTCCTTCCTTCCTTCCTTCCTTCCTTCCTTCCTTCCTTCCTTCCTTCCTTCCTTCCTTCCTTCCTTCCTTCCTTCTGGATTTCACCTGCGTGGGGTGTTCCCTGTCTCTGTGTAGCCTTTTGTGTGTGGCCCGCCTCATTTAGGTGGTGCGTGTGAGAAACTTGCTCTTGGCTGTGTGATAGCTTTGTGGTGTCGCTTTATTTGGTTTACCTGGTCCTCAGCAGGTGGGTGTGTTCTTCTGACCAAGGGAATGGTCATGTGACTTCGGCGCCACACACTTGACCCTTAGATTTGGGCTCTGATTCCCGCCCCCCTCCTGGCATCCCTTTTGGACCACATGTTCTGTTCCGATAGGAGCTCCGCATCTTCTCACCGCGTGCCTACCTGTCTTTGTAGAGATGTGCTCAGGGCTCGTGATGTTTGCAAGCTGACTGATGACTTTGATCTCTGCTCAGGGAGTGGTCTCTTCGCACACCACTGCTTTCCAGATGTGTGCTTTGCTGGCGTTTCCTCCCCAGCATATGAGTTCTGTCATATATTTGTTTATTGACTTGTGTGTCCAGGCCATCAGGGAGTTTGTCTCCAAGGTTCCAGTTTTGAGTCTCTGTCCTGTTCTGTCTGTGGGCCCACTGTGCTGAGGTGTCTATGACTCTGGTCATTTCTGAAAAGTGGAAGCACCTGTTTCAGGATGGTGTCGTTCTTCCGGGTCCCCCGAGTCCTCCCCGTGCTGCTGTTGGGAATTGGCTTGTCAGTTTGCACAGTTCAGGTGGTGTTGGCTAGGCCACTTCAGAGGTCCTCCATCTTCCAGTGTGGGCCTTGCTGGGAACGTGGCTCTCCTTTCTCTGTCAGCATGGTTGTATTCTTTATTTTATTTTATTTTATTTTTTGGTTTTTTGGAGACAGGGTTTCTATGTGTAGCCCTGGCTGTCCTGGAACTCACTCTGTAGACCAGGCTGGCCTCGAACTCAGAAATCCGCCTGCCTCTGCCTTCCAGAGTGCTGGGATTACAGGCGTGCGCCACCACTGCCCGGCGTGGTTGTGTTCTTAGGGAGCGTGTGCTGTGACCATCCTAGGTGCTGCGAGAGGGGCTGTTTCCTTAATTTAGGGGATGTCCACTGCTGCAGTGTGGGAACATGATGGTGTTTAGCCCTGCTGCAGTGACACTGGAGCCTCGACTAGTGTTGACGGAGTTGCGGAGTGCACAGACGTGTGGGGGTGTGTCCAGGCCCACGGTCTCAGTGTGCTGCGACTTACCCTGGGGCCGCTGGGCTACAGTGGGACCTGCTCAAGCTCTGCTTCCATCTCTAGAGCTGTCCTCTCCCCAGCCGCTGCACCCTCCAGGCCAGCTCCTTTCTCTGTGTTTTCTGGCATCTTCTGTTAAGAGGGTTACAAGTGTATCCCTTCTGTGTCTGTCTCTGTGACCAGGCCTCCTGTTTTCAAGGTCCCCCACCCTGGCGCTGTGATTGGACAGTCCCCAGGCTGCTTCCCCTGGAGTCCTCAAGGTTACCCAGTGGCTAGGCTCTCCGTGCGCCAGCCTCAGTAGCTGCGTGAGCTGTGCCCCTCTTCCATTGCAGGCCTCCTCTCTGGAGAGGCAAAGTCCTCGTGTGGCCTCCTGCCTCGTACACAGCCTGTGTCCTCGGGAGCCCAGCTTGCAGACGGCGGCAGGTACCACCTCCTCTGTCCCTGACCTCCACAGGCAGAACTCTTTCTTAGCAGGACCCAGACTGAGCAGGCATGGGTCCAGGAAGGCCCAGTGTCGCCTGCCAGTTGGAGGTGTTCACAATGGTCAGGGCACTCCCACTCCTTGGGTCTAGAGGATAATGTTTCGCCAACGACAAATGACCAAGGAGGGCCCTCCTTGAGGTGGCTGCTTTCCCGAGGCCTTTAAGGTGCCCAGTAGTCTTCTGACCACCTGCTGTGGGCCCAGGAAGGCAAGGTGTGACAGGCTTCTGCCCTCATAAACATCACGTGGACATGGAACAGTAGATAGCAGGACTTGGTGCTCCTACAGAGACTTGCATGGTGTTGCCCATGTGCCTATGTGTATATTGGGAGGCCAGGTTGTGGCTGTGGGGACCAGACCCCTGCATGGCTGTCCACTGTCACCTGACTGATGCCTTTCGTCTTCTAGGCTTAATGTCCTTCTAGCTCCATCTGTTCCTGCCCAGTCTCTGTGCCCTCCAGACCCACCTCCATCTAGTCCACACACCCTTCAGATCCA
Organism: Apodemus sylvaticus; assembly: GCF_947179515.1. Lineage (NCBI taxonomy): Eukaryota > Metazoa > Chordata > Mammalia > Rodentia > Muridae > Apodemus > Apodemus sylvaticus. The sequence goes on from NC_067491.1 coordinate 2,350,843, forward strand.
GTGAGGCAGACCTCACTGGTCCCACGCAGCCCACGTGCCTCCCAGACCTGTCTCCATTCAGATCCCACACCCTGCCTACCTGCTCAGTTCTTCTTCCGCAGTGGTACCCATGGGATCTGCTGACCGTCAGTTCCACCTCGCTGAGCTCCTGACACAGAACTACAACCCCCAGGAAGGGCGTGCTGAGGCCCCGCAGGATCCTGACAAGCCGGAGGCGGGGCTGGACAAGGACTTCATCGACCAGGTATGGGGGCTCAGCAGACTGTCCGGTTGCCCTCCTCGGGTCCATGCGGTCCAGCCCCATGCACATGGCTTGCACTGTGGTCCAGCCACAGAGCCTGCTCCGCTTCTCAGAGCGTTGGCGATGCTCAGGCCTCTGTCTCTGTCCTGCTCATCTCCTCGGTGGTCCTGATGCAGGTGTACTGTCCCGTGGGGACTTGCTGAGGAGTGAGGAGGGGACCTGGCCTTGGGGGCTGGGGTCTTGGGCAGAGCCACAGGCTTCCCCCTCGATGGGCCCTGCTCTCCTTCGCAGAGCGCTGACATGCCCCTGGACGAGCTGCTTGCACTGTATGGGTACGAGTCGTCAGACCCCATCTCTGAGCAGGAGAGCGAGGGCGGTGATGCGGCGCCTGCCCTCCCAGACATGACCTTGGACAAGGTGAGTGGGAGGGACGCCAGGCCCAGGGGGCGAGGGGGAGCTACTTGGTCGGTCAGCAGGCCCAGGGCCTCCTTGTCTGTTCTCACTGGCACAACCAGGGGCACCCTGCTCCGGGCTGGCATGGCACCCATTCTGGTCTGAGTGATGGACGCCATCCCGGGGAACTGTGGCTGGGAAAGGAACCGGAGCCCCAGAGGGCAGGTGGAGTCTGTCCCCGTTGCCCCGCAGGCTTGGGCATTTTGTGTTGGTGTTGTGTTGGTAAAGCAGTTGCCATGCTCCGTTTACTGTCCTGTTCAAAGGAGCAGATAGCCAAGGACCTGCTTTCTGGGGAAGAAGAGGAAGAAACGCAGTCCTCCGCTGATGACCTCACCCCATCCGTCACCTCCCAGGAGGCCTCAGACCTCTTCCGTAACCAGAGTGGGTGTAGGTGTCACTGGCCCTTCCTCCATCATGGCTGTGTGTCACATAGGCACACACACATGGGTTGGGCTTGGGGGCTTTGCAGGGGACATGCCATGGTGGCCCAGGGTGGGGTTGGGGTCCTGCGAGCTGCCACAAAGCGGGTTTGAATTGAGATAGAATGGGTCTCTGCCTCGCAGTCCCAAGGTGGCGGCTTCAGACTGGCAGGTGCCCCCAGGGCAGCTCTGGCAGCTGGGTGGTCATGGTGCAGGGTAGAGGCTACAAGACGAGCTGCCATTGAGGGTCCTAGAAGGCCCGGCTGCACCCTGGTGGGTGCCCCTCACTGCCTCTCTGCCTGCAGCCCGGTTCTTGGCTGGCGATAATGGCCCAGGATCCTCAGCCTCCTCTGACACTGAAGAGGACGCGCTTCCTGCCAACAAGTGCAAGAAGGTATGGCGTGTTCCTCCATCACGCGTGCCGTGTCTGTGGGGCTGCGTGTTCCTCCTCCATCACCCGTGTCTATGGGGCTGCGTGTTCCTCCTCCACTACCCGTGTCTGTGGGGCTGCGTGTTCCTCCTCCATCACCCGTGTCTGTGGGGCTGCGTGTTCCTCCTCCATCACCCGTGTCTGTGGGGCTGCGTGTTCCTCCTCCATCACCGTGTCTGTGGGGCTGCGTGTTCCTCCATCACCCGTGTCTGTGGGGCTGCGTGTTCCTCCTCCATCACCCGTGTCTGTGGGGCTGCGTGTTCCTCCATCACCCGTGCTGTGTCTGTGGGGCTGCGTGTTCCTCCTCCATCACCGTGTCTGTGGGGCTGCGTGTTCCTCCTCCACTACCCGTGTCTGTGGGGCTGCGTGTTCCTCCATCACCCGTGTCTGTGGGGCTGCGTGTTCCTCCATCACCCGTGTCTGTGGGGCTGCGTGTTCCTCCTCCATCACCCGTGTCTGTGAGGCTGCGTGTTCCTCCTCCATCACCCGTGTCTGTGGGGCTGCGTGTTCCTCCATCACCCCATGCTGGCAGGATCTTATGGGCTTTGAGGCCTGTCTCAGAGACAGGAGGGGCCTGTGGCTTCACTGGCAGGTGGGCTCCAATGTGTGTGTGGACCTGGGCTGTGATTCTGCTGCTGTGGGGATGACTGAGCCTGTGATGTGGCCCGGTGTCCTGCATTGGTGCACAGGGCCAGGCAGCGTGGTGTTCTGTCTAATCCACAGTGTGAAGTGGGCGTAGGCAGGCGGACCCACAGCTCTTTGTGACAACCTCTGCTTGAAGTCCATGGTGCTCCTGAGTCCCAGTTTTGTCTGCTGGTCACTTCCTCACCCTGACCCTGACCTTTGTCTCTGCAGGAGATCATGGTGGGGCCTCAATTCCAAGCTGACCTCAACATCCTGCACTTGAATCGACATTGTGACAAGAGTAAGTGTTTCAGGACGCGGTGGGGTCCTGCCAGGGGCCCCGGGAATAGCTGGCGTCTCTGGAAGTTCCTGCTTTGTCTGTGGGTGGAGTTCACCAAAGCCCAGCTCTGGGGTACCAGCCTTGCCCTGGCCATGGCCAGTCCCAACGCCCTGCTCTGCCAGCAGTGCCTTCCTCTGAGTGGGCGTGCCCTGGAAACCATATACTTGCTGCTCCTGCGTCCCCGATTGTTCCTTCATCTGGGAGGTCACTTCCTGCTGCGGCTCTCTGCCCCAGCAGGGCCAGGACTGTCATAGATCACTTCCTGCTGTGCCCGGCAGCTGGGGTCAGGGACCTTGTAGGGCTGAGTGCGGGCTGTGGGCTTTGCAGGGCGTGCTCACAGCTGCAGGCTCAGGGACACCAGGCGGGACATAGAGACTGGCTCAGCACACACCTACACGTAGCCCGCTGCGTCCTTGCGCCCAGACCTGGTGGGCCTTGTGCGGTGGTGCCTCTGCGGGCTGCCCAGCGTGTTCGCTGCTTACAGGTCGCTGCCGGACTTTCGTTAGCTGCGCGGTCATGTCTGGTTGGTGTCACATTGTCCCTAGCTGGGTGGAGAGTTCCCCAGTGTGTAGGCAGTGCAGTTGCTGCCCGCCTTGTGAACACCCTGCTCTGTGGGCCTAGCCCTATACAGTGCACGCACTTCCTGGTTTATAGGAGTTACTTGGGTGTTTGGGACACAACCCTGGGTCGCTTCTGTCCTGGCGGTCCCCAGCGTGGAGTCTGCCTTCCCGATGTCAGCGTGGCCTCCATCTTCTGTCTGTTTGTGCAGTGCCTGGCTGGTGCTTTGAGGGCTGTTTATGTTGTATGTCATTTTCTGGGGACAGCTTAGCTTCTTTCTTCACATTTTTTTATACACACACAGTCTACACTTTATGTATGCATGCATGTGTGTACATGCATTCACATGTGGGGGCTGGAGGACAGCCTGCAGGACTGTTCTTCTGCATGGGCTCCGGGCTAAGATTTAGATTGTTGGGCTTCACCTGCTGAGACGTCTTGTTTCTTTTTCTTTTGTCTCACTGTACTCGTGGGGCAGTTCAGGGTGACCACGGAGACTTCTCACTTAGGCCATGCTCAGAGCTGAGGGCTGAAGCCTCGGCGGAGGAAGAGCCCCTCTGTCCCGCTGCTGACCTCAGTCAGCAGAGAATGAGTCGGGTGTCCAGTGAGCTCCGGAGCGCGCTGCTGTGGTGGAAGGCGGCATCCTCTGGGCTCACCGCTGTTGGGCTGGCGTGTGTTCTGGAGCTGCCCTGCCGTGAAGGGTTGTGCTCCACAGGCTGCTTACGGTCTGTCTGTCTGTCTGTCTGTCTGCCTGCCTGTCTGCCTGCCTGCCTTCTGCCGCCGTGTTCTCTAAGCTGCAGATGATGCTTGCCGGGCTGTGTCACGCCTTCCTCCTGATTGCTGCTCTGCCCTCTGCCTACCTGTGGCACTTTTTGCTGTAGGTAGTTGCCTCTGAGTTGTGGAGCTGGAGTGGTGCCGTCCACGAAGGCTCCACGAGCCTTCTGTGGAGACCGGTCGAGCGGTGTCTAGAGGGGGTCAGATCAACAGTAGTGTGTTAGCTCCTGCTGACTGCTGCCATGACCAGATGCCCGGGAGAAACGGCCTGGGAGAAAGGGTCGATTCAGACTTTACTCGGGAATGTGTGTGCATTCGAGTGCACATGCGTAAAAAACATATCTGTTTTGGCTTCCAGGCCCAGATGGTTGATTCTTAGTTGTTGGGCTCTGTGCGCCCAGGCCTGAGAACATGGCATGGGGGTGTCCGTGTGAGGGACTGGGGGCCAGGTATGACCCTCATGGTCACACCCTGGGGCCTGTGTACCCAATCCGGCTCCTGTAAATGCTGCCAAGCTGGTGACTTGGCATAAGACACGCACGCCAGCCTGTGTCTGAGGGAGACCCTCACGGCGCGCTCCAGCCAGGGGCTCAGCTGTGGGCTCCAGGCACACACAGCCGGGCGGGCTCTAGGTGGAAGTGTACCTTCAGGTGCATTGAAGTGTAAGTCGGTGAGGGTCTAGGGAGCCCAGGTCTGTGGTGGGCAGCACGGGGTCACTGTCCCTGTGCGGAGCCTCTGCCTGCGGCAGCGTCCACCTGAGTGTCTTTCTCTTTCATGCTGCCGTGCTCACGGGGCAGTGGCCCGCAGTCGGGCTTTCGTTCTCAGTCAGGTGTTAGCACCAGGGTTGTGCTGCTGTGTGGAAGTGTTGACGTTGCTTTTCTTCAGAGTGGGGCGGAATCTGTGCGTGCATCCCACAGAGTGTGTGTTTGTGAGGGTTTTCAACGAGGCTGTCACTTTTGGTTTTTCTTGTTTTGATTTTTGGCATGAGTTTTCTCTTTATAGCCCTGGCTGTCCTGGAACTCTCCCTGTAGACCAGGCTGTCCTCGAACTCCCAGAGATAACCTGCCTCCTCCTCCTGAGGGCTTGGATTAAGGATATGCTCACCATGCTGTGCTGTGTGAAGTTTTAAGTGACAGATTCAGCTAATCATTCATAGACTTTGCTCTGCATGTCGAGACAGGGTCTCTTGTAGTTCAGGCTGCCCTAGAACATTCGGTGTTGAGACTGGCTCTGAGCTGATCTTCTGGCCAGCGCCTTTGAGGGCTGGCGTCATTGGTGGGTGCCACTGCTTTCTGGGCACGCCTGCCCAGTCTGCTGCGGACAGGAGCTCTGTCTGCAGATGGCCACACTCAGTGGCACCATCTCTGATGTGTCCTTTGTGTTCGTGACACCCTAAGAAGAAGTGCAGCCCCTCCAGAGTCCCCTGTGACCCGCTGGCGGGCTCATCCCGCTGGCCTCGCACCCCAGCGCTGCTGTCTGCAGCTGCATCCTGACTCCTGAGTGCCCATAGCCGCCTTGCTTCTGGCCGTGGGTGCTGCTGGGCTTGAGGTCTGGAGTTGGTGCTGCCCACTGGGAGGGCCGAGGTGCTCCCTGCCTCCTCACTATGGGTGGCCCCTGCCACTCCTGACTCTCAGCCTCTCTCCACAGTCTATGAAAACGAAGACCAGCTACTGTGGAGCCCCAGTGTGCTTCCGGAGCGGGAGGTGGAGGAGTTCCTGTACAGGGCAGTGAAACGGAGGTGGCAGGAGATGGCTGGCCCCCAGATCCCGGAGGGCGAGGTGGTGAGGGACAGTGAGCAGGTAGGAGCCTCATGTTGGGCAACTGCCAGGGGGCGGTCAGTGAGGGACAGTGCTGTCAGTGCGCCTTGTCACTCCTGGCCTGACAGTGCAGGCACCTTGGTCATGGCCAAGGTGCAAACACCATTGTAGCTGTTGGTGCGGCCTGTGGCCCTGGGGCTGTGCTGTGGGTGTGGCCTGTGGCCCTGGGGCTGTGCTGTGGGTGTGGCCTGTGGCCCTGGGGCTGTGCTGTGGGTGTGGCCTGTGGCCCTGGGGCTGTGCTGTGGGTGTGGCCTGTGGCCCTGGGGCTGTGCTGTGGGTGTGGCCTGTGGCCCTGGGGCTGTGCTGTGGGTGTGGCCTGTGGCCCTGGGGCTGTGCTGTGGGTGTGGCCTGTGGCCCTGGGGCTGTGCTGTGGGTGTGGCCTGTGGCCCTGGGGCTGTGCTGTGGGTGTGGCCTGTGGCCCTGGGGCTGTGCTGTGGGTGTGGCCAGCATTCTGTGCTGGTGGGAAAGGCCCGCCCCTCTCTGCACAGGCACTGTACGAGCTCGTGAAGTGTAATTTCAACGTGGAGGAGGCGCTGCGCAGGCTGAGGTTCAATGTGAAGGTGATCAGAGGTGAGCGCAGCCCTGGGCCCTCCCCCCACCCCACCACCCCACCCCACCTGTCCCTTGGTCCTGAGCCGGCTAAGCGGCCCCTCTGTCTGCAGACGGGCTCTGTGCCTGGAGCGAGGAGGAGTGCAGGAACTTTGAGCATGGCTTCCGAGTTCACGGGAAGAACTTCCATCTGATTCAGGCCAACAAGGTGGGTGAGGCAGCCTCTCCTCCTCTCCTCCTCTCCTCCCGCCGCACCTCTCCTCTCCTCCCGCCACACCTCTCCTTACCTCTCCTTCCGGCCGCACCTCTCTTCCCACCACACGCGCCCTTCCTATGCATGGCTCTTTTGGGCTTGACCATGTCCATCTGATGCCTTTACCGCCGACAGAGCTTGCAGGCTTCTTTCTGTGCCTCCGCTGGCTCCTTCCCACCCCACCCTGCCCGCCGAGATAAGGGTCCCCTGAGGGACTTTGTCCTGCTCTGGGCTGACAGGCCATGCTGGCCTCAGCTCTCTGTCCTCCCCCTCCCCCTGCTGGTTGTCAAGGCTGGCAGGCCCCGCCCTGCGAGCTTGGCGATCCCTTCACCCTGGGGTGTTGGTGGTAGTGCAGGTTTGAGGTCTGGACATGGGGTGCCACCAGGATATTACCTGATCCGACTGTGCCTGCAACTGGCCAGACGTATAGCACTCAGCCATGAACTGTCAAAGCAGGAGGCTTGGTCCGGCCAGGTTGGGCTCTGAAGACGGACTGTGCGCTTGTTTAGGAGGAGTGAGAGGCAGGAAGGCCTGGCATCAGGGAAGGGTGGGTGTCCAGACACTGGGTCTCCACAAAGTGTTTGTCCTGGGCAGGTGTGGCTCCGAGAGTCAGGGCATCTCGTGGGAGGGCCCATGTGGATGTTAGATGTTGGCGGGACACTTCAGGGGACATTGAAGTTAAGAATGCGTCAGGTTTTCATTTGGCATAGCTGTGGAATTGCAGAGACATGAGGGGTCCTGAGTGAAGAAGCTGCTGGCCGTGGATGGTTTCCCTCTGTCACTCACCTGTGTCCTGCCTGTCATTTCCCTGTCACTCACCTGTGCCTGCCTGTCACTTCCCTGTCACTCACCTGTGCCTGCCTGTCACTTCCCTGTCACTCACCTGTGTCCTGTCTCAGTCCTTGGTGTCACAGTGCTGACATACTGGACTAGAGTCCCTTGGGGAGGTCGAGCGTGGCTCACAGTTTGGAAGGCAGGCCTGAGGAGCACGGGGTAGCTGTTCACGTCAGTTCCGGGCGCAGCAGATGCGTGTCTCAGCCGGCCTTTGCTGTCCCTTCTTGTTCACGCAGGACCCACCGTGGGGTGGTGCTCTCTACGTGCAGGGTGTTTCTGTAAACCACTTACATTTCCGGAGACTTCGACAAGCTGAGCTGCATCTCTTAGGCGACTGCACATCCAGTCGAGTAGACATGACCCTGTCACAGGGCATCTCTGACGACCACAGCAGACCTCTGAGTTCACTTGTCTGCTCCTCCCCTGCTCCTTCCCTGCTCCTCCCCTGCTCCTGGAACTCTTTGTGCCTGCCCCTGCACTGTTCCAACGTCTGAGACTTGATGCAAAGTTTAAATGATAAGTTGCAGGCTGGAGAGACTAGAGAGATGACTCAGTGGGTAAGAGCAGTAATTGCCCTCGCAGAGGACGCCGATTTGATTCCTGGCACTGTGTGGTGCTTCTCAGTGACTACAACTTCAGTTGCAGGAGGTCTGACACCCTCTTCTGACGTCCAGGTGCACCAGGCACACACATGGTGCACATGCATAATGCATGCAGGCAAATACTCATACGCACCTTTAATACTTGCACACGGGATTAAAGGCATTCGAGGCCAGCCTGGTCTACAGAGTGAATTCTAGGACAGCCAGAACACACAGAGAAACCTTTTCTCGCAAAAACAAAAACCAATAAAACCCGAACAGAACAACCCAAAGCAAAATTGTAAGTTCCATTTTCTATACAGTGGTGCTCAGTATGCATTACTGTTCTCTTTGCATAGCAAAGGGAGGCCAGGCCAGAGCACTGCTGACACACTGTGTGCACATCCGGTGCACTGTGTGCACATCCGGTGCCCTGTGGCAGCTCCGTCACTGTGGCTGTGCTGCCCACAGCACATGTAGCATCATGGAGCCAGCTCCACTCCACGCCTGAGGCTTTCCTTGGCAGATGTCCTGTGGTTCTGGCACCCCCAGCATCCTGCTTTCTCCATGGCCACTTGGGATTCATGGTCGACACTTTACACTTTGCCCCGGTGGCATCTCAGGGCCTCCTGGCCCCGGTGGCTTTCCAGAAGTTGGTGCAAGCCTCCTTGGCCCCTTGCACTTGCGTTTTGTGTTTGCAGAGCCAGTGCCAAAACTCAGTGCTGTTGAGTTTTTTGCCAGCCTAGCACCTGGTGGCCAGTGCTGCAGTGGCCTCTGGACCTTGGCTGGACCTGGGGAGTTACTTTCCTGGGGTACTTCTTTGAGGAAGGGACCCTTCAGAGACCTCAGTTCAGTGCCCTTTTTAAGTGGAGGGACCTTCCATCTGGGACCTGGGCCACCTCAGGGTTCAGTGCTGGAGGCGGACCTGCAGCTGGGGCGCGCTTGGCCTCCGCCTCCCCACTGGCCCTCACATCTCCTTTGTTCTTCCCTCACTGTTGATCTGACAGGTGCAGTGCACGCTAAGCAGGCTTTCCCATTTTGAATATTTTTCCCCATAGAGCAGCTAAACCTGTTATTTTAATTTTTTTGAGACAGTTTCTTGTGAGAATTCTGGAATTTTGGTTTCTTTAGAAATCAGAAATATAAGAATATGTTTTTTCAATCTCAGGTGTGGGATGGGGGCTGTTTCAGCCTCTCAGCAGCTGAGGAGGATTTGCCTCATGTACTAGAAAAGTTGTGGTTTTGCTAGCTGCAGATAATTTTTTGCAATTGTGTGAAGTTTGGAATTCTGGGAACGTTTCAGAGTGTATATGAATGCTGGGGCCTCAGAGAGAGGTTTGGTAGTGGTTGGTTGTTCATGGGGATTGGCTGTGGTTTGTTAGTAGCTGTGCTCAAAGAAGAAATAAGAAATATTCAGGGATCTCTTCTCTCTTCCTTCCTCCCTCCCCTTCTCCCCCTCTCTTCTTCTCTCCTTCTTTCTCCCCCATCCAGTGATAGCGAGTGAAATGGGGGTCCGGGGAGGTAAATGGTAGAAAAAAGAACCCACAAAATAGCAAAGGCCTGCTTAAGTTTCTCTGTGTAGCTGTCCTGGAACTCGCCCTGTACACCAGGTTGGCTTGAACTCAGAGATCCACCTGCCTTCACCTCCCAAGTGCCAGGATTAAAGGCGCACACTGCCATGCCCAGGGCTGTCTGTTATTTTTGAGTTTGGCTCTACCTCAGTGTTCAGGATTCAGACAGGAAGCAGCTAGAGTTTTTGGCCTCAGACCACCTTTGGGAAGCTCGTGGCTGCCACGGTGCATTTTTCTCTCTACATTCTGTTCCTCTGGATTCCCACCAGAGTGGCCGTGAAACTTCCGTGGTCCTCGCAGACACTTGTGGACCACACGGTCTGGTCTGCACACGGTGGCGCCCTCTCTGTACCGGCTCTCTGTGTTAGTTGCTTACTTGTTGCTGTGACATCTTAAGGACGGACGTCTGCTATTGGTTGCGATTGGAGGATACAGTCACCCTGGCCCTGGGATCATGAGGTGGCTGGGCACAGAGTTCTCTCAGTCAGTGGGAGGTAGATGCAGCTTCTTGTCTCCTTCGTGATTCATCCTGGACCCCGCCCGTGCAGTGTGGGCTTTCTTCGTGTATTCTGCAAACACCCGTGTGAACATACCTGCCACGTCTCGTGGGTTGTTGACAGTGCTGTTGAGTAGCACTGGGTCCCACTGCAGTGCGTGTCCTCAGCTGTGTCCAAGTTCACGGTCACGATAGCAGCTCACTCCATGGGCCAGCATCCTGGACTTCTGCTGCTGTCTGGCTGGAGGCTCTGTCTGTCTGTCTGTCTGTCTGGGTGGAGAAGCACAGCTAGATGTCCTGGTGCATGGGTCTGAGGGGCGGGAGGCAGGTGCTCGTGGTGTCTGGGAAAGGCCTGGGGTGCTAGTTGGTGGGGGACTGGTGGGGACTAGAGGCAGTAGGTGCGGTCTCATGGGGTCCTAGGGGAAAGCCTTTTCTGCTGCCTGTGACCTGCAGGGAGGCCCAAAGCATGCCTCTGGTTCACACAGGTACGCACGCGGTCAGTGGGCGAGTGTGTGGAGTATTATTACCTGTGGAAGAAGTCCGAGCGCTATGACTACTTTGCCCAGCAGACGCGGCTGGGTCGGAGGAAGTTTGTCTCCTCGGGAACCACGTGCGTGCTCATTCTAGCCATCTGGCCAGGGTGGGTGTGGTGGGGTGTGGGGTGGCCCCTCCTGGTGGGGTCCTCCTTCCCTGGTGTCCTTCTCGGCATAGCTCTCTCTCCACAGGGATACTGAGCAGGACCTGGATGCTCTTGACCCTGACGGCCATGCCCGGCTGCAGTCGGAGGCAGGGGTGCCCGTGGGTGAGTCGACATGAGGTGGGGCTGTGGGTAAGGACAGGGGACCCAAAGCCTTGGGCAGTTAGTTCCCACAGTGAGCAGGGGGCCTGCTTGGTCCTGCTCCCAGATGCCAGCCCTGTTTACCCTGTGGCTGGGAGGACAGAAGTACGTTCTCACAGGGGATGTGAATAAGGACAGCTGCTGCTCCTGTGACGTCTGCTGCTGGGCGGGGCATCATGTCAGTGGTCCCTGTGTCGTGTAACTGTTCTCCTTCTCCTTTCAGAGCCTCTGAATGTGGCCGTCGAAGCCGGTGGACTTGATCAGCCTGGAGTAGGCTCGGATGGCCTCCCATCCTCGGAGCCAGGACTGTGTCCATTGCAGCCGCTGGACGAAGCCCCTGCTGAGCTGTCGCTCCCACAGCCCACCAGCCTGGCCACCTCGGCTGAACACCCGCCGGCTGCGGCTGCTCCAGAGCCGGGCAGCAGCCCTAGGCTGGCTGTGGACCTTGCCCTACCTGAGGAGCTGCCCCTTGCGTCCAGCCCCGTGGACCTGAGCCAGGACACTGCAGAACCCATGGCCCCGGCACAGGTGGCCTTGTCGGTCGCTGAATTTGGACTCATTGGCATTGGGGATGTGAATCCCTTCCTAAGTGGCCGTCCAGCGTGCCCAGCCCCCACACTGCACTCGGAGCCCTTGTCACAGTGAGTGCTACTCTTGGTACCTTCCACAGGCCGGAGCGCGAGCAGGCTGGCTGGTGCCCAGGGCCCCGCTGCCTGCTGTGGGGTCGGCGGCCCTGTTTATCCCTGCCTCCAGCTTTAGTGCTCTCCTTGGCCATAGGTTTTCATTGTGCATGGTCCATAATGCTGCAGGTGGGCACAGGTGCCAGGCTGCTCTGCCCCGCCAGGCAGAAGCCAGAACTGAGTTTTGGGTGGGGGCGGCGGGTCTGGATGGGCGGGGCGAGGTGACTTGGGCGCTGACCTTTGCTTATGGTTCCCATAGGTGCAACGTGATGACCTGTTGATCCCTGGTCACTGTGGGTACGTGTGCTCAGAATGGACGTGGCAGCACTGCCAGGCCTGCGAGTCAGTCTTCCTGACCCCCCTTCCCACGCAGGCCTGTGTGAAGTGGCCAGGGCCACACAGACCCCAGACCTCGGCACCCAGCACCGCCACAGCCCCAGGCTGCTGCCACCATGCTGTGGAGTCACCTGGCAGCTGGGCTCAAAGAGGGCCCGTCCCAACATGGAGCCAGCCACCGGCCCTCAGCCAGCAGAGGCTGGTCAGGCGGTGCTGCCTGGGGCTTTGGGCAGGACTCACCCCGCACCAGCAGCCTCCGCCCAGGCCAGCACCCTCCACAGGCCAGCTCTCTCCCCACCACAGCAGGGTCGTGGCCTCCAGCCTTGGCTCAGCGTGGGACTCTGGGGCACAGAGCCATATACCTCGCCCTGTGGCCGCCCTCTCTCGGCCCTTTGCCGTCTTCACTTCAGGAAAAGCCGCACTTTATACCCCAACTGCCTCCTGCCTGCACTCCCCACCCTGTGCCGTGGTGGGGCCTTTGCATCCCAGGCGCGTGAGGAGCAGATGGTCTGCTCCCTTCTTGCCCCTCTTCTCGGGGCGTCTGGGGGCACAGCCCTGGAAGCACCACCCTGCCACCCACCTGTCCTGTGGGTCTCATTTCTCTGGAGGCTCCTAGCAGGGTGGCTGGGTCCATCATGTCCTCGGCCTCCCTCGTTTTATTTATGTTGGTGTTTACAGTTTGGAGTGGGGTCCCTGGGCAGGCAGCTCCGCCGGTGTTGGCAGAGCGGTGCTGTTTGAGCCTGTGCGGCTGGACTTGACCGTCCCTCGCCCCACCGAGGACACTGTGATGCGAGACTGCCTTTGCCCACTGCTATTTTATTTATTAAACTTGATTTGAAGCCCAGGGTGTCTGGTGGATTCCAGGGGCTGGACAGCCTAGATTGCCTTTGTCACCCCTTGGAGACTTTGGGCGAGAGCCTGGGGACACAGCAGAACGTAGTGGAGACGCATGAGGGTGGTAGATCACACAGGGCCCGCAGCATGGGCACACGCGAGTCCTGGAAATGGGGGTAAAGCTCAGACATGACGTATCAGTCTGCCTTGCCTGGAGCCCATGGCAGAGGGGGGACACTAGGGCACAGAGCCCCGGTGACAGAGGGGACACTAGGGCACAGAGTCCCAGGGGTGGGGTGGGCAGAGGTGCTGTGGCAAGGCCAGCACTTGCTGGGGTTGGGGAGGTACTGTGTGTGGTCATCATTGGCATCCTGTGCCTTGCGTCACTTCCTTGGGTATTGCAGACTTGTTAGGCAGGGACGGGGACCCTGTGAGGTGATTGTGGCCCAGACAGCGGGGCTCAGTACAGAGCAAGGAAACTAAATCTGAGAGGGGGTCCCTAAGTCTGAGGGGGGCCTGCTCCCATCCACTGTTAACCAGGCACTGAGAGGAGGGCAGCTTACGCCCCAGGCCCGTCCGCAGGCCCGAACCTTTCCTTCTCTGCAGGACTACACGAGTCTGCTGTCTCTCTTGTCGTTTTTGTAGTCCTTACTGGTCTTGTTGTTGTTTGTTCATGTGGTTTTTCTGCTTTGTTTTCAGACAGGGTCTTGCTATGTAGCCTGATACCCCACACTCTCAGCGGCTAGGCTGGTCTAAAACCTGCCATTCTTCCTGGAATGTGGTCCCCGCCCCCAGTGTGGTGAAGGAATCCCAAGGCCTTGCACACGACAGACAAGTCCCCTACCGTGGACATATTCCCAGCCCTGCTTTTTCTTTTAAAATTATTACTTGAATACATATGTATCAGTGGGCACACGCGTGTTGTGGGAGGCGACGGGCCCATTCTCTTCCTCCATCTCTTGGGTCCTGCTATCTCTCTGGCCATTTTTCTTTCTTCTTCCCCCTCCACCCCCAGCCCCCTTCTTTGCACCAAACTTACTGTGTAGCCCAGGCTGTGTAGCCCTTGAGTTTCTGGTGCTTCCTCTCTCTGTTTCCTGACTACTGGGATTACAGAGCAGCCGTGCACGACATCCCTGTGTGTTTCAGACAAGCTACCCGACTGCAGCTTTGGGTCCCAGAAGGCTGCGCTCACATTCCTGCCCCCTCAGCTCCCTTCTGCCGACGCAGCCTTGCTTCTCCTCTGTGTCCGAGGCGGTGAGAGTTGATGTGCTTGGGACGAATACGCAGCCTCGGGATGCTGGTGTCTTTGCCTGGCCTGTGGCTGGCAGCCCTGTGGTCTTTTCCCATGGTCCGACCAACAGATCCTTAGGTGAGGTTTCTTGGGGTCTCACGGCCATAGCGAGACAGGACTCTGTTTGAGTGCGTAGGGACAGTGGAGAGGAAAGAGCGTTTACCATGTCTGCAGCATGCTCCGCTTGGTTCTGGGGAGAGTAGAACACTCCCAGGCTAAGAGGCTTGGGGGTCCGGAGCCTAGGAGGGCTCTTGGCTGCTACGGAATGTATGTGGGGGACTTGAAGGAGGCTGGGATTAGGAGGAGCCACCCTGAGGGCTGCATCGTACTGGTGATTTCTGTGCGTACCATCGGCATCTGTGTCTCTGCTTTGTACTGGACACTGGAGACTTGGGGAGCAGAGCTGGGCTGGCGTCCCTCGCCATCTGCAGCTGGGGCAGATGCCAGGCCACCCGCGTGCTCACAGGCCGTTCCTACCAGTGCTGCCTCTTCTTCTGAACCTAGAGTTGCAGGACATCTCCACATAGACTGGGACACCCCCCAGGGTCAGGATGAAGGCCTCTGTGGGCAAGTGAGGGAGTCTGCGCGGGACTGAGCAAGTGGGTGAGGGAACTTGAGGGAACCCGGGTGGGGCTTGAGCCTTGGACGGGGGAGAAAGCCTCCCAGAGATGGAGGGCCTGGACTGCCACCGCCCTGAGCCTTTGCCTCCCTGGCTTAGTCCGAGCTCTGGGTCTGATGGGCCCAGGCTTGGTTGCACTGTCCGCATTTCCATTCACCTCTTCTCCGTGCTCCTCAGTCTGTAGCTCGTTGATGGGGTCACCAGGGAAAACACCGGGAATTCATTTACAATTGCACCCTGTTACAGACTGTTAAGAATTACATCTCCTCTGATGGCCGCTTCTTAAAGTTCTCTTCAGACCCTCTGAGTCTTCTGTCTCTGCTTGATCCAGCAGCCCTGCTCTGGTCAGCTGTGGCATTCCCCGGATCCAGGCCCTGAGGCAAGCATCGGAGGAATGGCGACTTGGGGGGGTGCGCAGAACCTCAGCACAGATTTCCAGACTTGCACTTATATTGGGGAGCCTCTAGACTGAGGCCAGGGTGACCACTGGGGTGAGAACCACTCCCTGGAGTGGAGCTCTGACCCTCAGACATCTATCATATCCAGATGAGCAGTGACAAAGGGGTCACCACGGTGTCTCTACCTCAGCTGCCAGAGGGCGCAGTCTCTCATCTCTGTCCTGGAGTCTCGGCCTTGGAGCCCCACACACCTTGCCTGCCCCTCTGTACGGTTTCACGGGGTCCTGAGCAGAGGCAGGCAAGGAGGTTGCTGCGTTTGAGAAAGGGGTGTGGGGACTGAAGCGAATATTCACACGTCCTACTGTATGTAAGAGCAGTGCACTGTGCACCGCAGTCCCATAGTCCACTGCGGCTAGGACACCCTCATCCTGCTGAGCCATCCCAGGCCCCCGTGCAGGGGATGTGTGTGTGTGTGTGTGTGCTGGGTCTGTCCGGCCACTGCCTCCTCATGGTCATGCAGGAGAGCAGCAAGGCCATGGGCAGATGCACAGCCTGGGCCTTGCAGGTGGCTGGTACGGGGTGAGAGCTCAGGGTGAAGAGGCCAGTCCTGGAGTGTGTTGGGTACTGAGTCTGAGGCTAGCCCGTACTCCAGGCTGCGCTCTGCTAGCAAGCTGCTTCTTGCTCAGTGTGACCCACTATGTAACTTTAATTTTTTCAAATCCCACTTTTTTTTCTTTTTTTTTTCTTGAATATAATCTTCATTTACATTTCAAATGGTAACCCCCCCAGTTCCCCCTCCCTGAAAGCCCCCCTCCAACCCCTGCCTCCAAGTATATGCCCCTCCACCCGACCCACTCCCATCTCCCCCCACCTCGATTTCCCTTTGTTGGGGCATCTATTGAGCCTTCACCTAGCCAAGGACCACTCCTCCCACTGATGCACGACAAGGCCTTCCTCTGCCACATTTTTGGCTGGAACCAAAATGTAACCCTTGGTTGATGGTTTAGTCCCTGGGAATCTTGGGGCATCTGGGTGGCCAACATAGTTGTTCTTCCCACGGGGCTGCAAACCTCTTCAGCTCTTCCAGACCACCCTCCAACTCTTCCATTGGGGACCCCATGCCCTGTCCAATGGTTGGCTGCTAGCATCTGTCTCTCTATCTGTAAGGCTCTGGCAGGGCCCCTCTGGAGACAACCATGGCATGCTCCTTTTGGTATGGGCTTCTTGTCGTCGTGTTGGGATTTGGTGACTGTTTATAGGATGAATCCCTAGGCAGGGCAGTGTCTGGGTGGCCTTTCCTTCAGTCTCTGCTCCACACTTTGTCTCCTTTCAAATCTCACTTCTAATGATGCTTCTTAAATGCTTTAACCTTCTTTGTAACCCACCACCCACCAGAAGTAGTAGAAAAGAAGAGGATACAGGGGAAGTGGACCTGGTTAGAAGGTCCTTTGGAGGAACTCCTGTCCGTGTTGTCTGGAAATCAGTAGTTCAGTTCCCAGGTCAGCAGTGGCAGCTCAATCCACTTGCAGACACTCCACACCTGGGTATACCAGCAGTCCAGTTTGGTAGAGTCGGGTTAACCACAGCAATGACGGTGACGTGGCCTGGCAGAGACAGCCAGACCTCAGCCTCAGCCTCAGCACGAGACAGCGGGAGGGACTGGAGGGACACCAGGAGAGCTCTCAGCTGTGCCTCTCAGGGAAGTGAAGATTGGTGAAGACACAAGACCCACGAGTGTTGCACAGCCGGCTGTCCCAGCAAGCCGACCTGTCTCTGTCAGTCTGTGGAGTCCTCTTTATACGTGTGCGCGCTCTCCACGTATGTGCCTTGCCTCAGCACGTGCATCCAACAAGCGAGCGAGAGGCAGGAAGCTGCAGCACACCACCGCAAGTTTTTTTTGACGTGTTTCTCTCTACGGAGTCCCGACAAATGGAGCTCAACTGCACAGTGTAAGGCGGACTGACACATGCGTGCTGTTAGCGAAGAACCTTTCATCATGCGTCCTTTCACACGCTTGCTTTAGCAGAACATCCTCTCTCCTGTGTCTGCTTCAGCGAAATGTTCCTTCACGGGTCTGTCTTAGCCTTTCACACCTGTGTCCACTTTCATGAGACACTCCTTCACGTGTTTGCCCCAGCAAAACACCATCCAGCCGACTTTCCAAAGAGCCCTCAAGTTTCCACTTCAACCCTGTTTCTAACTGATTTCCAGAGGTCCTGGGCTGCAGGCTTTGTCTGTAGGGACACCCCGACTGTCTGCTGTGGACCGCATCTGGCTTACATCACACCCTGTGAGAGCCTGACCCTGGCTCTGGGGAGATGGGCCATGAAGCAGCCTTCAGACCCCAGAGATGAGGAGCCCAGGTGTCTGTGTGTGCGTACCCCATGGCCCACTTCCTGGGTCCTTCAGAGACACAGACGCCGCAGTACTCATGAGTCCCCAGGGCCAGAGATAGCGCTGGGCCAAAGTGCCCCGTGAGAACCGGAAGTCCGCAAGACAGCTGGACTTCAAGTCCCCTCAGCTCCCGGGGAAGGCCAGGCTCCTAGCCCAGGTTCTCTGGGGCCCCTGTACAGGACAGGCGGCTTGGCCCAACGTGGTCTGGCAGGAGAGTTCTCCTAGTAAAGTTCCTAACAGTGTGGCCACACTGCAGTGGATTAGGAGCCATGACCTCCATCCTAACCCTAATCCTAATTTTTGCCACCTCCACAAGGGTTTAATGCTGCTATGCCAGGGATCTTAACGGCTGACCCAATTCCTTCCAAGAGGCGAAGGATGGAAGAAAGAGTCCATGCAGGCTCAGGTCTCCCAAGCTTCCCTGCTTATCCAGGCTTTCCCTCCTCCACCGCTCCTCCCAGCCACCCTGTCTAGCCTTGTCCTCCTCTTTCCTCACACGCCTCAGGCCTCGGCCCTCCTCCAGCCTCACTCTTCAACCTCCTCACCCTCATCTCTTCTCCAGCTTCCCGTTGACCCTCCTCCAGCTTCCTCCCTCCTCCCACTCACCCTCCTCCAGCTTCCTCCCTCCTCCCTCTCACCCTCCTCCAGCTTGCCCCTCCTCCCTCTCACCCTCCTCCAGCTTCCTCCCTCCTCCCACTCACCCTCCTCCAGCTTCCTCTCTCCTCCCACTCACCCTCCTCCAGCTTCTTCCCTCCTCCCACTCACCCTCCTCCAGCTTCCTCTCTCCTCCCACTCACCCTCCTCCAGCTTCTCTCTCCTCCCACTCATCCTCCAGCTTTCTCCCTCCTCCCACTCACCCTCCTCTAGCTTCTCCCTTCTCCCACTCACCCTCCTCCAGCTTCCTCCCTCCTCCCACTCACCCTCCTCCAGCTTCCTCCCTCCTCCCACTCACCCTCCTCCAACTTCCCCCTCCTCCCACTAACCCTCCTCCAGCTTCCTCTCTCCTCCCACTCATCCTCCTCCAGCTTCCTCACTCCTCCCACTCACTGTCCTCCAACTTCCCCCTCCTCCCACTCCCCCTCCTCCAGCTTCCTCCCTCCTCCCACTCATCTTCCTCCTATTAGTTTTCTTCCAGCCACATCTCTTTTCCTCCCTCCCCCTTTCCTAGACACACCCCTCCTCTCACCCGTCCTCGGCTTCCCCTACTCCATCCAGTCTTTCTTCCAGCCGCATCCCATCTCCTGCCCGCCCTCCTCCTGTCTCCTGTCCTCAGGAGCCCCGCTGTCCCATCTCCCTCTCTTTGCTTCGTGCCCCCTTTCCTGGCTCTTTTTTCAGCACACAGTAGGTACGCAGTGTTGCCCCGACCTGCTAAGACTTTGCTACGGTTAGGTCCCAGTAACAGCGGTTGAAGGGAGCGTCACAGATGCCGCTGGCCATATGAACCTTCGAGAGAACGCTGGCGTTGGGGACCTCCGCTTCAGATAACGTCCTCTCGCCAGAGCCCAGCCTGCCCTTGTCTTTAAAGGGTCAGACCCGCCGCAGCCTCACGCATGTAGACATGGAAGAGGACATGGGGGAAGGTCTGAAGCCAGGTTTCTGCACAGTCCTTGTCCAGCCCTTGTGTAGCACAGGTTACAGTGTATTGAAAGTTCTGCCTGCTCACTTTATAGACCACTGCTAGGATGCAGGGACCCCACCCCGCCCCCGAACAGGTCATGGTGCACTGCTCCAGAGCACAAGCGCTCGGGGTCTCTCGGGGCCTCTCAAGTCAGCTCTGCCCGGGTGACATCCTGCAGGAGAATGTGGGGGACAACTTTTGGATCGTCAGCAAGGAGTTGTTTCTTTCCTGCCCTTCCCTGCCCTCAAGTCTCAAACATCCTGAACCCAAGCCAACCTTGTGGTGAGGAAGGGCTGACGGAGGCTGACGGAGGCTGACGGAGGCTGAGCGTGGCCCCGGTGGAGGCGTCAGGGAGCTGGGATCTCTGCAGTGGAGGCTTCATGAAGTGGCCTCTTATACCTTTAGGAGGTCACACCCGAGGGATCCAGAGTCTACATGCCCTTGGCTCCCAAGTGTCCCTGGCCCAAGGTCCCAGGACACTCCTGAACAGTGTAGGCCGGGCCCCATCATGGGTCAACCTCAGAATCTCTGCGGCCTTCCCTAGAGTGGATACAGCTTGTGTTAAGGTATGATCCTGACTTTCCCACATGAAGTGTCATGAAACCTTCCAACCGGCCAGCGACTACAAGATGCTATTTTAGGGAAAGGTGGGTTTCTGCCTGAGCTTGGTGACCCCATGCTAAGGTGCTTATTGGTTTAGAAGGGTCAGGGTGTCCAGCGCAGGGGTCCTCCTCTGGAAAGGCTGAGATTAACTCAGGAGTACTGCCCAGGCGGCTGTCTGCAACTCTGCATTCCAGAACTCTGCCCAAGTGTTGGGGACACCAGGGTGACCTCCAGCCTAGAGCCTTGAGATTTGGTGGCGCCTCCCAGCCGGAAGACTCCTTTCCAGCAGGGAGACCCCAGTAAGGCTTTGCGACACTTTTGAGCCTTGTTCTCAGCCCTGAGATTCCGGGACCGATCTGAGCTTGGAGCTCCTTCCCAACTAGGGGACTTCAGTTTGTCCTGACACCCCATCCGGTCCACCAGCCCAGAAGCCCCTGTCCCTCCACGCCCAGGTCAAGGTGGCACACACACCCCTCAGGGCCTCCGCCCTCTCCTGCCCTCCCGCCTCCGCACTTTCTCTTCATGCCACGCCCTCGCCCAGCCCCGCCTCCGCCTCGCCCGGGCCCTTTCGTCAAGCCCAGCCCTTTCCCTGAGTCGGGCAGTTTCCACCGCCATGTGATCCTGGGGCTGCCGGGACAGTTGGGGCAAGAGGGGGGTCGCGGGCGTCCCTGGGCGGGGGCGACATGGAGCGGAGGTGGGTCTTCGTGCTTCTGGACGTGCTGTGCGTGTTGGTCGGTAAGAGCCTCAGCCCCGGGTGTGTGGGGACTCCTTCCCAGGCGCAGCCTCTCCGGGTCCCTCTGGCCGGTGTGCGTTTGAGATGCGGACGATGGTGACCGATGCTCCCCACTTCCCTGTGAGCACCCACAGCCCTCCCGGGCGCCTGACAGGATCGGGGCTGCCTGTCTACCTGTAGCTGTTCCCGGGTGGAGGGTCCTGGCAGCAGGAAGTCGCTCGAGTGCGCGGGGCGATGTGACTCACACAGGCGGGGCGGCACCAAGACCCTGCAGGCCAGTGACCCGTGGCCAAGGTCCAGCACTGTGCCCTCGGGAGGCGGGGACGGCAGGGCTCGCACAGAGAAACCTGCCAGTCCGGTTCAGGCCGCGGGGAGGAGCATCCCGAACCCCCCAGGCTCGAACAAAGGCCAAGTGTTTGTTGGGGCCCAGGGGACAGTGGCTGGATTCTAACCCAAGGCGGCGACGGGGTGCCGTCTGTCCTCCCCCATTCTGCATCTCCCCTCCATCCACCGTCCAGATCCCGGAAGGATCTTTTTTTTTAGCTGCGCCCGGTGGCAGCCGGGAGGCCCCGTGGCATTGGCACCCTTTTAAAGTGTATGGGTTTGTCGAGCCGTTTCTGTTGCTTTAACTGTGTGCCAGGCACTACAGGACTTGGGAATAGTTTACATTTTTCCTTGCAAAGTCCTGGGTCCCCAGGGGCAGAGCTACCTGGGCAGTCGCAGCAGCAGGAGGCCGGTGCTGCCTGCCCTTTCCCAGAGTCTACGCGGCTGACCCTGGAGGCAGTGTAGACTTGGGGTGGCGGTAGGGAAGCCTTGCAGCCAGAATGAAGGAGGCCCTTTCCTGTCGGTGGGGACGACGTCCCCTCCAGATAACCACTGCAGGTGGTGGAAGAAAGGGGACCGGGCTGGGAGCCGCTGTCCTGGCCCACAACGCTGTGCACCCAGCCACGCTCCGCTGGGCCTTTAGGTCCTTACACGGCTGTCCCGGTGGCCGCGGAGGACTCGCTAACTTCCGTTGTCTGCAGTGAGGCTCCTGTCGCCAGATCCCCGGACTTGACCTCCCCTGTGCAGAAGACGTGTGTGTGTGTGTGTGTCTGTGTTCCCTCTGCTGGCCCACATCCTTTCCCCACCTCTTTTCTGATACTCTCCTCCCCCCTCGTCTTCCCCTCCTCCCCTCTCCCCTCCTCTCCCCTCCTCTTCCCCTCTCCCTTGCTCTCTCCTCTCCTCCCCTCTCCCCTGCACTCCCCCTCCTCCCCTCCCCCTGCTCCCCCCTCCTCCCCTCTCCCCTGCTCTCCCCCTCCTCCCCTCTCCCCTGCTCTCCCCCTCTTCCCTGATTTCGCCCTGGGCCATCCTTCTCCCGACCTCTTCTCTCACTGTTGTGACGGTGTCCCGCCCAGGGGACTCTGCTCCTGTCCCCTTACTTCTCAGCCCCACCTCTGAGCTTTCTGATGTCGGCCTCCCCATGCATCGTGCCCCCTCTGGGCTCGGGGACTGTATCCTGCCCTTCCTTCCATCTCCCTTTTGCATGTAGAGTGTCCCCTCCGTGTTCACCTAGCATTCAGGCCCTGGGGCCACGCCCTCTAACACGCAGCTTCCCTGCTGCTCCCTCTTGAGCAAAGGGCACTTGTAGGGTGGCCTCTTTGGGGTGTCAGTGCTCCTGTGCCTGCAGAGCCAGGTGCAGCCCGCTGTCCTGCCCGTCCTTGTGCCAGGCTCCCACCTCCCAGCCGCCCTCGGTTGGAGGCTTCAGATCGAAGTTCTGTTCACAGCGTCACTGCCAGGCCATTCTTCCAAGAGTGGCTGTGACTCTGGCTTTGGCCCGAGAGTTCTGCCTCCGGGGCTGGGCCCATCTTGTCCAGTGTGTAGCTAGCATTGGCTCCGAACTTGGCATGAAGGAAGTAAATAAAGCAGAGACTCAAGGGGTGGCCGTCTGGTGGTGCCCTGGCTGTGAGCTACACAGCCGCGCAGCCCTACAGTCACCCTGAGGGTCCTGCTGTGCCGATGCAGATGGGGCAGTTCAGCCAACGGTCACGAAGGTGACCATATGGTTCTACGGGGGCGGGGGGGAGCCAGGAAGTGCAACAGTTACTCCATGGTGGGTGGCTCATCAGGAGGGGGGCTCATGTGAGATGTGGGGAGTCACGGTGCTTGCATGTATGTGCAAAGGCCCTGCATGCTGGTGAAGAGTCAGCTCCAGGGAGGACTGACGTGAGGCCAGGCTATAGCAGGGCAGAGCTGCTCACTAGCTGGGTTCATTCAAAGAAGCCAGCGGAGCAGCTTTCAGTGGGGACACGCACAGTGGCCATGATAGGCTTGCAGATAACAGGGGGCAGGAATGTGCACTGCAGAGAACCATGTGTCTTCCCCGGCCTCCCACAGCCTCTCTGCCTTTCGTCATCCTGACCCTGGTGAACTCGCCTTATAAGCGAGGGTTCTACTGCGGAGACGACTCCATCCGGTACCCGTACCGTCCAGACACAATCACCCATGGACTCATGGCTGGGGTCATCATCACAGCTACTGTCATCCTTGTAAGGCAGTAAGGGGGCTCGGGTGGGGGATGATGGGCCCGCCCCGCCCCGCCCCCGCCCCGCCCCCCGCCCGCAGGATGGGCACGGTGGGAGCTGTGTGTGCCTGGTGCTCTGTAGCTGTTCCTGTCGGCAGGTCTCATCGGGGGAGGCCTACCTGGTGTACACAGACCGTCTCTATTCGCGCTCTGACTTCAACAACTATGTGGCTGCCATCTACAAGGTGCTGGGAACCTTTCTGTTCGGGGCCGCCGTCAGCCAGTCTCTGACCGACCTGGCCAAGTACATGATTGGCCGCCTTCGACCCAGTTTCTTGGCTGTCTGTGACCCTGACTGGAGCCGGGTCAACTGCTCTGGCTACGTGCAGCTGGAGGTGTGCAGGGGCAGCCCTGCTAATGTCACCGAGGCCAGGTGAGTGTTGGCTGCAGCCCTGGCAAGGCTCTGACAGACAGGAAGCCTGGGGCATGGTGGATGGAGAAAATGTGTCCACGGACGCAGGCAGAGGAGGCAGACATGGTTCTCCCTCCGTCTTCTGCAGGGCAGATATGCAAGTGGGCAGTCTCGGGGTCCATTTGTCTGCGGGGCAGTGACCAGCCCTCAGGGGTGGGGAGATTTCCTCGCGTGCCTTGAGGCGTGTGATGAGGGATCTGCTGTGGTGACGGAGCTCCTGCTTCTTCAGGGCCGTCCCGTTGCTTGTTTGCTTGTTTGCAGTTCGCATCGTTTCTCTTCTGCTGTCCTGCTCTTCTGGGCCCCGCTGTTCATTCTTGGCATGGCCCGTGTGTCCCGCATCCTCCGGAATCTCCGCTGAGCTCCGCTCTATCTGTTGTCTCCTGTGAGCCATCAGGACTTCTGGAGCTTTTTCACTTTGAATATTATTGGCATTTTCACATCCATAATGCACTTTCAGATTTTTTTGAGACAGCGTTTTGCCATGTAGCCCAGAATGACCTCAAACTCCTGCCTCAGTTTCCTGAGTGCCGGAGTGACGGGTCTGTGCCACCATGACCTGCCTAGAATGTCTTCTTGGCTTCTGTCCCTTTCGTCATTCTTGAGGATGTTCTCATCTCTGGACGGTTCAAGTGACTGGTTGCAGTTTCCTGAGCTTGGTGCTTGTGTTTTCCCATGAACCCCTTTGTGTGTGTGTGTGCGTGTGTGTGTGTGTGTGTGTCCATATCTTTGTGGGTCAATAGTGCCTTCCCATTTTCTCTCTATCATACATACACACACACACATATACACACATATACACACATACACACACACATGCACACATACACACATGTATACACACACATACACACACATGCACACATATACACACACACACATATACACACATACACATACATGCACACACGCGCATGCGCGCGCACATACACACACATGCACACATATATACACACACATATATACACACACATTACACACACATACACACACATACACACACATACACACACATACACACACATGTACACACATGCACACACGCACGTGCGCACACACATACACACACAAACACATGCACACACATACACACACAGACACACACACAGACACACACAGACACACACAGACACACACACATACACACACAGACACACACACAGACACACACAGACACACACACATACACACACATGCACACACATACACACACAGACACAAACACACACACACAGACACACACAGACACACACATACATACACAGACACAAACACATACATACACACACACACACACACACAATGCATGTGTATGTGTGTTTTTCTGTATGTACATCAGATTCCTGCCAGAGTCTATGGGGGTCAGAAGAGGGCACCAGATCCCCTTGAACTGGAGTTAGAAGCTGCTGCTGTGAGCTGCTGTGTGGGTGCTGGGATCTGAACCCTCATCCTCTGCAAGTGCACTGAGCGCTCCCAACCCCAGAGTCCACTCTCCAGTCCCTCATCACCTTAAAGGTTGAGGCAAGGACTCTCACTCAACCTGGAGCTGTGCAGTCCTGTTGGACTGGCCAGCAAGCTGCAGTCCTGGGATAAGGAATGCACTGCCTCCTTTGTTGTGATTATTAGGGTGGCTAAGGTCCTCTGGCTTGCACAGGGGGCACCGTCCTGGCTGACCATCTCCCCAGCTCCTTAGGCAGCTTCTAGTTATTAGCTGTGCTATGCATGTGCACGCCTGGGATATTTTTTGTTGTTGCAAAACCGTGACTCTTGTCTGTGTCTGTTTCTGACTGTACTAAAGATCAAACCCACAGCTGTGACTCGACACCGAGTCACAGGGACAGTGGATACTGAGGTCATTGTCTATTTCATGGCTCACATGAGGGAACTGAGGGTGGACCTGTTAGAATGAGGTCTGTGGTCTGCATAGTGGTCAACAGGATTGGACATACATTTCACTTTTGTTTTCTGGGTGCTGGGGTGGGGCTGGGGACTCTGCCTTAGCCTTCTTGTATCTGCTAAGGTTGGAGAGCAGCTCTGGGGGTGCCCGGTTGGGGAATGACTCCTCAGAGTCTCCAAAGCATAGGTTTTGGCTGCTGCTCGAGCAGTGACTAATATCTTTGTAAGATGAGGTGATGACCAACAACCCAGACCGCCAGCTGTCACAGCAGTGGCTGCGACTGTAGTATTGGGAGCCTGACCGTGTGATCCTGCGGGCCGTGGCTGTTCCAGGAGCAGGCAGGGGTTGGAGCTGGTGAACTGAGGGTCAGGAGGGGAGACGGTTACTCCAGGGCCTCCTGAGGGAGGGTCACGTGTGCAAGCCTTCCCTCAGGTTAATTTTTGTTTCTCAATTTTAGTTTTATTTTATGTGTATGGGTGGTTCGCCTGCATGTTTCTATATACCACATGCATGGCCGGTAATCGTGGAGGCAAGAATTGAGAACCGGAGTTATAGATGGTTGTGAGCCACCGTGTGGGTGCTGGAAATTGAACTGAGGTCCTTTGGAAGAGCAGCCAGTGCTCTTAACAGTTACACCATCTCTCCAGTTCCCCTCGGGTTAAATTTTTATTTTTATTCCAGGGGATGTGTATTAGATTCTGAAAACTCACAAATTAGTCCACACACAACAGTTTGCAACTTCAGGTCCATGGGATCTGATGCCTCCTTCTGGCTTCTGCAGGCATTGCATGCATGTGGCACGCAGAGATGTGTCAAAACACCCATACACACACAATAAAAATAAGTCCTAAAGACAATTTATTTTTATTACTTTTAAGTGTGTGTGTGTGTGTGTGTGCATGACTACAGGTACCTTCAGAGGCCAAAGGCATCAGATTTCCTGGAGTTGGAGTTATAGGTAGTTGTGAAGAGTAGGATGTGGGCACCAGGAATTGAACTTGGGTCCTCTGCAGAAGCAGTCAGGGCTCTTAACTGCTGAGCCACCTCTCTGGCCCTGTTTGCCTGAGTTTCGAGTTGCACTCCTCCGTGGCTGCCAGCTCCCCAAGGAGCTTGCGGCTCTGCCTGTGGGTCTCCATGATCTGAGCTGCTGTCCTTTCTCCCAGGCTGTCCTTCTACTCTGGCCACTCCTCCTTTGGCATGTACTGCATGTTGTTCCTGGCGGTGAGTACCCATCTCTTTCCCGGGGGACCTTATGGGGCCACGCCTTCCCTGGGCCTTGGTCTACCCTTCTGTACAATGGGGTGTGTGGAGGAGGGGCTAAGGGTGGGAGGCCTTGCGACTCTCGCCCCGGGCTGGGCAGGCTGTGGACACTCGTGGGCCCAGCTGACAGCAGGCTGATGTCCTGATAGCTG
Source organism: Apodemus sylvaticus (assembly GCF_947179515.1). Taxonomy (NCBI): domain Eukaryota; kingdom Metazoa; phylum Chordata; class Mammalia; order Rodentia; family Muridae; genus Apodemus; species Apodemus sylvaticus. Next base: position 2,377,408 of record NC_067491.1, read on the forward strand.
TACGTGCAGGCCCGGCTCTGCTGGAAGTGGGCCCGGCTGCTGAGGCCCACCGTTCAGTTCTTCTTGGTGGCTTTTGCCATCTATGTGGGCTATACCCGAGTGTCTGACCACAAGCACCACTGGAGTGATGTCCTCGTCGGCCTCCTGCAGGGAGCCCTGGTGGCCTGCCTCACGGTGAGTGCTGCGTGCCTGACCTACAGGATCTGCTCCCCGCCTCAGATGCCCCGCGACCTCTGCCTGCTGTTTTGTCTCCCAGAGCTTGCCCCTTGTTGCTACTTTTGTTTCCAACCCAATTCCCCAGTAAAAGAAATCTCAATCTCGTAACAAAACAAGCTACAAGCCTAGATTGGGCAGATCTCCGGCTACACTACTCTATTCCCATCTATATTAGTCCATGTAATTTGCAGTTTCTCCAGGCCACGAGCTTCTCTCTGCAGCCTAGCTGTGGATCCCCGTAGCCCCTTCCCTCCTATTTATCCCTCGTAGCCCCTCCCCTTCTATTTATCCTCCGTAGCCCCTCCCCTCCTATTTATCCCCCTTGGCTCCTCCCCTCGACTCTCAGCTCCTCCCACTTCCTCCTGCCCAATCATTGGCTCAAGCCTTTATTTGAAAAGTTAAGGTGGGGAGAAGGTTCCCAAGGCAACTCCTCATCTGCAGCCCCTCTGAGGAGTGGAATTGGCATCAAACAGCCCCTCACTGCTGGCCCCACCCATCCACATGACTACCCCCCCCTCAGCTTCTCCCTTGGGGGCCCCCAGAAGACTTTCTTTGTCTTCCAGTCCTACTCACTGCCTTTCCCCTCCCCAGGTCCGCTACGTTTCAGATTTCTTCAAATCGCGGCCGCCCCAGCCCTGCCAGGAGGGTGAAGAGCCAGAGCGCAAGCCCAGTCTGTCGCTGACGCTGACCCTTGGTGACCGACCCTAGCTGCTATGGAAGCTGGAAAGTCACCCGTGGGCCAGTCATGTGTTGGCCCCATGCCCCTGACCAGGCACTCCTGGCTTTGGAGCTGTCCCGGGGTCCTGGCTGGTGACTGTGGACCAGGGTCTTGGGTGCCTGTGTGGCCCTGAGTGTGGGTAGGGCCCATCGTCAGCATTCCTTGACTATCGCATGGTCTCAAAAGATGCGGTCCTGCTCAGAGGGCTTCTCTTGTCACCAGTGGGTTTTCGAGGAGGGCCATCCCAGCATGGCCCCGGGAATGGTTGGCCCGAGACTGTTCACGAAGTCAGCACCCTCCCTGACAGCCCTGAAGGTGATAAACACTTTGTTAGCCTGCGTGGGCAGGTGGCCTTGGGAAGAAGGCTGCCAACCCTTGGACTGCCTGGAAGGTCACACATTGCTTTTGGTCTGAATCCTTTCCTCAAGCCTGTGGAAGATTACTGCTCGGGGCCTCCAAGCCCCTCCCTCAGGCATGATGTTCTGTCCTGTCCCCACTCTGACCATGTGGACCAAATGTGTAGCCAGGCATAGGAAGTAGGTCCTCCTGGATCTGCCCTTCCTGATTGTTTCAAAACACTTTAAGTTACTGTCTCATGGGAGGGTGTGTTATAAACTTTGTACCAAATGTCTCTGCTGTGCATGTTGCTTTTCAAGCTCTCCTGGTGAGGTAGAAGGTCCTCCTGCACCTACCTAACATCTCAGTGCATCATTGTGCAGGACCTGCCAGTCTTAGGAGAGACTTGGGGGACAGAGACCTGTCCTGGGTATCTTGTATATTGGCCAAGACAGAGGCCTCATAGCCACTGTGGCCTTCCTCTGTGCGTGGTGGATACTTATCCTAGGTCCAGCTTAGAAAACACAGACCCTTCATGGTCAGTGCTGGTTAGGTGCCTGATCGTGTTCCCAGGGTGCCTGGCCGGTCTCCCAGGGGCAGCAGGAGGGGTGCAGGTCTTGCTGTATCCCAGGACAAGGTGTGTGTTTCTCTGGGAATGGGCAGGCTCCTTATGTCCTTCAGGTCTTTGGATCTGGGAGCTTGGGGGGGACAGTCAAAAGTACCGACTCCCCCCTCCATTTCCTTCTTCTCCTTAGAGGCTGGGTCAGGATCCTCTGTATGCCACTGGCAGACACTGAAATCCAGGAGGCCCAAGGAATTCAGCTCAACTCAGAGAGCATGCCGGATGCCTCTGCCCTTGGTAGCTGGTGTTCAGCCTTTGACAGCCTGCATTTTCACGGGGATCCTCCCTGTTAAGTGACTGCGTGCCAGCATCCTCCAGCCAATGCTCTGCACTGTAGGTCCCACAGGTCCCAGCTGTTCTGTTAGAGGCAGAAGTTCCCAGTGAAAATGCAGGCTCACATCCTGAGCACAGCAGGGCTCTGCTTGTACAGATCCTCCATTTGGCCTGACTGCAGCTGAGCTGAGCCTCTCCCAGGCACCCATGCCTGCCTCTCTGCCTCACTGCCCAGTGCTGGCAATGTTCAGCAGGCCCAGAGACTGTGGGTGTGGGACACGTGCCTGTGACACTGGCACTTGGCGGCTGAGGTAGTAGAATGGGGAATGTGAGACCAGCTTGGGCGACAGTGATTCTCCTGTGTGCCTGCGCATGTTTGTGTGTGTGTGTGTGTGTGTGTGTGTGTGTGTGTGTGTGTTTGCATGTGGAGGTCAGAGGGCAAACTCAAGTGTCCATTCTTAGATGCTTTCTTTCTTTCTTTCTTTCTTTCTTTCTTTCTTTCTTTCTTTCTTTCTTTCTTTCTTTCTTTCTTTCTTTCTTTCTTTCTTTCTTTCTTCTTCTTCTTCTTCTTCTTCTTCTTCTTCTTCTTCTTCTTCTTCTTCTTCTTCTTCTTCTTCTTCTTCTTCTTCTTCTTCTAAATAAAAAACAAGGTCTCTCATTGGCCTGGAACCTAACCAAGTAGGCGACCTCACATTGTGGATTTCACACTTCACGTCAAGTCCCTAAAACAGTGGTTCTCAACATGGGGGGGGGGTCACAACCCCCACAGGGGTCACGTCCCAGACATCCTGCAAATCAGATATTTACATGATGATTCATAATGGTATCAAAATTACAGTCATGCTGTAGCAATGGAATAATTTTGTGGTTGGAGAGATGGCCCAGTGGCTAGTGTGCATGGTAACTCATGACCGCCTGTTAGCTTCATCATCAGAGGTATCTGATACCTTCTTCTGACCACTGGGCACTGGGTACTGTACATGTGTGCCCATACACCCCCTCCCAAATCCCATACACTTAAAATAATAGAAAAACATATTTATTTATTTATTCACTCTTATTTATTCATTCATTCACCTGGTTTATGCCCTCCCTCTTGGTCTTCCCCTCACTCAAGAGGACAGGTCTTCCCCCCTGTCACCCACCTCCTTCTCCTCTTAGAGTACCTCCCTCCGGTATCCCCCACCCTTGTGCATCAAGTCTTTGCAGGATTATCCATATCCTCTTTCACTGAGACCAGACAAGGTAACCAAGTTAGGGAAACATATTTCACAGCTTTAGGGATACACGCCACTCCACCTGTTGGAAGACCCACATGAAGATATAATTACACATTTGCTACATATGTGTGGGGAGGCCTAGGTCCAATACATTCAAACATCTTTGGTTGATGATTCAGTCTCTGAGAGCCCACAGGGGTCCAGGTTAGTTGACCCTGTTGGTTTTCCTGTGAGTTCCTATCCCCTTCCAGGCCCTCAATCCTTCCCCCAACTCTTCCATAAGATTCTTGTAATGGCTGTTCCTGGTTGTCAGCTTGACTACATGTGGAAAGAACTACAATTCAGAATTGAGGGACATACTTGTGATCCAGATCTTGAGGCTGGAAGATACAAGTTTCTGATTTGGATCTTGGCATGGAGATCTATCTTGAGGCATAGTGGCCATGAACAGCTTAGGCCCAGGAAAGGTGGTACACGCCTTTAATCCCAGGGGACTGAGGCAAGGAGATCTCTGAGTTCCAGGTCAGCCTAGGACAAAGCAAGTTCCAAATCCAGGTGTGGTGGCATACTCCTTTAATCTGGGCCACACCTTCTGCTGGAGACCTACATAGGGACTTTGAAGGAGGAAGATTCACTCTTCTTTGCCCACTTGCACTTACTTGCCAGCACATCTGTTGGAACCTACTTCTACAGAAGATCAGCTGAACCAACCAGCCTCGTGGGAACTGAGCAACTACTAGATCCTTGGACTTCCCATCCACAGCTGACCATTGTTGGGTTAGTTGGATTACAGACTGTAAGTCATCACAATAAATTCCCTCAATATAGAGAGACATTCCATAAGTTCTGTGACTCTAGAGAACACTGACTAATACAAGTCCCCCAGTTCCATCCCATGTTTGGATGGTTCAGTCAGCTTCTGAGTGGACCCTTTCAGAGGACAGTTATGCTTGGCTCCTGTTTGGAATCATAACAGAGTATCATCGTACTGTCATGGACTGGTGCTTGCCCATGGGATGTGTCTCAAGTTGGGCTCGTTATTGGTTGGCCAATCCCTTAGTCTCTGCTCCATCTTTACCCCTCCATTTCTTGTAGACAGGATAAATTTTGGGTCAGAAGTTTTGTGGGTGGGTTGGTGTCCCTATCACTTCACTGGGGTTCCTGTCTGGCTACTGGAGGTGGCCTTTTCAGGCTTTATATTTCCACTGCTGTGAGTGTTAGCTAAGGTCGTCCCCGTTGATTTCCTGGGGCCTCCACCATCCCAGGTTTTTGGCACGTCCTTGTGATTCTTCCAGCCCCCAACCCTGCAAGTTGCAGATTTCCCTTTATTCTCCTGGCCTTCTGGGCCCTTCTGTCTCCCCACCTGATCCTGAACCCTGTATCACCTCATTCACCTCCCTATCCCCTCTCTCACCCAGTTCCCTCCCTCCATCTATCTCCTATGACTGTTTTATTCCCTCTTCTAAGTGAGATTCAAGCATCCTCACTAGATCCTTCCTTCTTGCTTACCTTCCTTGGGTCTGTGGAGTGTAGCATCGGTATCCTGTATTTTATTGCTAATATCCACAATGAAAACAGCGCTTAGAGGAAAACCCATAGCTGTGAGTCATTTCCCTGTCCCCCAAAGAAAGAAAAAGATGGAGACATCATACACTATCAGCTTAACAGCACACCTGAAAGCTCTTGAACAAAAAGAAGAAAATACACCCAAGTGGAGTACCCAGCAGGAAATAATCAACCTGAGAACTGAAATTAATCAAGTAGAAACAAAAAGATCTACATGGAAACCAACAAAACCAGGGGTTGGTTCTTTGAGAAAATCAAAGGGAGACATAAGGACGGAAACAGGAAATGCAAAAATATTTTTAGATCTTACTACAGAAGAGTATACTCAACAAAACTAGAAAGTCTGGGTGAAATGGACAATTTTCTAGACAGATACCAGGTACCAAAATTAAATCACGATCAGACAAACTATTTAAATATTTCCATAAGCCCTAAAGACATAGAAGCAGCCATTAAAAGTCTCCCAACAACAACAACAACAAAAAGCACAAGACCATATGGTTTTATAACAATATTCTTCAAATTATTCCACAAAATAGAAACAGAAGGAACACTATCCAAGTTGTTTTAAGAAGCCACAATTATGCTTATACCTAAGCGACACAAAGACCCAACATTGAAAGAAAATTTCAGACTAATTTTCCTTATGAATATTGATGCAAAATATTCAATAAAATTCTCACAAAAAATAAAGAACATATCAAAACAATTATTCACCATGATCAAGTAGGCTTCATCCAGGAATGCGGTGATGGGTCAATATATAAAATGTTCACCAACACAATAACTCATTATAGGAACAAACTCAAAGAGAAAAACCACACGATCATTTATTTCATTAGATGCTGAAAAATCATTTGACAAAATCTAGCACCCCTTCATTGCAAATGTCTTGTAAAAGTCAGAAATTCAAGGCCCATACATAAATTTAGTAAAATCAATGCAGAGCAAATCAGTATCCAACCTCAAACTAAATAAAGAGAAACTTGAAGCAATCCCACTAAAATCAGGGACTAGACAAGGCTGTCTACTCTCTCCTTACCTATTCAATATAGTACTCAAAATCCTAGGAAGAGCAATTAGACAACAAAAGGAGGTCAAAGAGATACAAATTGGAAAGGAAGAAGTCAAAATATCACTATTTGCAGATGATATGACAGTATATTTAAGTGACACCAAAAGTTCCAACAGAGAGCTCCTACAGGTGAAATATAATTTCAGCAAGTGGCTGAATATAAAATTAAGTCAAACAA